>NC_137157.1:82687815-83163728 GCF_951394435.1 Stenella coeruleoalba
TCATCTTTGCCTCTCAGAACCTAGAACAATATTCAGTACATTTGAAAAATAGAATAGTAATAATTTCTGATTTTTAAAAATTGCTTACTCTGTGCCACACACTAGTTTATGTTCTTCCCATGTGTTATATCATTCAATTGTCATCACAACTCTGTAAGGCAGGCCATATTACAATCTCATTCACGTAAGAGGAGATTTTTTTTTTACGTTGTCTGTTTTCTTCTTTTTTTAATATTGCACTTCTTTTTTATTGAGATATAATTGCCATCATAGTGTGTATATCAGAACTTTTAAATTGCTGTTATTTACAGGCGTAGAAAAAAGATCTCCTTATGAAAGTGATAGGTATCTGTTCTCTGCACCTCATTATATTAGACAATTATTTTTATTCATCTTTATTGGAGTATAATTACTTCACAGTACTGTGTTAGTTTCTGTTGTACAACAAAGTGAATCAGCCATATGCATACATATATCCCCATATCCCCTCCCTCTTGAGTCTCCCTCCCACCCTCCCTATCCCACCCCTCTAGGTGATCACAAAACACCGAGCTGATCTCCCTGTGCTATGCAGCTGCTTCCCACTAGCTATCTATTTTACATTCGGTAGTGTATATATGTCAATGCCACTCTCTCACTTCGCCCAAGCTTCCCCCTCTCCCGCCCACCCCCTGTTCTCAAGTCAATTCTCTATGTCTGCATCTTTATTTCTGCCCTGCCACTAGATTCATCAGTACCATTTTTTTTTAATTCCACTCTTTGACATAAAGCAACATAAGAGGAAATTGAGGCACAGGGAGCTTAAATAACTGGCTCATGATTACCTAGTAAATAGAGATACATACACTAAAACAACGTAAAGAGGTAAAAACAGAATCTGTGTCTGATATTTTTGTATGTCATTAGCAAGCTATATTTTCTTACTCTGTCATTAATTTAGCTGTATTCATTTTGTCCTGGTTAACCTTGGTGAATGAAAATTGAGGTGGGATTGGTTGACAGACTATGGAGCAGCAGGGTAAGATGATCAAACCTACAAGAGTAGAGAAGAGAGTGGAACCATAATTAGCTAGGCACTAATTTGCATTTCAGTGGAACCAAACCCATATAGAGGAGTCGGGTCATAGAGTCAACGTTTAAGATGAATATATATGGTACCATGAATTTTTGAAAAGCCCCAGTAAGTCCTATCACTGAGACCAAAACACCATTCCTCCGTAGGGTGCAACACAGTCTTAAGCATCAGAACATTCTGCTGCCTCTGCACGTGAGAAGCAGGGGAAGTAGACAGTTTGAGCTGGGAGCCATGCAACATGAAAATACTTCTCTTTAGAAACCGGAATCACCCTCATGGTGAGCTGCTCACACCATGAGACACAGGAGATCTGAGGCCTAGAAAGTGGCAGATTCCCATCTCCCATTTCATGCTTACTCTGGGCCATGAGTGAGCTGAATAGCAAGGTATATTAGTTACCTAAATGACAAACTTTCTCCTATTTCTGACACATTAAAATAAATTGAAATTCTCATAAGAAAATGTATGTATGATATGACTCTGAAGTATAATGCACATACAAGCATGCAATTTGAAGTATATATATATGAAGGAAATTTTATAGTTTGTAACATAAGCATTGCTTTAACTTCTGTGAAGCTTGAATTTATGCTCCATAAAATTTTGGATGGAGGGAAAGATGAAGAAGGAACCCAAGGGAATGCTGACTGAGAGAACAGATTACAATGGTACAGTGATGCCAGGTATAAAAGGGCCTCATGCACGCCCCATTGTTTTTAAAGGATTGCCATCTTCCAGACTGGGCCAACTGGGATGTTGAAGGGTCTGTATGGTCACTACAGGCCCTTAGACTTAAGATATAGAAACTTATTTGCAGTAGCCCTTCTAGGAGTGATTGGATCCCGAGGACTAATTCCTGTTAACCAAATTTACAAGAAATTGATATATACGGTTGAGATATTTAGTTACCAAGATAACTAGAAATCTCCTCAGTAGAAAGATTTCCTTGGGCCACTTGTTAATATACTTCTGAAGCTTGTTTCATGAACTTGTTTCATGAACTTGGATGGAGGCAGTAAGATGGTTTTAACTGAAGTCTCTGGGTTCTGAGGCCTCATATGCCTGCTTCTCTCCTAGAAGAGTTAACTCATTATCTCACTGTATAGACCAGATTATTCAGCCAGCTGTCAAGGTAACTTATCAGGGCATCTTTTTTTATGGAAAGTGTTAAAAAATAAATAGTTCTCTTTCTTTGGCTCCTTTGTATTTTGGTTTTCTAGGTACCATTCAGTTATATAAAGAGTCCTCTGTAACATTTAATGTTTATTTAGCTCACAGCTTAAGTAACTTGTATTGCTTATGTTTTAGATTCCTTGATAACATTAGAGGTATTTAATTAGATTTAAGGAGCATTCTGATACCATTTACGTGTTGACAGACCATTTCTCGAAGTCATTTTTTTTTTCTGCAGGTGGTAAGGCCTGTCCATTTTTACATTGATTTTTATTAAATTTTATTTCAAAAGGTTATATGCTCTGAGATTACCCTCAAATTCTCTTTCTATTTAGGGCCTGTCAGTGATGGGTATAGTGGCAAAAACACAGGTTTTGAAGTTAGGCAGATCTAGATGAAACACTAGCTGAGTGATGTTAGGAATAGTACTTGATCTCTCTCGTAGTTTCTCTATCTGTAAAATAGGAATAATTAAGCCTATTATATAGGGTTGCATATAATACAATAACTGGTACATAATAGGTGCTAAATAACTGGCTTTTTTTTCTATATAAAAAGTTCTTAGAAGGAAAACAAGATGAAATAAAAATTCCTAAGATATTTTTAACCTGAGTTTTTACCAAAAGGCCAAATATGGCCTACACAGTTTAAAAAAAAATTATTTTTGAAGTAACTGTCAACTTTAAGCATCAGTAACTGCGATATAAAAATCTGCATTTCTCACTTTCCTTGAAAAACTGTGTCTTCTGAGATGTGGCATCCCCACTTCTGTCCTGAACAATAGGCAGAAGCTGAGTATCAGCTGCCCCTTCTATGAGGCATTTGCTGACGTCATTGCAGAACCCCCAGCCCACTTCAGTCCTTCAGATTAGCTCTCTAGGCCTTTGCGTTTGGGACTCCTTCAATACATTATCCTTTTCCTGATAACTCTTCATTTCATGATATTTGACCAAAGAAGAACAAATGAAGGTTGAGTAGAAATAGATATTTTAGTGCTTAAATTAAAAAAAAAAAAATCAAGCTCATGTTTTGTGCTACATCTAAGGTGGTCATACTTTCCAAATTGAAAACTAGGTTGACTCAGCATCTGAAGATGACACTAAATCTTCAAAACTGAGACTTCCATAAAAAAAACTTTGTTACTGTGACTCTGAACCACGTGGACACCCAATTAATGCTGTTGACTGGTTACTGTGGATTTTCAAGGTAGTGTTCACAGTTTTATCCCCCTTGTCCGGATGCCCTGGAGTCTGGTGGCAACTACACAGCATTTGTAAAATTAAAGTGCTATGTTCATCCTTGAAACAAATGGCAAAGCTATTTAGAATTGGTTTTAATCTGATGTTCCGGCGGGGATCCCATTGGGATACACAAATTAAAACATAGTGCTAGGTCAGTTATAGCAGTGTATCTTTTGAATGAGAAAGACTCGGTGGCTGGTTTGACAAGAGTCTGGTGACTCTGCTGAGTGTTATTAATTTTACTGTCCCGAGAGACTAATGAAAATAGGACCTATTGTTTAGCCCTCAGGCTACAAGTGTACACCATTATCTATATGAGCAAATCTTAAGTGTCCCCCACAGAATATACTTACGGGGGCGGGGAGGTAAGCACAATCATTCCTTTAATATAGAAACAACCATTAAATATAGAAATAGTGGCATGCCTGTAAATCCAAAATGTGGAATGTATGGAAGAGAATATTCTGGAGACAGAAAACTTGAATTTTGTTTCTAGATTATTCTGACACTGTCCCCATGATCTTATATTTAGGAAATAACCATAAAGTATCACAGTGAATTTGACAAAAGATCACATTTGCATTTTTCTAGGGTCTTTATTATGATTTTTCTGAGTATACTGTCTAGAAAGACACAACAGTGCAATGGTTCAAAGAGGTCTTTGGAATCAGATTGTATTTGAAGTCAGGCTCCAACACTTATTAGCCAGTTATGGGAGCTTAAGCAAGTTGCTTAACCTCGAGATTACCTCACTTTCCTCAGCTAAAAAATGGGGTAATAATAGTTCCTTCCTAATAATGTTAGTGAGAAGAACAAATGATCGTAGGTCTTAGCCCACAGAAAGGCCAAATAAATGCTAGTTGTTACTGATACTTAACTTAGTCTAAGATGCACTTCAAACACAGCCCAGGTTTAGATGAAGACGTGTTCTGTGATGGTTCAATCCAGTCACCCAATATAAACAAAATGAAAGTAAAGCTTGGTTGGGATGCTCTGAATATAGTGTGAGGTACAGTGAATTATCACATCCAAAAGCAACCATTTGGTCTGCTAATCGACAAGTAATCATCAGAAATTAGCTGTTTGTCCAAAGTCTAAAGCTGCAAATCCAGGTACCAGTGAACAGGGACTTTTAAGAGTGTTAGGAGGGGTGGAGGAGTTGAAAATAGGAGAAACGTAGGACGCTGAAGTCCGAGATTTCCTTGGTCTCTATCTCATCCCCACTCCAAGGCAGTACATACACCAGGGAACAGGAAGAGACCTCTCACTGATGTGATGATCTTGGATTTGGCAATGGACCTTCTTTATTTAAAGTCAAACTTTCTACAGTCTGTGAGCCATACACTTATTTGCACTATCTGTTCACTCACTTGGTGTGAAACACACTCATATCAGGGGTCTTCTTAAACCATAGCGGGCTGTGAATGGCACTGATACCTGGCCAGTGATTTAGCTTAATACTAACTACTGTATGTTTATATAATATTTAAAACATACTGTTAGTAAGTTTTTCCCCACTCATCTTTAAAGATTTAATCATATGTGCTTTCCACAGTAAATTTACTCTCCATTCCCCTCTTTTTTTTTTTTTTAGCTTTAAAAAAAAAAATCCCAGTTTTTGTCTGTGTGAGGAGTCTCATTGGGATTGTTTTTAATGGGACCTGGCAGGCCTTGCCTTTGGAAAAGAACCCGGGAAACCAGCTAGTTTTATGATAGAGGGGTCATTGCCCAGGACAGGGTGTCCAAGATGAGAAACCAGAGTTCCGTAGTAACAAGGTCTGTGACTTCATGGAGGCCCTCTCCAGTGAAAGTATTTTAAAATTTTGCTAGTATAGGCAGCAGATAATGTCAATATGCCCATTCCTACTTTATTTGATGTTTCTTACAGTTCTTTGGTAATTGGCCCTTCTCATGATGGCTTCAGGGATCTTGTGGCATCTATAGTACCCACTAGGGATGAACAGAGAATGAATGGGAGGCATATATGAGACTGTATATGAAAATATAGTCTATAGATGCAAAAGACTGCACCTTTGCCTCCAGTGAACTAGTGATGTGCTTTCTGTGCAGAAAATTGATGGTTTATCCACCATTGTGGAAACAGAGCTTCCGAGGGCAGAGTACTACTTCCAAGGAAATACTGTCAACCCAAATCACCCCTGTGCTTTTTTGATATGTCCTAGTTTTATTTTGCTTTGGGGTTGTTTTTCCCCTTTGTTTTTCCCCTTTGGGAAGCCCCAAGAGGAGGGATATTTAATTGCCATGTAAAGGGTTTAAAGTATAATTCTAACAATAGTTGGCAAAAGTTGAGGATATTTACATCCTGTCTTTAGTTTTTGGACAAGTATGAACCATACTTTTTGGCTTTTAGATAGGGTGGGCCAAAGAATGCTTCATAATCAAAAAGTAGCTCTTAGTTCTCTGCACAGATACGTCCAGAAATGTGACTAGTCAAAAAATGGCTGGGGCTTCCCTGGTGGCGAAGTGGTTGAGAGTCCGCCTGCCGATGCAGGGGACACGGGTTCGTGCCCCGGTCCGGGAGGATCCCACATGCCGCGGAGCGGCTGGGCCCGTGAGCGATGGCCGCTGAGCCTGTGCGTCCGGAGGCTGTGCTCCGCAACGGGAGAGGCCACAACAGTGAGAGGCCCGTGTACCGCAAAAAAAAAAAAAAAAAAAAAAAGGCTGGCTGCAATGCATCCCCTTAGCATTTCTGCACTTCTCTTTCTGTTAATCTGTAATCATTAGTTGGTTGCTTGGTGATTATTTTCTCCACTGAGTTGTGTCTTCTTTTAAGGCAGGAAACTTATTTATATTTCCTCCTTGTCTTGTGTTGGCTTTTTCCCCTATTGCCTTTCCTCACTAATATGTGGCATGGTAATTGGGCATGGTCCCAGGGACTCTCCCCCAGGCTCCTCAGAACTCCCCAAGTAATGATAATATCTGCTAGAGTTGACATCGAAAAAAATAAGCAGCTATTTGTAATTCTTACTGAGTGGTTCTCAAAAGTTGGATTAGTCTAAAATTCATCTAAGAAGTCTGTCAAAACTCGGAATTCTGGGTCCCACTTCCCAAGATTCTGATTCCATAGGTGTTAGTGGCTCCTGAGAATCTGCATTTTTGCATGCTTCCCTAGTGAAACTTTGCTTTATGGAGCAATCATTTCCACCTCTGATACCTTCTTATTCTTATCTATGACTGAACATCAGAATTTACAGTGGATGTTTATAAAAACGCCTAGACCTCACACGCAGAAATTCTGATTTATTAGGTTTGGTGTACAGCCTAAGCCTCTCTATTAAAATATTAAAGTACCCCTCTCCCCACAACCAGACTCCACAGGTGATTTTTTTCTGTGTGGCCAAGATTGATAACCATTGCCTTAGCCCTTAACCTCACCATGTTGTTATTTGAATACTCCTCAATGATTACCACGTAGAAAGCTGGAAAAGGTTGCATTCCTTGTGAATAACTAACACAGGGCAGAAATGGCCGTGTTATCAGCTGCCCCTCATTTATGCATTGATTAAGTCTCAAAATATGACAAGCTGGACTTAATTGTAGGGAAAGAGTAAATGAGACCAGTAGATAGCTGGAAAATAGAGACCTCTTAGTTTATTTCTTAAGAGTCACGTCAATCTGCCCGGTTAAGTGATTAAAGGAGAGGCTCTACACTGCAAAGGGAACCAGGCCCCGATTTGTTCAGGGTCAGGAACAATGGCTCAAAACCATCTTGTTTGCAGATACTCCTTTCATGTTATTAGGCTGTCAGTTGACAGACTTTGCAAGATTTATGGCTCAAAACTCAAGTGTCCACATGTGTGTGAAGGTGAGATGTTGCAACGGTTTGGATCAGGTTGGATGAGGTGAGAGGAGAGGAAAGACCTGAGGATATCAGGAGCCAGGCCCTTTTGGGGCTTCAACCTCACAATCCCTCTTTTTGTTTGTTGGGATTTTTTTCTTCCTCTCATCCCAGTGAACCTTATTTTTAGTTTCTGGGAATTTCTGCTATTGCACATTAAAATAGAAAGTGCGACTTCAAAGGGAAGCACCTAATTTTTATGAAAAGATTCCTAGGGTGCTTTTAATAAAGTCCTATCAAGGGTGTAATAATAAAGATTTAGGATCCCTGTGCCCTGCAACTTGAGAAAACTGTGCTTTCAAAGCAAAATGGACTATACTTTATTGGACCTGTTTGTGTCTTTCTAACTTATTTGAATTGAAATTTCTGATATTTAAAATCTTGCATTCTCTTCACAGTAGGGACAGTCACCTCCTGCATCTTTCTGCTTTTCCCTCAGATGTTTTTCTCTTTCCTGCCAAGAGAGAGCCTGCTGCCTGTTTCTGTGAACTTCTCTCCATACTGGCTCCCCTCGTTCGCTTCCCCCATTCCAAACGGAAACTTTCTGAAAGGAAATGTTACCATGTTACTCCTCTGTTTGAAATCCTTCTGTGATTCTGCAGGATGTATTAAATCCAAACTTAGAGCAGTGTACAAGGCATGTTTGGGGCCTAGAATTTGTTACTATTTCCGACCTCCAAGCCTGTTTGCACACCGGTGTGGGCACACACATATACACCCACACTCACACACAGTTCTCCAGCCATAATGAATTATTGTCATTCCTCAAAATGCCATAGTCTCATATCCTTCCATGTCTATCCACATTCTCTTCTTTTTCTTAGATTTATCTTTCTCTCTAGTAGACTTCATAAATGCCAACCCTAACTTCAAGACTCTACTTCAATACCTCTTTCTCTGTAAAAATGGAGACTTTTCCCCTCAATCAGAGCCCGTCAGGGGTATCTCTGTATGCCCTCCACAGAACACTACAGAGGGCATAAGTACATAGGCTACACTAATCATGCAGTGGTAGTGCATTACATGGTTGTATCCCCAGAGATGCTATTTGAAGGCAAGTTTTGGGCCTTACTTGTTTTTCTCCAGTGACTCAATAAAATGCTGAATAAATACCAATCAAATCTTTAGAAACTATTGGCTGACTAAATAAAAGAAAAAAAAAACAAGTAAAACTAGGGCTAGGAGTTGCCCCCAAAAAATATCTTTTGGGGGCAGAGGAAAAAGCTTACAGGTAAAATATATGGGGAACAAACTATCACGTTTCAATTTTGTACTGTCTCTAAGGCACTCTAATTTAGTAACCAGACTTACCAAGCGTCACTGAATTCTGGAACCCCACTGGACCAAACAGAGCTGAAAATGATGCTTCAGTAGGATAGCTATTTGCCAAGACACATTTCTTCGTTATGGTGGTTCAGGGGGAGGGGTGATTATCCCCAGATCCTACATGAATGCATATGAGGTTGTAGATGAAGCGGTGGAGGTGCGGTTACTTGGCAAAGGCCTCTCATTAGTGGCATCCCAATATGCTGTGTCCTCTGAATGCAGAGCATCACTTTGGCTAATAGATTAACTTCATGAATGGAAGCCAAATTCCATTATTTTTGATAATTGGGAAGAGTATTTTGTGCCATATGTATTCATAATGCACTTGATAATTTATGTATGCAAAAACTCATAGAGATATTTTGTTTAAACACAAACGAAGTAGTATAAATCTTTTTGCTAAAGTAGTATAAATCTTCATTGATTTTCAAATTGTACTGCTTACGTTCAATACGTGTGTACATGTGTGGGGAGATGGGGTTTGTTGTGGGCTGAGAAAAACTACACATGACAGAGGTATCAAGAGCAAGCTTTAAGTCTATGTCTCCTATCACTATGTACCTCTGAGGGTTAAAAAAAAAAAAAAAAAAAAAGATTTTCCTTACCTGGAAAAGCAGAGTGAATCCCGCCATTTCTTCTAGCTTCTTCCTAGCTGAGAACGTCTCACACGTGCTCCCAAATATGGCGCTTAGCCATGTGCGGTGTTTGCGCCATTTCTCCCCTTTTGCTCTGACTACAGCAGAAACGTCACCTTCCACCCTATGATCTCCTTGCAATAGGGCACAAGTTCCCTATTCTTGCACTGGAGCTGCCTGCTGTTTCATGGGCTGCAAAGGACAGCTGCCTTGTGTTTTCAGTGTTCCCCATGAATTTTGTGAAACAGCCCTTTTATTTCGTATTTGTCTTTTTCTTTCCCCAGGACTCTGACCTGAGCCCCTGAGAGAAATTGTGGGCTCAGAAAACAATCTTAAGCCATGTAACCTGCTGTACTTAAAAGTGCCACTCTCCTCTGAAACTAACTCATTGTCCTTAGACTGAGTTTATGAGCCTCTGTTCTCATTTTCTCCCGGGATACCGTTTGTGGTTCAGGCAAATATACACCTGATGGGCACAGTCTATCTGCTTTCCAGACAGCTGGATATGTATGAATTTGAGCAGCCGTGGGACTGTGGGAGTGAGAGTGGCTTAGGTCAGTCACATCTATGGCTTGCTTTATACCTATAGTGACAGTTATATAGACAGAGAGCTGTAAGACCCCCAAAGTCCTTGAGGGGAATCATTTGCCCAAGGCTACGGTTATGCAGTGTCACATCTGGCACTCTAGTCTAGGTCTTTCTAACTCCAGAGTCCTATACTTCTAGTATTTCTCACTTCTTGTCTCTCTTTAGCTTAGTTGAAGACATGTAGTAGATGTAAAATAAATGTGGAATGAACAAATGAATGCTCTCTTTATATCAGCATCAAATGCATGGCGTGGCAAGATGGAAACACTGTGAAGACAATATACAAGTAACACTATTGTGTATAATGTGTTTATTTAAAAATATCACTTATTAAAAACTATTTCTGAGGAACTGATTTTGAGTGAGAATTGACTATAAAAGCTTAAATTGTTAAAGACACAAGACAACTCAGAGTCTTTATGGTCTGCCTTAGAGTTGATGATGATTTCTGACCATATGTATTTGAAGCGAAGTTTTTTTGAGACTTAAAAAAAGAAATCTCATGAAGTTTTCTATAAGATGTCTCTTTCAGTGTATACTTTTAAAAATAATACGTTTTATAAGTCAGGACCTTATTTTTTTATGCAAGAGTGTAGCAAACATTGGGAACCTCATATCATAATAAAAATGACCTCTAGGGAATTCCCTGGCAGTCCAGTGGTTAGGACTCGGCTCTTTCATTGCCAGGGCCTGGGTTCAATCCCTGGTCGAGGAACTAAGATCCTGCAAGCCAAGCAGTGTGGCCTAAATCAATCAGTCTCAATAAACAAACAAATAAAAATGACTTTTATGTACCTGAGGACTTTTTATTTTGGAAGGATCCTTAATTTTTGTGTGGTTGTTACTGTTCATTATAAGAATCACTTCTTTCTCCTCTAAAGTTCAGTTTCACGTTAGGAAATAAGTTAATTTGTCTACATGGGAAATGTTACATTACATTCAAAAGCTGCACATACTCTTTGTTTTCATGGAAATTCAGGTTGTAGTAATAATGTTTATTTGCTGTTATTTACAACAGTGATACATACTAGGCTCTGCATAGAATAATACATACGGACGCATTTGAATCCATATACGTAAATATGTACACAAGACTGAGTCCCTAGTATCTGTAGGCACGTGCGCACCTGCCCATCTTTTCATAGGTATATAAGATTTCCCTACCACCCTGAGCATTTGATTTACACACGATGGGACTTCTTTTATACTTGCTAATTCTATTCTCTATTATATTCCAAAAGGCATTGTATTATCTGCCTTGTCCGATTTGCTTCTGTGCTCATTAAAGTGGCCTGCTGTGGAGCTAATTTTTCCTGCTCATTTTATTGATACTTTGGGAGAGTGAGATTTTTTCCAAGCAGTTCCTGTTTTAGTATAGGGTTGGAGGAGCTGTCAAAAGAAGGCTTTAAAAACCATCCTCTAAAATAAATCAAAAATAAAAGCAGCTTATTTTAGTATCTCTATTGAAATATAAATTACAGGTCGTTGATCTTTTTCCCCACTTCCTTGCAATTATTTTTATTGAATTTTTTAAAAGTAAAAGAATGCAGTGTATTAAAAAAAGCAAATAAACCTCGATGAGAAGAATAGTACCAAATGGTTTGTAAATGGCAACAACACACATTTTGTAGGGGAAAAGCATAATAAAACTTAGTTTTGTTTTGAATTTCTACAATAAAAAAATAAAAGAGTAGCAGTGATTAGGTTAGTACAATTCTGAATCAATCTAAAGTCTCACCACAGAGGGACAGTTTAATTCTAAGAGTTCAGAATCAATTATTCTTGTCAGGTCAACTACCTTATGTCTTAAATCTATATCTATATCGACATAGATTTAAATATAAAATATATCTATAATGTATAGTAAAATATATAAATAATATACAAATATATATATAACATACATCTACAATGTATACAATGTATAAGTGTATATGCACATTGGGATATATATTTTAAATAATATATATTTATATATGTATAATAATATAATGTGTATCTTAAACAATACATAACAATGCCAGAAAACAGACATGAGGTGATGCCAGTACAAGCAATATCCTTTTTTTCAAAGCGATGGCAGTCAGGTGCTTTGCCTGAGAGGCAGATGGCAGGTGGGAACATGGAGGAGACAGGGGCTGCCAGGTTTTCAACCCCGGCTCCACGGCTTCCCTTCGTCTCTCTGAGCATCCGTTTGCCCTTCTACAAACTAAGAATAGGGCGCCTTCCCCGTAGAGTCTTTCGTAGAGTCTTTCGGGGGGTTTAAGTGAATTTATATTGGTAAAGCACTTAGAAAATAGTGCCTGACACATAGTAAGCACTACATCACGTTTGTTAAATAAGTAAAGATCTCAGGAGCTGGAGCTGGTCAGATACAAAGTAAATATTATTTAGAATAACAAGTTGCTATTTTTAGTAAAACAGAGAAAATGTGTACCTCCTACAGATCCACCTAGGATTTAGCACTTTGATATACAAAAGATGGATTTTCTGTGGAATATATTCTGAACCAGAAGTCCCAGAATGTGGTGCAGGATCAGGGAAATAGCGAGAGGAGGAAGTCAACATCGTATTCCTCGCGGGCAAGTCCCGAGCGGCCTGCAGGAATCACAGTGCCGCTTCTGAAGGTTTTATCAGCCCAACAGTGAGCACCGAGTTAAGCTTATCTCTTCCAACCTGTTCCACAGGCCAGGAGTTCTGTAAATTGTTCATAGGTGTGTTTGGAAGATGTTCCTGAGTAAAATAAGTTTGCCAAACACTGGGGTAAACACAGAAATAACAATTCTTACAGCTTTAAAAATACTTAATATGCATTTCAGTACTGCAAGAACCATATTATGGATCCAATCCCAAATTTATTTCACCATGATTTCCTTTCTTTCCCTTTTACCATACAACTATGGTTACCTTCCAAAGGTAGAAGATAGACCATCATTAGGGAAGTAGTAGTTATTTTTTGGGTCCTTATATTCCATGGAGAAGAACTGAATAAAACAAAGTTAGCTTAGAAAGAAAGAACAAAATGTTCATAATAACTAGCAACTGAATAACATTTTGCAGCTTAAGCATATTTCTATATATATTATTTTCTTCATTAGCATATTTTCCTCATTTGTACTCACTTACTAACCCACTGCCTCATTTACCATCTCCTGAAATCAAAAGGATGGGTCCACCTAAGAACCCAGCCATTCCAGTTCCAAGTTAAAGTCTTCTCATAAAGCACTTCCGTTGTCTGAGTTAAAGGGCATTCATTGTAACATTGTTTTTAGGAGTAAAAAAGTAGAAATTATCTAATGTTTACAAAAAGGTGAATGAGTAAATGAAGTTCAGGCAGACAATACATGTTGATTAAAATTAATTAACTGTGTAACTATGGATGTCTTCAAAGCATCATTTTAAGTGAAAATTAATAGAACGGAGTTAAAAGAAGCAGAAATATTTTTAAATCACTGTCAAATAGTAATGAGAAAGAAGAGTTAGTATAGGTAATGGTGACAGGAGCGAAGTGCATTAATTGCTCATCAAAATTTAGGTAATCTGGGCTTCCCTGGTGGCGCAGTGGTTTGGAGTCCGCCTGCCGATGCAGGGGACATGGGTTCGTGCCCTAGTCTGGGAAGATCCCACATGCCGCAGAGCGGCTGGGCCCGTGAGCCACGGCCGCTGAGCCTGCGCGTCCGGAGCCTGTGCTCCGCAGTGGGAGAGGCCACAACAGTGAGAGGCCCGTGTATCGCAAAAACAAACAAACAAACAAACAAAAAAACATTTAGGTAATTGTTAGTGTAAGGCTTAAGAAATTAGGAGAGCTACAATTGTATTAATGCTCTCTCCTTTACTGTTTCTTGTGTTGTTCTGTACTTACTGAGAATCGCATTCACATTCAAGATTTCATTTACCAACTTGTATGCTAATGACAAACATTTATATTTCCACTTCTTTTGAACGGTAAGCCTGTATATCCATTGGCCCCTGGTCATCTTCACTTGAATATCTCACAGACAACTCAAGTGACATGTCCCAAGTGATTCATTATTATATACTACCTTTTCCCTCTTTCACAAAGAAGCGAGTAAAAAAGTTACTCCTCTTCTTGAATATTCCATATCTTACTTACAAGTGACACTCAAGCCAAAGCCTGCTTATCATTCCCAGCTCACCACCCTTTCCCCACAAACAGTATCATCAAATCTTTTCAGTTCTTTCTCCTAAATTTCTAGTCAGCCCAGCCCCTCCTCTTGATCTCTACTCCCACTGCCCCAGTTCATTTCATAACTTTTTCTTGCATTATTGTAATATCTCCTTAAATGTCTCTGTGCCTTTAGTCCTACTGTTCTCTGAAAACATCCTCTACACGTTCATCAGATCATGTATAATATATCTGCTTTCCATAAAATCATTTGATGGCTTTCCTTAATTTTTAGATTAAATCTAAACCCAGCATGGCTTCAAAAGTTTTCCTTGGTTAGACACTTATTTACACCCTTTAACTATTACCTCTAACCACCCATTTTTTCTATTTTTCTCCTTCCTTTCTTCTTCTCTACCCTTGGCTCGCCCAGACTTCACCCATAATAACCTACACATATTTTCCTGTGTGTTTCTGTCGGCCTGGAATGCCCTAGTTCTCCAGTGTGCTCCTTCATTACTTTAAGAGATACAGTTATCTTGTATTTGTTTGTAAATCAAAAACTGTGCAAAAGAAGTGGCACACACACTTCTACTTACAGCTGTTTTGATCCATTAGAACCAAGGCAGTAAAAATGAGTACACTGAATTTCTGAAAGCAATATGATAATCCGCTGGATGGGTAAATCTAATAATCTACAGGAGTCTATCGTATGGAATGTAATTCCAGAAGAAAATAGGAATTTTTATGATTTATGATATATCTGTGGGATTTGTAACTGCAAATAAGTTGTCTTTTCTGTTTTTTTAATAAGCTTTTTGAGGGCAGGAATTGTATGTTTTCATTTTGTAAGCTCCATAGCCCATAATTCCACATTTAGTACATACCCGGCACTCAACAAATGTTTGCTATATTGACAAAGAGTATGTTAAGTCATGGGAACATGTGATACTATAACATTTTATAGTACATATTATTTTACATCACAGAAATAATGCAAATGTTAGCTGAGTATACTCAAAAGGTCTTTGAAATAGCGCTTGAAGGGTGTGAAAGTCATTATGTTTGGGTACTCTTTGTAAATAAATGATGAAAAGAAAGGATATTTGCAAGTTATTTGAAATTATATTCAATTTCCTCTGTACTAAAAGATAGTCTTTTTTTAAAAAAACTTTATTTTGTACTGCTTATACTCTGGATTTTTAAAAATATGACTTTCAAAAATAACTTCTTGTAAGATAATTAGAACAACTTGCCATCAGTGCCTTTCAATTAACACTGAAATTACGTCATAGAAAATAATTCTTGTTTTGAAGGGAATTGAACAAAATGGCATATTCATTATCTTTTACTAACAACTTCTACTAATTTAAAGCAGAAAAGTAGAGGGACAAAGCAGTAACATTTTGAGGTTGGAAGCATTCAGGTAGCGGGTGAAAAGTAACCTTTAAATATTCTCCCATCTATTTCCCCAGTTTTCACTTTCTTGTTGTAAATACAGACACAGAAGAAGTAGTGGCTTGCTAGTTAGCACATCGATAGTGATTTAGTGTGAATTAACCACTTGTTTCCATTCATGGACACCCAGAATAATTAGCAACTGGGACACGTGAATCTAATTTACGATTTACCGTTTAGCAGAATTTCATAGGGCATGTAGTTTAATAGACAGCATTACTATTTTTCTTTTTGATAAATGAGTTAAATGATCATTTTGGTTTCAAAAGTGAATATTATATGTGTAGGAGTGAGAAGTTAGGTAAAAATATATATGTATATTGGAGCTTTTTTAATTAAAAAGAAAAACATCTCTTATTGTAATGTTTACATTTGACAGTAATTTAAGGAAGAAAGTTTTAAGTTTATACACGCTGAAGTGTGTATGTTTGAAAAATAAAGCATCATCGCAATTATTACTGATGGGTATTACTTCTGTCTCGTAACAGCTAGTGCATTCTGTATCATAGAATACAGTATATTGTGTGCCAGGCGACTCACTGAAGAAAATAGAGTGAAAGGTACAAACTTACAGAATATTTCCTCAGAGAGGTCCTTCTATGAGACCATATGTAGACAAGGATTAGTTGCTCCATGGGCAAAGGTGCATGTTTATTTTTGTAATAAACCAGTCAAATAACCTATACCATACAGTTTAATTTCTACTATATTATTTCTCCTCTATTGAAATAATTTTATCTTGATGAATAATTTGAATCACGTCTGCCATTTTTTGTCATTTTATAAATTGCAGATCCAGGGCTTCCTGCAGCTTTTCTCTGCCTGGGGTACAGTGAGAGGAGAAAGAGAGAGAGAGAGAGAGAGAGAGAAGTGATTGATAGATAGATAGATGAAAATATCCATACCTATATTTTTCAAATCGGGGACATTATAGAAGAAAGCATTTTGCTGAAAAGAAGTTAAAGAAAAGATAATTATTTCCACCTTTTCTTTGACTGTCACTAATTTTTAGAGGGATTTATCATCATTATCTGAAAAATATTTTGAAGACCCATGATGCACTCACACTCTTTAGAGCTGTTTAGACTAACAGAATCCTTATATTCTAGGCGGTTATAACCCAAACCAGATAATGCTGGCATGAATCTACAAGGCAGGGACTGATAAAGCACAGAATAAATACAGGAAAATGAAATTAACTTAGGAGGAGGCCCAGATGTGGCGGTGTGAAGAGTAGACAAAAAGAGCATTGCTGAAGTTTGATCTTCTCTTCTCTAATGTATCTGCAAATAGCTCTGGCACCAAGATCATATGGCTATCTCCCAGAACCTGGATCAGAAAGCCTACTGTTTATTAAGATAAATGCAGATGTGTCTGCAAAGGGGCACTTCAAAATAACAGACCATCTTAATGCCATGTGGCTAGTTTGGAATGTTCTTAATCATTTGCTTTATCATTTGCTTTAGGTCATTTCTGAAAGCTCTGTAGTGTCATTAACTAGATTATGCTATGAACTGAGCTTATTTCTTCATATTTACAAAGCTTTCCAGGGCTACCTTTCTCTGGTTTTGCACTTAAGTGAAATTAGGAGTCTGTTAGGTGTTGCCTTTAGACTAAGTGAAGGAGCTCCTGAGGCTCACATCCTTAGGGCCTCATTAGGAAGAGACCCACAGCATGCCTGCCACTGGTTAATATTTGCAGAGCTCATTTACCTACATTGGAAACAAACCAAAAAAAGGCCAGACAAATCCTACTGAAGTGAAGAAGGCTGAGGGCATCAGTGCCCATCATCTGGGTCACCCTTCTCTGTCGGAAGTGGATGACCCACCAGGTGGTGACTTCCTATCTCTTCTAAGCTGAAAGAGACATGTTGAAAATGTGTCTTCAGGTACCTTTGTTGTTAAAGATTTGACAGGACAAAATAGGTAACCCATAACCTTGAGAGAAAAAGGGAGTAAGGAAAGGATTCCTTTCCAAAACAAGATATGTTCTTTACATAAATCTAGTTAGCCAGAGAGTTTATTTTCCAAGAAGATAAAGGACAATTTTCTCACTGCCTCTGCCCTGATGGAATTCTAAGCTAATAGTTTTTCCTTATTCAGAACTGCAGGGTACAGTGATTTGTAGTTTCTCAATACTTTCTTTATTCCTATTTCTCTTTACTATTTTAAAACTCCACTTTGTGATAATGTCTTGTATATGCCATTTAGATTAATGTAACCATATTGGGGAATCTGGTGTGAAAAATTATGGGCAAAAAGTCCTCAACAGTTGAACTCTGTCTTCTCATTATATCAAACTTATTTAGGAGCCATTGTATTTGTTCATTTATGAAGATGATTTTGGCTAAATCTAGATAAGTGTGCTTTAAAACATAGGCACTAGCTAGTTAATCTGGAAGCATCCTCAACCTTTGTATATTATTGGGGAGCTAGAGATTATGAAGTACCTGGTCTTTTTGCTAAAGAGGGTCTGGTCTATTTTACTTCTTTTGATAAAAGCATCCTGGAGAACATGTGTTGAAAGCTCTTGAACTCCAGTAGGATTTTTATTAACTTAATTACTATCAAAAAATTGCAGTGATCAACCCTAGATTCAGGATTTTTGTTTCCTCTACTTTTTCTTTCTGCTTACCGCCAGTATTATTAAAGATATAAAGTGTTTTCACATTGCCCAGCAGTTTCCTGACCTTGGCCAAGAGTATACATTTAATAAGTGGAAGATTCAAGACTTTCTAGAAAAGGTCCTTTGGAGGGTGTCTTGGGAAGGTCTAGAGTTGAGCCCACCGTATCACAATTGGATGACCCCATAAAAATGGAATCATCTCTGTATTTCAGTTTACTTGACTGTAAAGTGGGGATGATGATACCTATTTCAACAAGGCTGTTGATATCATTAAGAAATGCATATGAACATGCCTTGTTAACTTTAGAGCTCCATAGGTGAGGAGTGTGTATGTTTATGAGTGTGCTGTTATTGTTTGTGCCTGGGGCTGTATGTGTGAGTCATTTCCTGAGAAGTAATTTTTACAACTTCCTTTTCAAGCACATCATGTCTAGAATTTATAAAATTAAGCTACTCTTCTCACTGATGTGCTGTTTAGTCAATTCAGTTTGGGCCAGAAAAATATAGAGAAGGAAACACTTCAGTGAGGTTGAACCTTGTATCTTAGTAAGAAATATCTCTCATGGCCATTCCTTCCTTCCTCTCTTTTAATGTAACCATGATTTTATTTCACACTTTTTTCATCCTTTCAACTTGTAGTCTTTAGCTAATCTTCCTTCATCCAGTCTCCTCTTTTGCATCAATCTTCTACACTGCCAATGGAGTGATCTTTCTAATAAGAGAAATTTGATCATCATTTCACTTCATTAGTTATAAACATTAAATGGTTCAACATTGCTTTTAGGATGCAGTGCAAATGCCATGTAAGGTACAGCTTATAGAGCTCATCTATCCTCCCCTGTCTTCCTGGTCACCTCCCATTCTTCTCCTTTTACCACATGCGTCATGATCAGAGTTCAAGAAATATGATGACTTATGGTGATACTCTTTCTTGCTCTAGATATGTCATAAAAACTTCAGGAATGTTATAAAATTTAACATGTCTTACTACATTCAAGCCATTTCTTATATACTCACTCTTCACTAAAACTTACCAACCTTTTTCTAGGCAGAATTACCTTTGACATTTTTATCATTTCACCACCTTCATATTAGAAAAAATAGTGGCATGTAAAGCTAAATGCTAAGATGTTTAATTTTTGTCTCTTGATTGAAGGAGCAATGTATATGGCAATAATCAGTAGATTTCGCTTGTACTTTTCTAGATGTAATGGTTATTTACATTAAAACTTTGATTATTGGAAAAAAAGTTGATTACTGGGATAAGAATCTTTGCCTAAAGGCATATCCTGGTTAAAATAATTTATTATAAAATAAAAAAATTCTAAAAATAGTATAAAAACACTATTTATAATGATCTGTTGTTGAAAACATTGGAATGAATATAATTTTCTGTCCAAGTACAATATCCTGAATAATGTTACACCCATAAGGATTTCAGATCTTTGCAGTCTGTTGGCATCGTGTTTCTGCATAATTATTCACCTTGTCAATTACTTGGATATGAGTGTTGAATGAGTAGAGTGTTAGTTCGAATGATACTGATCCCAGAATATTCCCTAGAATCTGTTCCTTAAAATAATTGATAATATGAATTTGTTTTATTATCACATGCTAGCTTCTAAAATTAGGATTAGAGAATGAGAATATGGTTAAGAGCTGTTAATGAGATGCTGGGTGATTAAGTCATTTTACGCCTAAATGATGGATATTGAGTTCATTGCAGGAAATCTATTGAGTTTCAAACCCAAGTGACAGGTTACTCTAGTTGTTGTCAGTAACAGGGAAAACACAAGAATCTCAAAGTCAGTAAATTCATTGAGTATTTTCTCTTAGAATAGACTTAGTAACAAAATAAATGTTTTCCTTAAGATTCAAATTTTTTTAAGCAATTTTCTATTTAAGAAAAGATAATTGATTTGTAATGTTTGTGGGGAAAATCCAAGAACAAAAGGGAAGCAGGGACTATGTCTTACTTAACTTGTGCTTTTGGATTTAGTCTGGTACATTGTAATAATTCACTGTTTGATTAATAAATGAATGAATGGTTAAAGGGATGAATGGACAGAGGCAGAGAGAGTGGGATGGATGGATGGATAGATGAGTGAACGAAATAAAGACTTGTACAGAAGTCAGGGAATCAGATATAATAAATATGAACAATGGTTTTACCAAATCCCTATATACATGATAACCTCAAGAATGATTTCATACCACAGTGCATTATATCCCTTCAAATGAATGTCACTTTTCAAGATTATTACTTTGGTCTATGATTGCTACTGTTTAAAGTAATTTTAAAAATATTATTTTATATTTAATTTCATAATAATTTTGAAGTTATATAATAAAACAGCCTCAAAGCCTCATTATTTTATAAGAACATCACAAAACTTCAACAAAATGTATTACCAAGTGTTCTCACCCAATTCAGTAGACAGAAAATGGGCTTGAGATAACTTTTGCGTCTCTAAAACCACATACGCCATCAGAGGAGTTTTGCTTATCGAGATGTATCTCAAAGAAGATGTTGCAGTTTCTGAATGGCAATTCCAAAAACAGAGCAATGGAGTTACTGGAATAAGTTTGTTGCTTTCAAGGAGACTGCTTTGAAGGGGCAAAATTCATTTCAAAGTATGTTTATAAAGCAGTCTCATTAAATTCGTATCTGCACCCCAAAGTTATTTAATGACATAAAGCTAATGTGATTTGACCCACTAAGGAAGTTACAAATATGTATCAATGATTTTCTATAGAATCAATATTTTTTCCAAGTACATATACATTCTGGGTAAGTGTGAATTATTCCTGTGGCATCTTGGACAATGATAATTCAGTTTGACTTATTCTATAAAATATTTCCCTATATAGAATGAAATTCTGAAATTTTAAAATGTAGTACTAATGGTTTGTTGATTCCAAGAGGATCAAGGATTTTTATTTCATTAAATAAGCGTTTTTATTCTGTTAGCTATTGTAGTGTAAAGCAATGACATGATATGCTGCCTTTTCTAATACTTTGTCTTCTTTTATGGGGGTGTTAATGTGACCTACATGCTAATTAATGTCGTAAAATCATTTGAAAGGTTTTGGTTGTCTAAGTGTGTTGGATTTTTGGTTTGAAAAAACTGACCTTGGTAAAACTGCCTTTACTTTAATAACTAGTTCACCTTTAACCCAAGTCTTAAAATACTCTCCATTTGAAAGGAACAAAAGTAAAATAAGTAAGGTATCCTGAATTAGTAAGTACAAAAACAAATTACATATATCATCTTATCTTGGAGCATTCAGGATTATTATATAGAACACAGGCAAATTAAGTATAAAAGAAGAATAAGAGAAGAAACCCGCTTGATGAATACTCAGCTTGCTCTTGAGTTACATATGTTTTAATGCAATAAATATTGGTACTTCACTTATGTGACTGATGGGGTTCAAGGGGAATGACTCAGTTGACTAATTTTTTTCATCTACATAATATGAAGGCAGTGTTTGTTAGGTTTCTATCAAGACAGGTCATCTAACAAGAATTCGTTTGCATATCAGTTGCTGAAATTCAGAGTACATTGTCCATAGGATCTCTATTAAGAACTGGATCTGCGATCTGTCCAACCAAATTCCATCTAGATATCTAGTTAAAACATTTAATTTTATTGCCTTAGACTTGTTAAATTAATCAACCAGTGAACAACTGGTTCACTGAAGAATCAATGAAATTAAATGAAAACAATATGCCTACTGAGTTATACCTGTTGACATTGAAAGGTGAGGAGGAACTTGTGATTATACGAGTTGCATTTGTTTCTGTGAATTTGTTTAATTATTGTTCTAATTAAGCTTATAATTTCTACAGAGTGCAATGTTAACTATATTTCACCTATTTTGAACTTACTGCAGTATTTAAATGTGTTATAATAATTGTATGCAATTCCAAGCATTAATTTAGTTCAATGAAGAATTCTGTTTTGAATTTATATTTACTTAATCAAATATTTATACATTTTAAGAAGTTAAAAATGCTTAACTATGTATAAGAATGCCAAAATACTAATGAAATGCTAATGAACAAAAATGGGGATCAAATAGCTCATGAAGCTGAAATGAAACTCCACTACAATGAAAATGCAAAGAGAACACTGGAGATGAAAAATTGGAAATGAGCAGGAAAGTAAAATGTCTTTAGACTAATCAAAGAGAAGTACTGAATGCTAAACAGAAATAGGTTGAAATCATCATAGATAAGCATAAGCTAGAACATGTATGATAACTTGGAACACTGTGGAGAATTTAGATACTGTTTTCATACCATACATACCCTCTCATTTCATGTGCTCAAGCACTATTATTTACAAGAACACATTTTTCCACAAATTTCACCTTCTTAATGAGCTATTCATTGGTAGATTTTTAAGTCCATGGACAGAATATGATAATACCTTCAGAATCCTGTATTTCCTTTGTTGTGGACAAAGGATGCTGTTCTTTCAAGAATCAGTCATTGAACTCATTAATTGTTGTATCTGAGAGAGCTAAGTTTTAAAATTGTTCTTGCAGTGAAATATATGAATACATGACTTAATTGCATAATATTTTATTAAATGCTAAGATATGTTAGAATAACACTGGGTACAGGTGGTTTAATATATACAACAGATAAACATTGGGAATGATGATAAGTTCTGGAAACTGGGGTCAGGGAGGAATGAATACAGCAGGGTAGAAGAGGCAGAAGAGGAAGAGAAGGAGGAAGGGAAAATGGTGATGTGTCCATCTTTCTGAGGTGTATGCTAGTGTACCTTCCCAGAAGCAGACCCTGAGACAAGGATTCATGTGCAAGTTACTTATTAAGGAAGTGCTCCTAGGAGAAACTAGTAAGAGAGTGGAGGAAGAGGATAAGAAAGGCTTGATTTCAGGAGAAGTATGATTTCAAAGAGGGTATGATTTCAGGAGAAGTCCTAAATGAGACTTGTGGGGCACTTGGAATATAAATTACACCTTGGAGTTTTTACTATCTCAAGGCAAAGGAATTGAATGTCACACTGCCCTACCAGGCAGTCACGGATTATAAGCAATAGGGGATAAGACCCACATTGCTAGGCACTTTCAGCTCCCTGCTCCTACAGTGCAAGGGGCCCCGGCAGTCTGAGGGGATTCCTCAGAAGAAAAGTTGCAGGGGCTAAACAGGAGAAACAAAGCCCACGGAAGGTCGGAGTTGGGTCCTCAGGACCACTAAAGAAGGGGTCTGGTCTGAGGGGCCATGATAGTGTCCATAAATAGAATTTCAAAATATAAACTTCATTTTGTTGTGTTTTTCCCCCTCTCCACGTTTACTTTTGCCTCCTCCTGTTGCTCTTTAGAGCTTTCAAGTACCTGATACCCGACAGCTGCCGTCCAGGGGCCCACATCCAGGTCCAAACTCCTTCCTCAGTTGGCTCCGCCTTTTCTTTCAACACCTGAATAAAAGTCTCGTTTTCTTAGCTCAGCTCAGCTAAACACTGAGAAAAGACTTGTTCGAATTCATTCACATTAGTTTTTGTTTTTAACAGCTGTGTATTAACCGAAGTGAACATCTTAGTCATAGTATTTTAGACAGTTTAGTGAAGAGAACTTGACCCTGTAAAAGGAAAGACGTGTTTCCAGCATGGAGGCCCCCATGTGGGCAGAAAGTAGCCCTAGGTTGCTAGATTTGTTTTCTGCACCTCTGAACCCAAAAGGTTTTCAATAGCTGCAACTTTTTTTTTTTTTTTGGTTTGTTTTAAAATAACTTCATGTCATGATAGTAATACTGAGGAAGCAATGTCCAAAAAATAGAGAGTTTGATACTAAGGAAGTTTGGAAGTTCTTTCAAAATACTCAATGTAACAAACGAATGATGAGTGAAGAAAAAGATCGAATATGTTTTTTGTCTATCTTAGAAATCATGAATATATTTTTTTCTGTTTCCAACAGCACTAGTAGAGTATGACTAACTAAATTTTCCTGTCTTATCTAGGATTGACATACATATAATTTATTTGTAAGAAAACTGGAAATAATGTGTATCAGGATTGCTCATTTATATTAATTCTTCAGATACTTATAGAGAACCTTCAACATGAGGAGACCCCTTTGAGCAGCACTTAGAACATAATAATACCTGTTCTCAAGGAGGATACACTCATTTTTATTCAATTTCTAGTTCTTTGCAGAGACTAGAGGGTCAAATAAAAATAAGAAAAAATATTCTCAAAGTACAAATTTGTTTCTGATTATAAGGCATGATTTACTTCTACAACTAACCCCTGGTAAGTTTTTTAATTTTTCCTATTTTCAAAATAAAGTTTATACTAATTTTCAATATAAAGCAGCACATTATTATGTTGTTATTCATTATAATAATGTAATATACTAATTATAATTACTATATTATTATATTAAGAAAAATCAGGGCAGAAGAAAGAAGAGAAACATAAATGCATTTTACCCCACCAACATAAGATAACCACTTTAAATGGTTTTTTTCCTGCCTAATATTTTATTCTTTTTATGTACATTTTTGTGTCCTAGTATTTTTCACTTAACTTTAAAGCATACATATCTTTGTGTTGTTGTAAACTCTTCATGCATCTTTTTTAATGCCTTCCAAACATTTCATTGAATGGGCTATTAGGCTAACCATTCCCTAATTGTTGGGCATCTAACTTGTTTATAAATTTTCCTCTTTTACCCTTTCAAAAGGGTAATCAACCGGACTTTTCATGATCAGACTCTCCGGATAGCTGTGCAGAAGGTGTGTTAACACTTTAAAGTCCTTTCTTGTTTAGGGAGCCTCTGCGATCCTCTCATGTTTCCTCCTCGGGCCCACTGAAGCCATCTATCTGGAAGAAAAGTTTATATGTCAGAAGAGGCCCCAGCCAGGGCTGATTAGGCCTGGAGGCCCTGACCGCTATACAAAGTTAAGCAACCTAGATCTGAGTGGCCCTATAGGGCTTACACTTTACAAATGTTTCCACAGGCTGAGATCTTCTAGTAGCAAAAAAACACTGTGTATTTTGAGATCAGAAAGAACCTTGAGAGTTGCTCTTGAGTAGGGTGGAAGTTCCTGCTGTTCTTCTGGTTTGCCTGGGAAATCTTCCAGAGGAGGATTCTTGTGAGTGGCTTAGGTAAAGGCCGCTGAATTGGAGGTGAGGTATTCTGGGCATGGGTTAGTCTGGTAGGCTGAATGTTCCTTCCCGAACTCCCAATTTACTTCTAGAGACTGAGGATCTCAGTAACTAGGGAGGCAAAAGTACTTTGCAGATAAACCCATATGCATGTATACGTGTGTACGCACTTTTAGATGAGAACGTTTTGTTTGTTAAAAGCCTGGCTAGCGCTTTGAAAGTAATAAAATCCCTTGTACTTTTCACAGGCCAGGATAATCTCTTTGGTAAGAATTTAGGGCAGTAATTAGTCTTGCATTGATTTCCACACCAGAACTTTTATGTATGTTTAACATCTTAGAATCACTTTAGTTTTATTGTAGTTACTCCTTGTCGTGATTCTGTCAAGGTGTGCAAGAACAAAGGTAAAGTCGCTAGGATCCAGGGAAGACATTGTTAACCTATGCATGCATGAGAACAGGACCATAGACAGGAAAGGTCACAAGCAGATAAGTTTACTTATTCCAGTAGTCTGAGCTTTTCTAGAAAACTATTTTAGAAAGCACATATTACTTTGAAACAGCAGTAGGCAAAAGCAAGACCAAATTGTGACGCAATCATCAAGAAAACCATATTTGTAATAAGGTTAATTAAATTTGCTGCAATCTTGAGACAAGCATCCTGTAAGTGTGCCAGTAAATCTGGTCTTGCTTTATCAAACTGCAGGGCACCCCCTCCTTCTCCCAGAACGAGTAGCTCATTGCCAGGGGACACACACAGGCTGGCAACAATAACCGATACGTTATGAGAGGTTAGACAAGTTTTCTCGGAACTGAAGGGCAAATTGTAAGAAATTTCTTTGTCTGCTTGCGATGCTGTTAAGTTGAAAGCACACTGGGAGGTTTGGTTGAAGCAACAATGGTCGAAATGACGGCCTGCTGTTTGGAGCAAGCATCCTGGCTCTACTGATGGTCCAGACATCTGCTAGCAACTCCTTGTCAGGTTCTGCCCCATACAGGGCGCAAGAGCGCTTTGCAGCATTTAACTCATCAGAGTCTTTCAGCTGTGCAGTGTGCACTACATCAAGAATGTTTATGTAATAAAACAGAGCTAATTAAACATTTCAAAGGGAAACATTATTTTAACACTAATTAGATGTGATTACAGCTTTTTTCTCTATGCTAGGGCTGAGCTGCTCTAAGCACCTTCATTTTCCTTTCTTTGCTCAATTTTGTAATCAAGTCTTACCAAATTATGCAGTGCTCTCCTGTCTTAGGGTATTCATTCCAGTATGTTGGCAAGTTGAAAAACCTTTACCAGGTTTAAGATGATTGAAACAAAGAACGACAGTAACAGCAATAGTAGGTTGGATGTATCCCTCTTGGTAGAAAAGCATGTTAGCATAACTAATATCCACTTATGACCTTTTTTGAGACCCTTTAAAGGTGGTATTGTTATTTTTTATTTCAAACCTGTAAGGTTGATACAAGCCACAAATATCTCAATTTCACAAATGAGAAATCCAGGGCACAGATAGGATAAGCAGTTCTGCAGCAAAGCAAGACTAGCTAAGATGCACAACTCAGAGTTTGCTTTCTGGGGGGCAACGCTTTACGAGAGCTGGCAAAGTACTTTGGCTCAAGGTAGTTAAAATCCACCAGATAAAAACTCATAAAATATGCGTGAAAGCCATGCTGGCTTGGTAATCAATAGACACAAGACCTTTTTAATCGATGACATATGAAATGTAATATACTTTTAACTAATGACCAAGAAGATCTTTGAACTGAAAAAAAAAAAAACTAGTCTTACCCAGACATGTGACAGCTTACATTTTTATTTATGTACATAATATATTAATGGAAGCTTAAAGAAATTCACAAAGATACGAGATAAGATTTCTACAGAATAGAAAATGCTTGCATGTTGGAAAACAGATCAGTTGAAAGCCTTTCAGTGATAGAAGGGAAACTGAGGGTTTTAAATGTTTGACTATTTCTGAATGAATTCAATGAGATGATACACTTCTTAGCTTCTTCAAAGCTATTTATGATTAAGAATATAAAGCATAGAGGAATATGTTTCAAATGGTATTATGGTAGAATGAATATATATTATTTTCTGTGGTCTTGAGAAATAGTAAGCTTATTTTTTACCTCTTTCCTCAAATGCTATGAAATCATACTTTTTAAAAAGAAATATAGAAATTGGTTCTCTGCAGTCCTAATTAAAAAGAACTTCAATGAGAAGTTCTACTTCCAACCCAAGCTTGAGGGCATAGCAGTAGCTGGGGAGTATTGTGTTCATTTTGCTATTTGAGTAGTTCAGGAAGAAGGAGTTGCCTTTCAAACAGCAAGCAACTAATATGATGCCCTCAGGACACTGCCATCACATCAAAGTTGGTTTAAAACACACACATATCATCGTTGTCATCATCATCATCATCATAACCATCACCAAGTAGCTAAAATTTTAACAAATATATCAGAGAGAACTTTTCCTCAATTACAATTATGCAGTTGAAATTATGGCTATGATTTTACCAGTAACACCCAAATAAATGACGGATGATGCATTGTCTCACTAAGTCGGTATATCTAATTTTAATAAAAATTCCCATGACTCTGTAGGATTTCTTTTTCATGAATTATGGATTCATTATGTACACCTTCGCAGATATCTCTGAAACTTGGAATAGGAAACTACAGAAGGATAAAAGTACGTCCTAAATTAGAATGTTCCTTTCTCCTCCTCCAATTAGGTTTCATTCCCAATTTCTCGTTGTTAATATCCCTATTTTGCCAATCTGCCATGACTTTAAACATGAAATCTCCTTTTAGTTCTCAATCTCCTTTGCATCTAATGCATTAATAAACTATATGATATTTTTCTCTGTGATGTTGAGCAGTGATTTCCCTTGCTGTTCCACTGACACCGTTTTCGTACGGACCCTCTTCAGCTCTCTCCAATACATTGTTTTACAAATGATCTTCCTTCCTAATTATGTTTAAATTCATCTCTCATGCAATTACCATGATATCTTCCTAAAACAAGGCCTTTGCTTTGTTGCTTTTTGTTCGAGAACTTCCTTTCTTCCCACTGAGGTCTTGTCTGTACGTACCACCAGCCTTGCCCACAACTCTGTTCTAGCCACGACCCCAGATCTTCTCAGTTCCTATACCCAGGATCTATGATTCAGCCCTGATTTTACTTAGTGTGAGATGTTGACTATTTCTCTTTTAAAAAATTTTTCATCTCTTTTGGCTTTTGAGACAGTGTTAAGCTGGCTCTTCCTCCATCTTTCTACCTACCTTATCTGAGTATCCTTTAAAAAAAAAAATATTTAGGCTGTGCCGTGTCTTAGTTGCGGCACACGAGATCTTCATTGTGGCATGTGGACTCTTAGTTATGGCACTCAAGTGGGATCTAGTTCCCCAAACAGGGATCGAACCCAGGCCCCCTCCGTTGGGAGCGCCAAGTCTTACCCAGTGGACCACCAGGGAGGTCCCTGTCTTAGTATCCTTAATAGCATCTTCTTCCCCTGCCCATCCCTTAAATGATGACTTCCTTGTAGGCTCTGTTTAACCTTTTCTCTCTTACTTTGTCAACTTCCTTGGAGGAATTTTATTCACATCAGTGGCTTTGACTACCACCTAAATGCCAGTGGTCACTAAATTTTTATCTTTAGCCCGTAGACTCATCTATTGCATCTGCTTACTAAACATCTGCACTTGAAGGTACCACGAATACCTCAATTTTACATTTCTAAGTTGATATTATTTTCCCCACTCCAACCAAAATCTTTTCTTACTTCTCTAGTCTATATCATTGTGAATGAACCCACTACTTCTGCATTTGAATGAGTCACAGCCTGAGAGTCTTCCTAGACAGCTTATCACACAAATATTTATTTAGCACCTACTGTCAGCTGGGCATTTCTTTAGGCTCTGGGATACAGCAGTGGAGTAAATAGACAAAAATCCATGGTTGCTTGAAGTATACAGTCTTTAGGTAGAAGAAAAAAAAAAACAATATACATATAGTGTAATAATGATAGTTTCTAACTTTACTGAGGTATACTTGATATATATTTGCACATATTTGAAGTGTACAATTTGATAAATATTGACATATTTATACACCCCCAAAACAGTCACCATGATCAAGATAGTAAATATATCCATCACCTCTGAAAATTTTCTCATGTCCATATCTTCTTTCTGTCACTATAGGTTAGTTTACATTATCCAGAATTTTATACAGAGTTTTTTCTTTGATCTGGTTTCTTTCACTTGCCATAACTATCTAGATTTATCCGTGTTATTATGTATATCAAAATTCATTCCTTTTTATTGCTGAGTAGTATTCATTGGATATATATACATAATTTGTTTATCTATTCACGTGTTGATAGATGTCTGGGTTGTTTCCAGTTTGACTATTACCAATAGAGCTGCTATTAGCATTCATGACTACATTTTCCGTGGCCATATTTTTTAATGTATCTGGAGTTAATTCCTAGAAGTAGAATGACTGGATCATAGGGTAGATGTGTGTTTAACTTTTTAAGACACTGCCATTGTTTACCCACCAGCAGTGTATGGGGGCCCCAGTTCCTCCACAACTTCAACACAACTTGGTGTTGTAAGTCTTTTTATTATTAGTCATTCTAATAAATGTGTAATTATATCTCACATTGGTTTTAATTTATATTTACCAAATGATTAATGATGTTGAGAGTATTTTTATGTACTTATTTACTGTCTTCTTATCTTCTTGGTGAAGTGTCTATTCATACCTCTTGCCCATGTTGAAATTGGGTTATCTGTTTTGTTTTGTTTTTTTTTTACATCTTTATTGGAGTATAATTGCTTTACAATGGTGTGTTGGTTTCTGCTTTATAACAAAGTGAATCAGTTATACATATACATATGTTCCCATATCTCCTCCCTCTTGCATCTCCCTCCCTCCCACCCTCCCTATCCCACCCCTCTAGGTGGTCACAAAACACCGAGCTGATCTCCTTGGGCATTTTTTTTGTTTTTTTTTTTTGAGTTTGGAGAGTCCCTTCTATATTCTTGATACAAATCCTTCATCAATATATTGATTTGAAACTATTTTGCTGTGGCCTGTGAATTGACTGTTTTATTCTTTAAAAAGTGTATTTTGAAGAATAAAATTATTTATTTTTGATGAAGTCAACTTTTTTTCTTCTATGGATTATGCTTTTGGTGTTGTATCTAAGGAATATTTGCCTAACCCAAAGTCACAAAGATTTTCTTCTATGTATTCTTCTAGAAGTTCTATAGATTTATGGTTTATATTTAGGTCTTTGATCCATTTTGAGTTAATATTAGTAAATGGTGCAAGGTGTGGATCAAAGTTTTTATTTTTCCACATGGGTGTCCAATTGTTCCAACATCAATTTTTGAAAAGGCTATACTTTCTCCACTGAACTTCTATTTTGCACTTCTGTCAAATATCAGTGTTCCATATGTCTGTGGGTCAGTTTCCAAAATCTCTATCATGCTCCATTTATCTGTTTGCCCCTCTTTGTGCCAGTACCACACTTTTAAAAATATTGCTGTAGCTTCATAGTAAGACTTGAAATCAGGTCAGGTTAATACACCAATTTTGTATTTTTTTCCGAAAGGTTGTATGGCAATCCCAGGACCTTTGCATTTCATATGAATTTTAGAATGAATTGGTCCACTTCTACAAAAACGCCTTCTGGGCTTTTGATTGAAATTATGTTGGAAATGTTCTTTGTAATCTGTAGAATGATTTGAGGAGAGTTGACATCTTAATATTGAGTCTTCTGAGCAATGAACAAAGTATACCTCACCATTTATGTACATCTTCTTTATCTTGGGAATGATTTATAATAGTCAGTGTATAGGTATTACACTTATTTTTCAGGTGAATCCATATTTTATGATTTTGATGCTATTATAAATGATATTGTATTTTAAATTTCAATATCTGAATTTTCCTTTTTGGCATAGAATATGATTGATTTTTACATATTATTTTTATTTTCTGCAACATCCATAACTCATTAGTTCTAGTAGCTTTATTGTAAAGTCAGATTTTTCTATATAGAAAATTTTGTTGGCAGTGAATAAAGGCAGATTACATAATTGCTTTCATATCTAGCTGCCTTTTATTGCTTTTTCTTGCCTTATTGTACAACCTCCAATACAAGGTTGAAAGAAATTGTGATAGTGGACACCTTGTCTTATTCCTGATCTTAGGAATTCATTCTTTCTTATTTAAGTTTTATGCTAACTTCCAAGTTTTTTTGTAGATGTCCTTCTTGATGTTGAGAAGGTCCTTTGTACTTTCAGCATTCTGAGAATTTTCATGAAGAATAGATGTTGGACTTTATAAATGCTTTTTCTATATCTATTGATATGATCACACAGTTTGTTTACATTATAAATTTTATTAACCAATTTAAAAATTTTAAAACAACCTTGCATTCCTGGCATAAACTCCACTTGAATTTGATTGGTTAACATTTTGTTAAGAATATTTTAGTCTATGTTTATGAGTGATATTGGTTTGTATTTTTCTTGTACGTGTTTGTCTGGTTTGGTATCAGGGCATGTTGACCTCATAGAATGACTTAAGAAGTATTCTTTCCTCTTCAACTTTGTGGAAGAGCTTGCATAGAAATTATTTATTTATTAAATGTTTGGTGAAATTTACCAGTGAAGCAATCTGGGCCTACATTTTTCTTTGTGGAAAGGTTTGTTTGTTTGTTTAACTATAATTTCATTTTAAAAATAAACATAAAGCTATTTGTGTTATCTATTTTTTTTCTTGAGTAAGCATTGGTAATTTGTACCTTTTAGTGAGTATGTTCATTTTGTACAAGTTGTCAAATTTCTAGGCATAAAGTTGATCATAATAATATCTTGTAATCATTTTAACATCTGAAGAATCTCTAGTGATGCCACTTCTCTCATTCATCATATCGGTAATTTGTATCACCTTTTTCTCTCTTTTCTTTTTCTCATCAGCCAGCTAGAAATTTATCAATTTTATTGATCTTCTCCAAGAAACAGATTTTGGTCTCAATTTTATCTGTTGATTTTTTATCTTTTATTTCATTAAAATCGTTCTGCTTGAAGGACTTCCTTTAAAATTTCTGTGTGGCATATCTTCTAGTGGTTAATTTTTTTAACTTTTGTATTTGTATTTTTTATTTCACCTTTCTTTTTGAAAGATATATCTGCTGGGTGTAGAATTCAAGGTTGTCGATTGTTTTCCTTCTTTTATCTGTGGGTTTGTACTTTTCATCAAATTAAAAAATTTTTCTGCCATTATTTCTTCAAATATTGTTTTTTCCTCCCTGGCTTCTGTTACCCCATCTGCACATATATCAGAATGTGCAGTTTCTGGAGTTGTTCCACAACTGTGATTCTCTGTTCCTTTTTTTTTTTTTCCTTTCTAGGTCTTTTTTCTCTCTATGCTTCATTTAGGGTACTGTGTATTTCTATGTCTTCAAGTTAACTAATATTTTTTTTCTTTAGTCTCTTATCTGTCATTTGTTCCATCCAGTATATTTTTAATTTTAGGCATTCTTCTTTTTTCTTTTCTTTTCTTAATTTATTTATTTATTTATTTATTTTTGGCTGTGTTGGGTCTTCGTTTCTGTGCAAGGGCTTTTTCTAGTTGCGGCGAGCGGGGGCCACTCTTCATCGCGGTGCATGGGCCTCTCACTATCGTGGCTTTTCTTGTTGCGGAGCACAGGCTCCAGACGCGCAGGCTCAGTAGTTGTGGCTCACGGGCCCAGTTGCTCCGCAGCATGTGGGATCTTCCCAGACCAGGGCTCAAACCCGTGTCCCCTGCATTGGCAGGCAGATTCTCAACCACTGCGCCACCAGGGAAGCCCCATTCTTTTTTATCCCTAGAAACATAGTAGTTTTCATATCTAGAAGTTAGGTTTGGGTTTTTTTTTTATATTTTCCATGTCTTTAGTTAATATTTTCCATCTTTCTCCTAGGTTTTGGAACATAGGGAATAAAATTAAATAACTAACAATTATTATTTAACATTTCTGCTAATTCTAACATCTATGTCAGTTTGGGGTCAGTTTCGAGTGAGTAGTTTTTCTTCTAATTGTAGGTCATATTTTCCTGCTTCTTTGCATGCCTGGTAATTTTTTATTAAATGCCAAATTTTGTGTAGTTTACCTCATTGTATGCTAGATATTTTTGTATCCCTATAAGTACTTTTTAGCTTTTTTCTGGAAGTCAGTGGAAACAGATCAGTCCCTTTGGGTCTTGCTTTTATGATTAGGTAGGACCAAACCCGCATTTTTTTCTAGAGTCAATTTTTCCCTAATATGAAGACAAGACACTTCTGAGTACTCTAACAAAACTGTGATTTGTGAGTCTTTCCAGTGTGGTTGATGGGAATAGGCCCTATTCCTAGCTTGTGTCAAATCTAATTAGTGTTCCCTCTAATTTTGAGGGATGGTTCTTTCCCTAGTCCTGGGCAGTTTCCTCATACATCTACCAATCAGTGTTCTGCTAAATACTTGAAGGGAATCCTCTACATCTCCCAAATTCTCTGTGCAGCTCTCTTCTCTAAGAGATGGTCCTATGAATCCTAGCTGCCTTTGTCTTCCTGTATTCATTTCTGTCTCATCAACTCGGGGAGTCTAGGAGACCCACCTGACTTCCCTTTTCCTGAGCCACAGCTTCTAAACTCTCTCAAGATTTTAACCTGGGGCAGTACTAGGGCTCACCTCATCTGTTTCCTGGTTCTTAGCAATCAGTATCCTCTGTTGCCTGGTGTCCAATATTTTAAAAAGTGTTGTTTCACATATTTTTATTTTTTGTTGTTGTTTCTGGTGGAATAGTAAATCCAGTCCCTGTTACTCCATCTTGTTCCAATAATATGTGTTTTAAAGAAAAAACTAAAATACATAAGTGAATAGATAAAGTATACGTTGAAGAGAATCAAAAGTTAATACATTTGTCAAAGGTTAGAGGTGTCTTTACCAAACACCCTCTCCACTAATTTCCCATTATAGAGAGGCAAAGGGAAATAGAAAAGGTGGTGTTTCTATACACTGCTATTAATACTATTAGCAACAAACCTTCATTGGACATGGTCTAGAACAGATCTGCTATAATCCAAATTTTATACCTCATTAGAGGCACGACACTGTAGTTCATGTAGGTAGAAACCAATACCCTAAATCTCCCTTCCATGTTTGGGGGGCCCAGTGTTACAGGTGTCTTTGATTTAAATTCAACCCCTAGAAATAGAATGGAGAAAGAAGTTGGAGAGAAGAGAGGTAGTGCTCTGTATTCCCTTCCCCCGTTTCTTCTCTCTGTACCCTACACTAGTGAGCACCAGGTGGTACATTTAATGCCTTTCTTTTCCTGGGAAAAGCTGACCTTAGTTGAGGGTGGTAGTTCCTTTTTCAAAGTGGGAAAAAGTAGGACAAGGAGAAATTTTCTGTATTTCTCAAAATTTGATTCAAAGAGAAGCATATAAAGTAAAGGCTGGTTAATTTGATCCCAGATATTTTACTACTAAGAAACCTCTAGCAGACTTTAAATGCTTACCTCATTTTATAATTAAGAATTCCTTTCCATTCACAAAGTCCACCACACCTAAATATAAACATGATTCAGCCAGTGATTAATTCAACAGTTTGGGTAATTACATTCCCCAGCCTCCTGAAAGCTATACCAACTTGCCTTTTATCAGATTTCAGACCCTAATAACCCACATTTTTATTACCACCTGTTTACATTGTTACTAGAATTCTGGCACATTGGCACACTTCATGTGGCACATTGATGTAGTCGTATAAATAATAAATAACCAAACAGACCAGTTTAGAGTGTTTGAGAAAGAAATACTCCATTATTCAAATGGGTTTTATAAAATCTGTTGCATTTGTGTGTATTGGTATTAACTAGTGTCAGAGAAGGTACATGTCCTTTGGGACAATGAGTGTCCCTTCTGAAATGGGCAGGGGGTCGTTTGGCTCCTGAAGGATTATTCCAACCATTTACAACACAAGAGACCATATTGGGCAAAAGAGATTGTTTAATCTAGTATTCTTTCTTAGTCAAAATCTTTCTCCATACCACAGGTAACAGTCAACCTTCACACATATTTATATGTGAAAACCTTCTAATTCTCTTTTAACATATCCACCATCTTCCATTACCCGAGTACAGCCATTATCCGAATCCCCAGCCATTTTTTCCTTAAAACTTCCTGCTGACAGATTTTTCCTTCATTTAATACTACTCTGCAACTCTTTGGATATAACTATGTTTTACCTGGTAAACCATTTTAATAGCAACCTGAATTAAATCATGTAGGAGAAGAAAGATTTAAAAGGAGGTTTAAAACACTCCATATATACCCTGCTTTTAGAAGTGAAGAGAGAGGTTTACAGAAAGGTTTCAGTCATTTATAAAGTTTTCATAAGATGTGTCTCTTTTCCCAGAATATTCCAATGGGTTTATATTTATTCTGCTTCTTATCCAGAAATACCTAATGCATATGCTCTGTCCTTTCCTCTGAAGCTTTTGAGGATTAGTGATTTTTAAAAAGCTATCTTTTAAAAATATGTGTGATTCGATAGAAATTTACTTATCTGCTACTTAGAGTGTTAGGATGTTCAGTTTAATTTTTCCATAAATTTAATTGAAAATCTGAAGCTGATTTCAGCTGATATTAAACAACCTCAGTATTTAAAAAAGAGATTTTTGTTGCATCTGTGCATACTTTGGGAAAAGTAGAAGATTTATCCTGACTCTCTGTTAAATGCCAGCAACGAATTATAGACTACTTAGGAGTGAGTACATACATTGTTGCAAAGATTTTAAGATCTTTTATTGTTAAGGAGGAAGAGTTTGTTATCTGTCTTTGTAGGGAAAGTTACTAGGTTTAATCTTTTGTCCCAAACAGAGAACTCTCAAACCAATAACTGTTTTGATAATCTGAATATGTATAAGACATCTCATGATTCAAAACAGAGCTATAAAAAATGTATTGAAATGGCATTGGTTTCTCAATTAAGACAGATCATTGGGATAAGCGTGACCTATGTGATCATAGTCTTTATCTGTAAGGGTGAAAATGATCAAATCCAAATGCCATTTTTGGAAAAATGATTTTTTTCTCATTTACATTCTTAATTCATATCACTTCTCTACGCATGCATTACTCATCACTCCTTTATGGAAAAAGCCTTGGCCCGTTCACATATTCTCCTTAACAAAACCTTTTTTTCTGAACATCACTCCCTCTCTAATTCTCTACTAACACGCCCACCTCATCCCCACCCCCATAGCTTCCCACCAGTGACAGCATCTGTATGCTTAGGATCAGAAATGCCAACCAGCCAGCATTGATCTGCACTGTAAGACCATCCATTACTTTGGACTCTTTATCCTTGAAAAACACTTAAGTAATGTGAAATATGGTAGAGGTTTTTCTGTATTTTTGTTTTCACAACCAGGGTGAATTTGCTTATAGAAGTTTAGAAGTAAGCTGTTTATTCAACAATCCCTAATAAATGGAACCTACACCACCTCAGTAATGGTCTGGAGGCTGCAGTGTTTTCTTTTCAGTTTGGATTCTAATTATGGAACATGTATTCATTTGTGTCTCGAAAGGAGAGCATTCTCTGCTCCAGGCAGAGGACAGGCAGGCAGTGCACTCCTGTGTCCCACAAGGCTTGCCTTAAAGCTCACTTCTTAGCACCCTAAGCAGTCTCCCCAAGACACTCCCTTGGCTAAAAAGAATCACCCTTTGAGCCGAATTTGAAATGCTCTGACTTCAAATATGGGCGCATAGAGAGCAAATGTCCTCCAAAAAATTAAAAATTACAGTATGTGTCTTTAAATATAAACTTGCTAGAAACGGCAAGATTGAAATGGTTCATTTTCGGGAAAACTATTTTGTGGGCTAACTACAGAAACAGGTTCTAAATACATTAAAATATTTTATCCCATTATTTGTTTTGACCAATTGACCACAATATTAAAAATTCAATCATGGAGCAGCTGACAAGTGCAGTTGCCTAATTTTATTTAAGAGTTTTTTTTCCTTTTTCCATTTTTCCATCCTGTTAACGCTGCTGCCTGTGCCCAGACAGTAATGGGCTTCTTGTATGCCCACGACTGTTATGATCATGTAAATTTATTGGTGCTTAGAAGAAGCGAGCTATTAAAACATTACAACAGCCATTACAGCCGGGCTCGTGTTGGCTTTCGCTCCCAATGAACATATGCTTCCGAGTGAATGCCTAAACTCTTATTTATGGATTTAATTTAATATGCGGAAAGAATTCAAAATTAAATTTTGTGTCTGCCTCCAGAGAGTGTCAGTGTATAATAACATGGTAATTTTTACACATCTTTATGAGAAATGGGAAAATTAATTCTTTCTGACAAGTTGTAATTATTCGACTTGGAACAGTTGCAGCTGAGCAGTTTGCATGCCTGTTGTCTGGTGTTCCGCAGTGTAAGGGGAAAACTCAGGGATGGAGATATATTGTGCATCTGAGAGTTTCTAATAGCTTCTGACATTTTAGCCTTGCATATTATCAGGGTGCTCTTTAAGGAGCTGAGGTATAATCTATTATGTTGCCTGGGACACACACAGTCGCAAGAGTTGAAACATCATACAGCAATTTTTTAAATGTGGGAAATATCTCCCGGATCATCCCGTAGATGTACGTAGTTGAAATTCATGTGACCAATTTTTGTCTCTTAAGTGTACCAATTATTATTTGCTCCTTCACCTGCAGGTACTCAGAACAGAAGTTCATTTTGTAGGATGAGAATTTTAGACTAGTATTTTTAAGAGTAAATATGTTTAAAATGAAAATGTGTGCTTTCTTACCTGTCCTGCAAACACGTTTCCCTACCTCAACTCCCCACACGTGCAGACACTTCCATCATAAATGCCCACTCTCCACCTAGTCTTTAGATTTTCTATTTAAGTGTTCATGAAAATGTAGGATTAATTTCATGCACAACTAAACCCAAACACCACTGGTTATGTTAGCAAAGAAAATATGGAACATGTTGTATGTGAAGAGACGGTACACTGATTGACAGGCCAGCCTGGAGGGGAGTGGTGTCATCTCTGTGTGTAGGATCAATATAGTCCTTGCAAAATAAATGCAAACTTACAGTGTAAGAAAGTGTTAGCAGATGAACATGAGAAAAATTCAATTGTCAAAAGCAAGCACATTTCCTTTTTCACTTTGGTACTTCTGCTACAGAACACAGGGATAAACAAGTGGCATGCTTCTGTTTTCTCAGTTGGTGTACTGAAACTTTGACATTGTTTTAAGTGGCAAGGTTTTGTTAAAAGTTTATATTTAAGAATGAGATGTAAAGCAGAGTTCTACCCACTAGTGGTCTCCAAAATAGCACGTTGCCTTTTGCATGTCAAGGCTAGAGTCCTGCCAAGCTTCTAACCAGGGAATTGCGTTTTACCATGCACTTGCTTCTTACAGGCGCCATTAGCTACCAGGTTCTTTAGACTGTCCATCCAACACTGCCCAACCGTGGGCCCCTCTAATCCAAGAGATGCCGCATCTCACCAACTGGTGGTGGATTTGATCTTATCTAGTTAAAAGGCACAAGTGACATCATGATCCTGGATGAAGACAACTTTGGACTTTACACATGTCCTTGTCACTGATTATTGCAGGTCAGCTCTCATGTGTTCTGACATTGTGATATAACTTCAAGAAATATGACCTTTGCAGGTTGGAAATGTATGCAGGATAGTTTGTCAGGGCTAATGTTAAAAAGCTCTAGAATAGAGTTTCAAGACTCATTGAAGGGAGCTTGATATCAGAGTCCTCCGGTTCCCCTCCACTCTTCCCCGTCCCTCCTGACCACAGGTACAACAGAATCTCAGGAGAGGAGGTGCCTGGCAAAGACGTGTTATTTTGCTTTATTAGACCACATATGCCACCTATAATTGTCAATAATGACTGCACCTATTTTGGTGTTTCCTTTTTTTTTTTTTTTTTGCGGTACGCGGGCCTCTCACTGCTATGGTTTCTCCCGTTGCGGAGCACAGGCTCCGGACGCGCAGGCTCAGCGGCCATGGCTCACGGGCCCAGCCGCTCCGCGGCATGTGGGATCTTCCCGGATCGGGGCATGAACCCGTGTCCCCTGCATCGGCAGGCGGACTCTCAACCACTGCGCCACCAGGGAAGCCCTGGTGTTTACTTAATAAATTAACTTTTTTTCCTGTGTACTAACAAGCCCAAAAAAGAAGCTAGGTTTTGGAAACTGGAAGATCACTTTGAAATGCAAATAGTACACTGCATTCTTATCTGTTCTTATAAGACCCAGATACTTTAAAGTTCCAGACCTTTATTAGCCCTGTTCAGGAGTAAATGGTATTTTTGAAGGATAGCATAAGATGTTGAGTGAAAACAGATCTAAAAGGATTTTTAGAGCATAATAGGCTTATTAAAACTAAGTTATTTGAGGTAGAGTAACAAATTACAGGCCCTCAATCCATCTGAATGCATCAGGTAACATCCACATTTAGAAATAACCCCAAACAAACAAAAAAACAACTTCAGAAGTAGAAGCAAGGGTCCTTTCCAAATTGGGACTTTGATGTTAAAGTAGCTTCTGAAAAATAGATATAGCAAGTCCTCCCTTTGCTTGAAGGGGAGCCAGAAAGAGCCCCTGATCCGTCAACAGCGCCCTCCCCACCACCACCCCTACTGCCACAGGGGCTGAATCTCGCTTAAAAACTAGTAGCGCTTGACCAAGCACTCGGCTTCCCTCACTCGTTTAATTTAGTCCTTCACTACACCTCTCTAAGGCAGGCACTCTTATAATCGCCTTTGCACAGAGGAGGACTTTTCAGGTCAGAGTGGTTAATAATTGCCAAGGTCACATAGCCAGTAATGGCTGAAAGTGAAACTTAAACCCACATTTTTACCGTAAGTTATTCACTGCCTTTAGTTGAAACTGTTGATCACTTTCTCTCCAGGGTAACTATTAAAACTAAACAGAGAGGACTTCCCTGGTGGCGCAGTGGTTGAGAGTCCGCCTGCCGATGCAGGGGACATGGGTTCGTGCCCCGATCCGGGAAGATCCCACATGCCGCAGAGCGGCTGGGCCCGTGAGCCATGGCCGCTGAGCCTGCGCGTCCGGAGCCTGTGCTCCGCAATGGGAGAGGCCACAACAGTGAGAGACCCGCGTACCGGAAAAAAAAAAAAAAAAAAAACTAAACAGAGAAAGAGTGGGAATTTGGACCTCTGTGGCTTACATTGAGAGGGGATGGTCACCTAGGACTCTTCTGCGCTCCATGGTCTCCCCTCAGATTTCTCCAGTTCCTGCAAGGGGTCCATAGCGCTCCTGGTTACACAGGCTCCACACCTCCATCCTCCCTGACTCCCCTCTCTTGCTTCCCGTATCCTATCCATCACCACTGTCTAATATTTGCCTTTAGTGTCTTTCTTAGATGCTTCTTTCCTTTCCACTCCTATTTTCACTTGAAACCCTGGTTAACTCCCAATGAGACTGCTTAAAATAGCCTTCTGTCTTCCGACAGTGTCTCCTTGAGAGACTTTGGTCAGGCTGCTCGGAACTCTCTTCTCCACTAGGCTCTGACTTTTGGGCTTTCGTCTCTGCCTCTGCATTGTCCAGGTTTAGCAAGAGTCTTGCTAGGTCAGTTTAGCCGGAATCTCCCCTCCTCAGTATTGGCTAACCCTCCATGTCTGATCAGGTTCTTCATCTTCCTCCAACCCACTGGGGTGATGTCCGACCACCCTTCCTGCCTTCAGCAAGAATCCTGTTAGGTTGGTCTCACCAGAAACCCCTCCTTACCCCTGATGTTTCCTCTCGGTAATTTTCCATTCACTGACCCCCAACCCCACTTCTTGGCTATAAATTCCCACTTTTCCTTTTCGTATTCAGTGCTGAGCCCAATTTCTCTCCCCAACTGCAAAATCCCACTGTAGCATCGTAGTTCCTATTCCTCTTGCCGTAGTTTCTTTGAATAAAGTCTGCCTTACTGTTTTAACAAGTGTCACAAATGAGGAATTTACTTTAACACTTCCCAGTCTCTCATAACGTTATTGGATACATCAGACTAAAGTATACCTCTGATGGAGCTGTTGTCTTGCTCAGAAACCTTTAGTAGTTCCATATCATCTACCAAATACATTTGTTTTAGTCTCAGATTTCAGGCTGACTTCCCAGTAATTTCAAGTGTGTACTTTGTGTTCCAAAGTAGGTTGCCATTCCCTGAACACGCAAGGATCTTCTCAGTCTCTACATCTTGGTTCCTGCTCTCTCCTCCACTGGGACTGCCGGCCCCTGGGCCTCACAAAATCTTTTTTTTTTTTTTGTGGTATGCAGGCCTCTCACTGTTGTGGCCGCTCCCGTTGCAGAGCACAGGCTCCGGACGCTCAGGCTCAGCGGCCATGGCTCACGGGCCCAGCCGCTCCGCGGCATGTGAGAGCTTCCCGGACCCGCATCCCCTGCATCGGCAGGCGGACTCTCAACCACGGCGCCACCAGGGAAGGCCACAAAAATCTCTTTTAAGGTCCAGGCCATGTGCTCTTTCTCTCTAGGCATCCCTGGATCCCATTCTGATAGTCACCCTTCTGTCTTCTGAACCTCCAGAGTACTTAGTACCTTTCGTGTTGTAATTATTCATGTGGTATTTATTTACATTATTATACATCTGTCTTACCTCTCCAAGATAGCATGTCCTCAGGAAAGCAAGGTATGAGACTTATTTTCGTTTATCTTTTTCAGAACACCAGTGCATTCCACATAGTAGAAACTCAATAATTGCTTCCTGAATGTGTAAAAAACCTAATCAGCTAAAACCCACCAAGAACAAGCCTGTAGTCCTGACAAAATCAGATATGCTGACTTGTAGTGAGGGAGGGCTTTTCAAAGAACCACGGAATTACCTTGACAGGAGTTAGGAGAGAGCAACTTTTGATGTTGGGTTCCTACTGAAGGATTCTGAGGAGAATCTAAGGGGAGGAAGAATCAGTTTTGGACTGGTTGTTGTTTCTGAGGTGGGATTAGCCGTGAAAATTAACTAGGGACTGGACGTTGTCATAGTTTAGACCAGGGTGGTTTAGCAGCAATTGGGTATTCCTAATAAGAAATGAAAATAGCAAGTGGGACTGGGGTGACATTGGTAAAAATGAGAGGGGTCATAATGGCATTTTGCAACTACTGCGTGGCCTTGGAAGAAACAGTGTTTTTCTGTTTTTAATGTTTGGCTTTTTCTGTGTCTGTCCTCCAAGCCTGACTCATGGCAAGGCTGCTTCTTCTCCTTTTCAGTCCGAGCTGATTTTCATTCTTTCTGTTCAGGACAGATATGACACTTATAAATAAATAAGTGAATTTTAAAAATACAGAGGAAAGGTAATCTTGTTTTTCTGGATTATGACTTAAATAGCTAGAACCTGAAACAAATTTTTGAATGGTTGGGAGAATATTACTCTCCCTGTGGTCAGTGGTTTAAAAGTGAATTTTCATACACATGTAAGTCTCAAGTCAATTGTCTACACTTATTTTTACTTTTCCTTTGAATGACTTTCTTTTCCTTGAGCCACCAGATAATTCTGTATTTTTATTCAACTCTCCCTTCTCTGGCTCATTGTTCATTCTTTAATTATAGATACAGAGTTGTGGAAATGTGCTAAGAACATTTTCACAATTTCTTCACTTTCTTGTCCACCTCCCTGCCTCTCAAACGCCTTTGGTTTAATGGATCAGAAGCCTGCTTTTGTTATGTGTAAGTGTATGTGGGTGTGTGGTGTGAATAAACACACACTGATACCCCCCAATACACACACACACACACACACACACACACACATACACACACACGGAAAAGAGGATATGAGATAGTTTTATTAAAGTTTTCCCTAGAGCAGAAACAAGTATAATCAATGGTAGAAATTGTTAAGCCATTTTCTTCTGATCCTGCAATCTTTAAAATTAGGTTAAAACTCTTTATGGCAGGCTTTTTCATATCTTTAAACACTGTGTTCTGTGTTGTAGAATTTCTCATGGTGGTGATTTTTAAAAGGTACTAGATTCCATCCATTCCAGGACACTTTCCCTCATTCCTTCTGAATCAACCCCCTAATAAAACCCCTAATTTATTATTTTTTTTCTTTAAATGGATACCACAGCTGAAATCATATATTATTTGGTTCAATTTAAACATTAATGTTTCTTCACCTGCATTTATCAACCTGTCTACAACCAGAATGTTTAGAAGCAACAATCAAAAAAAAAACATGACCTCACCATTTTAGAATTCACAAGGAGAGGTGTTCCATTAGCAAATGGCTCAGTTTCAGATTCAAGAGAACAAGGTAATTTGTCCTAAAGTAGAAGCCTCCTTTCCTAATTTTGTTGAATGCTACCTGGGCAGCCCTGGTCACACAACAGAGAGAGAGCATGTCAATATTTTTGGTGTGCGCTATATATCAGAATGTGATTTTAATCATTATATCTGTATTTGTGTTTCTCTGGTTCTCTGTTTTCTATTTAATTGGGTTACAAAACAATTAGTTAACACCATGTCTTTTTAGAACTCCCCGAGTGGGCCAGGAGCTGTTTGTTCTCCCCGGACCTTAGGGGGAGGGGGCCCTCAGGAATCTCACTTTATTTATAGCAGGGTGAAGGTCAGAGAGAAACAGTTTTTGTTCTTGTGCTGTTGCTTTCTGTTGTGACCTCTCTTGCCTTGTTTGGCTTCCCTGCCCCCTCCCCTTGTGCTTTGAAGAGCCGCACACCAGGTGTTCCTGTTCTGAATTACACATGAAAGAACCTCATCCTTGGACTAATTAGTAAACTGTACCCACCTCCCCTGGGATTAATTGATGCTGCTCTTAAAAGGGGAAGGCAGTTCTCCAACCCTCCCTGATTTCACACCACAGTTTTCTCTTCTTTATCTTTCTTAAATGTAGAGGATGTTCCAGATGATTTTGACATCTAGGTAAGGTGCTGGGGCCAGTAGCATAGTTCATAAAACGATTACCCTGGGTGAAAGGAAACTCATCTGGACTTTTCTTCATGACTTTTTAAAGCTGTGCATGTGACTTTCTCAAGGGAGTGTGGTGTCCTGAGTGATCTACTTGCGGTAGCAAGACCCAGAATCTCATCAGTAACTTTATGCATTTCTGCATCTGATTTTCCTTCTTATCAAAGCAGAGCGGGAAGCCAGTATGCCAACCAGGGTTGTCTATTTTTATTTCTAATTGTGGTATTGGAAATATTAGAGAAATGTTAACATTTATAGAGTCGCATAGTATATCATCTTGTCTTCCAGGACTCCAAGGCTAGTTGATTTTATTTTTCACCTGCAGGGATTCTGGTCTCCTGATGTAGTGGACTTAGACTGTGGGCAGTCTTTTAAGACTTTGATGGGCATTTCAGGGAAGGGCAGTACCGAGTGCTTGTGCAATGCAGCATCTAGCCTTTCCTTTCTTCCTGTGGTCACCTTTAAAGTGTCTGATCCTATTTTTTTTAATGTCAGGATTTAAAATTTAGCGTATGAATTTTGTAACTTTTCCCATCATCATTCAGCTGTGATTATATTGCTGTTGTTGGTTTTCCTTAATTTTCAAACTAGAATTAAAATATTTAGAGTAAGTTTTTATGTGTGAGGACATTTAAAATGCTCTCTTTAAATTAAGCAAAATATTTTATATAACCTCTTAAATAATTTCTTGTAACTATGACTATAGTTAATAATACTGTACTAGATATTTGAAAGTTGGTAAGAGAGTGAATCTTAAAAGTTCTCTTCACAAGAAAAAAATGTATAACTATATGCGGTGATGGATGATGACTAAACTTATTGCGGTGATCACAACATATAGCAAAAAAATAAAAAGAAAAAGAAAATTATTTCTGTATAAATTTGGCTTCTTAGGGGTGCTTTTTAAAATTCCAGCCCAAGTATATAGATATTCCTGAATAACTTAACTTTAAGAGCCCTCCTTGTCTTTTCCTTGTTTTCTTTTTCTGTGAGCCCTGATGGACATTTATTTTGGTACTAACTTCCAGAACAGGACGTGAAAGATGCAATTAAAAAAAAAATCATACATATAATTATTACTCTAAAGTTTTAGTAAGAAAATCATTGTTTTTGTTTTTGTAAAAGGCATTAAACCTTAAAAAAAAAATCAGTCATCCTGTTGGAAAACTTTGCTCTGTGGTTGAAGGATTTACATATTGGATTGCACACTAGGTATGCGTGATAAGATTAGAGTTCAAACATTTTTATTCTGAACTTTTTAGTTTGCTTAATTGAAAGCTACTTGAGAATGGGTGTTGTCTGAGTCTATCATTTCTGTATCCCAGCCCATAGCAGAATGCTTTGGTGCATGTGTGATCAATACATGTTTGCTGAATGTAACTGAATTGAACTAAGTAAATTTTTACTTCGTATTGGGTGTTGAAGAGAGCCAGGAATGGGAACTCGACAGAATGGTAGAGCAAACAATATCTCTTAAATTATTAACAAGACGATAACAAAGATATGGTCATGGTGCCTGAGTCCTGTAGGACTTGACTGAGTCTGAATTAGCCTCTGACATGATTGGGGAAAAAAAATGAAGAAAAAATGCTGAGAATCTAGTTCAGTGTAGACAAAATGTGGAGGTAGCGGATTTGTACCCAGTGATCCTGTGAAGTCTGAAAATACTTGTTTTAAACATAGACACAGTTTTAATAACACAGATGTGTACCACTCTGTCTCTCTCTCTTTTTCTCACATATCCTACACATGGCAATCACATGAATTTATCCTATATGCCATTACTCACATAGTTCATAATTCTTAAAGTATCAATAATGGCAACTGCTGATCTAAAATCATCCACCTCATAGTCACTTCTGTTGTACATTTTCATCTTCTGCATATTCTTACGGTGAGATTATAAATATATGTAAAGGTAAGGTTACATGTTTAAAATGTTAGTTTAGCCATGCATTTCAATATAAAACGATTACTTTTTGTGAAATGGAATCAAGTGTTATAGATAAATTCCATGAACAATAATTGAACTTTTACTTTTATGATAGATACAGTATGAGATTCTGGGTTTTGAAAAATGCATTAGATAAATCTCTGGCCCTCTAGAAACTGCCAGTCTAATGTCAAAGAACATCACACATATTAAACCATGCAATACAGTGTTATAAATGCTCTAATAAAGACATTTTTAAAAACTACAGATATACCCAGAAAGGTTAATGGCTCTGAGGAGGTTGGTAAAAGTTTCAGAGGAAATATCTTTGGAGTTGAATCTTGAATGATGAATTTTTGAAGGCAGTTCAGAGATTTGTACTTTGGAATGATTCGATGAATGGTGATACTTTGGGAGTCAGAAGAAGGTATAAGTTTGAGGAATGGAAAATAATGAGTCACTTGTGAATATGTTAGATGTGGGTGGCTTAGGTCACCTAGAGAGAGAGCTCTAGGTAAAAATATGGAGCTGTCACTTAGAATAGAAACGAAAGTTGAATATATGTACACACACGCACACAGACACGTGCACACGCTTGGTTGTCTTTGAGATACAGGTGCTAGTTGAAGAAAGCCAGGAGTTGAGAAGATTTGCTCATGCAGAATGTGTGTAGGAAGGAAGAGGAATGTCCGCATGGGAAGGGCCACCAAAAGGTGAGGAGGAGACCACAGTGGTCAGTGCCGCTTCTGCCTCCCTTCTGTTCTCTTTAAGGATCTGGGGAGTGTGCTGGGCTCACTTTTCTCTTTTTCTCTTCCCTGTCTCCCCCATTTCTGTAGTCATTACTCTAGGCAAATATACACTTCTCTTTCTTGTGCGGCCCTTCCCAACAGACGATCCTTAACTAAACTTAAATAATTGAAATGAAATATCCACGTGTGAATAAGTTAAAAATTTTGAATTCCAAAGTCCAGCAGATTAGAGCTGATTCAGACTTACATGAGATTCTTATAGAACATGATTTTTAGGTTAAAAAATGAACATGATTTTAAAGGTTAAACCTTTAACCTTTAAAACTTTTCACCCCATATCTTTATTTATTTATTTGGGCTGCACTGGGTCTTAGTTGCGGCCTGCGGCCTTCTTAGTTGCGACATGCACGTGGGACCTAGTTCCCTGACCAGGGATCGAACCCGGCCCCCCCCCCCCCCGCATTGGGAGCACGGAGTCCTACCCACTGGACCACCAGGAAGGTCCCCACCCCATATCTTTTAGGCTCTCTTTAGTCAATGTATTTCCCTTTAGGGAGTTAGGACTCTCTCAGTTGTAGTAAAATAAACTCAACTCAGACTAACTTAAACTAGTTTGACTTTAGAATCTTTCTTTTCCTCTCCTCCTTTTCTATTATCTTCTCACTGACTCTGCTCTAATTTACTACTAGTGCTAAGGCTGAACTCAGGCGTCCTCTGTATTAACAGTTCCAGTTCTCCACTGGGAGGGGAGAGCCACCCTCTGTGTGCAATTAAAAAAAAAAAAAAACCCAGAGAAGGCCTGATTTGGGTACATACCCATCCCTGTCCAATTCGTTTTTGTGGCCACAAAGTATCAGGTACAGAGCCAGACATGGGCCAAGTACACACCCAAGGTACAAGTGTGGGAGAGGAATACCTTGGAAGAAAAGGGGGTGCTTTTATCAGATGAGGAATGGAATAGCATGCTGGGCCAGTGACATGTGTAGCCAACACAGTCCACAGCATCACTTTTAAAAAATTAGTAAAAGGTACATTAACCATGACAAAAATAATATTCCTATTGTACTGAACTTCTTTTTAACAGACATAGACTAAAGCCCCTAATATGTTGCTAATGACTATAAAGGACTTATTCAACTGAAAAGGTGTTTAACATCCTTCAAAAGCAACTTCATTATGGATGTATTTTCAATATTTTCTCTAAGTTATTCTTTGCTTTAAGTTAGTATCATCCATCCAACTGATGATTCCCGTTGTAATCACAATGGAAGTTAAGTCATGACCGCATGCTTGTATGGGTTCATAGCAGTCAGATATTCTGGTAAGTATGCATAGTTATGTTTAACTCTATCAGCAAATCCCAGGTTTTCTATTTGCAAATTCTTTGAAGTTCTCCACTTCTAATTCTTTTCTCCATTGCCACCTTCCTTATACCACCATTTTTCTTCTGGACTTCAGCAGTAGTTTCCCAACTGGTCACTCTGCTTATCCTCTCACCCCTCTCCCACAAATCGACTCACCACATAGCCTGAGTGATCCCTTTAAAATATAAATCAGGTCATAAAATATAAATCCTATCATGTTATTGCCCTATTTAATGCCCTCCAATGGCTTCTCATTATAACTGGAATTAAATCCAGATTCTTTGCCGTGGCCAATAGGCTTTGCAGAATGTGGCTTCTGCTTACTTATGTAACTTCAATTTGAGCCATTACTCTCTCATTTATGAAGTTGAAATCACACTCCCATTCAGTTGGAGAACATGTCAAAAGCTGTCCCCATATCAGGGCCTTTGTATACACTGTCCCCGCTGTGTAGAACTGCCCTCTACCCCACAACCACCCACCATCCTTCAGTACTCTGCTTAAATGTCAAGTTCAGAGGGTTCTTCCTTGCTACCCTATCTAATTTTGTATCTTGCCCTTTTTTTTCCTGGCTTTTCACCATGTTTATTTTCTTCATATGCTTACCATGGTAGAATTTTATGTTGTTATGTTTACTTATTTACTGCCTATCTATCTCCCCCACTACGTTGTCAGCTTCGTGAGAGAAGAGTAAAGGTTGATGCCTGTTTCTTCACAGTGCACTGTTAATATATATTTAGCGTAGTGATTGACACAGAATTTTTGCTCAGCAAATACTTATAAAACATCTAACAGTATGAATTTAGTAATCTCATTTAAAAATCTAGTTATCTGAGAGTTAATTAAAAATATTTTTCCATATGCTCATAAAAATAACAAAGACAAAAAACACCAACAGCAGTGGCAACAAACACTGCTGGAAAGAGAAAGGAAGTTTGTCAAGATGAAGGACAAAAAAACCCCGGAAAAACCCTCCAGAGAAATTAATCAAGGCTGGCTGGATGCTTACAGAAGGGGAAAAAAAATCGATTCAGAGGGTAAGAATTATCCATAATAAAGTGTTTTTCACCAAATCACAGGAGATTGGGCCTAGGTGTCTGCCAGGATGGATATTTCCCTCAGGAAAACGGTAGGCTGCCATGGGGACTATGGGCTAATCTGAGGGCTGCAGGGAACCACTAATATAAAAGTTAAATCCAACTAGATGGCGTTACTGTAAGTCACTCACTTGTCTATGTGTTTGGTTTGGGGCTCAAGCTTCCCAAGTTAGAGTCTGGTGGTGTTGGAGGTTGGGTGGTGGGCATGTTTCCTATGCATTCAAAAGGGAGTGCTGATTTGTTGTCTCTTTGGGGAGGGGCCCTGAGGAGACTCAAGAATTTAATGGAGCCCTGCTCAATATGATGTGACAACCTAAATGGGAAATGAATTTGGAAAAGAATAGATACATATATGTATAACTGAATCACTTTGCTGTACACCTGAAACTAACACAACATTGTTAATCAACTGTGCTCCAATATAAAATTTAAAAAAACAATAATTTAATGCCTTTTTGCCAAAGCAGTAGTATAAAGGTGGGGTCTCCGACTTTATTGCTACACTGTGGCAGAAACTTTCTCAGTCTCTGCTTTCAAGTTGTTTATAAGTGAATCTAGGAATACGGAAATTTAGAAGTGTCCTGGCAGTGTGACTTGATGGCATTAATAATGAGCTAATGAACTAAACTTGATAACCAACTTAATTTATTATGTTTGGTCTTCATTTAAAAATCTGATATTTATTTATAATGTGCGATCTCATGCTAAATCCATTTGTAGTATGTACCAATCATATGCTATTTCATACAAACACATACCATAAAACTAGTCTGTTGAGCTTCAAGGAAGGCATCCCTGAGAAGCCTTTTTTAAGATTAGACCTGAAGCAGGATGTAATTAAGTGAAGGGTGGGAGGAAAGGAAAGAACTCCACCAGGTAAGGAGTAGTAGTATGTGGGTACTGAGATGAGTCAGCCCACTGTGGGCCGTGACCCCAAAGAAAACAGTAACTCTAGACAGCAAAGATGCAGAGAGGTGCTGAATTATAAGTAGAGGGCTATATACAGCTAGATTATGAAGGATTCTGTACACAGGTTTAGGATTTTGGCAGAAGGAAGCCAAGGAACTTATTTTAGGTGGAGAATGGCAGGGTCAGATTTGCATTATAAAACGGTGTTTCTGTAGCCTATTTCATCAGTCCAAACAAAAGATGCATGTGGGCTGAGTGGGATGCTGGTTGTGGAGATGCAGAGAAGCCGAGATTAAAAACCTATAACGTCGTGTAGACTCTACAAGGCATAGTTATTTATTACTTAGGCAGAGGTTAGGGTGGGATGAGGAGAAGAGTAAGGATGATCTCATGTTTTTTTGTTTTTATTTTTCCTGGAGCAGCAAGGAGATTTGTGGTGTCCTTTTGGAAATGAGGAAGGCTGGAAGGGGTGCCCAAGTGAATGGGTCCAGTTTGGAGCAGATTAATTTTGTGTTTTCTGAAAGGCTTCCAATGGAGATACTGAGTAGATACTTGAGTAGGTGGGTTTTAAGCATATTATAAGGGTCTGGGAAGGAGATAAAGATTTTGAAGGCATTGGCATGTTAGGTGGGAATTTAACATATGGGAGTGAATGAGATCATATAGTGAATCAAAAGAGGGCCTGGAACGCAGCTCTGAGGACCACCCACCTTCAGGGTTTGGGCTGAGGAGGAAAAGGGTTTAGAGAGAAGGAAGAGAGTGTCCTGAAAACCCAGAGAAGAGAGTGCATCTAAGGAAGGAAGTGGTCATGGTGGTTGAAATGCTACTGAGATGTGAAGCGAAGTGTGGCTCTGACAGTACCCCTTGGATTCGGTGGTGTGTGGGTCACTAGGGGCCCACGTAGCACTGGCAGCTTTGGGAAAATGATGGTGCTGAAACCAAAGTCACATGAGTGGAGAAGAGAGTAGAAAGCGAGGGAATGTCAAAAAAAGAAAGTCCCAGACTTTTCTCTCTTTGGAGGTAAAGTGATGTCTAAGGAAAGTTTATTTTCTTTTTGATTTTATGTTCTTAAGACGAAAGAGACTTCAGTTTGTTTAAATGCTGACGGAAGTAGAGGGAGGGGTTAAAGTACATCTATTGAAAATGTATATATTTTTTTAACCTCAACACATCTATTAGACCAGCCTAGAGACACTTTTTAAATGTTTCCTGAGTTTTCTTTCTCTTACTACTCAGAGATCATAGACAAAGAGAGTTAGGAAAACAGAAGGGGTGAAGAGGTACCTTGCAGTGATTGGAAAGCACGACATTAGATCATGCTGGGTCTAGTTATGTTGCCACAGAGTTCATAGGTGCTCAGTAACTATTCACTGAATGACTGAATAAGAAGAAAGGTAGTGAGGAATAAGCCCGCAACTGGTGTTTCCTAATGGGGTCTGTGTTTATGTCTTCAAAGTCTTTACGTCTCATGTGAAATTGCTCTGAGATTCTTCCTTAAGGAATCTTTGACCTATATAATAAATCCATAAAAAAGAAATTTTACAATGGGGCATTGTGTTTGCATTAGAAATAAGGGTTTTAATGTATTTTTGACCCAGGATTAAAAGTCATTCTAATTTTAATGTAATTCATTTTTCTCTCTTTTGGAAAAATTAGCTATATTTATAATCATCAGAAAATGTCTCTCATCTTCTTTTCACAGAGATTCTCTTTGTGCTTAGAGTTTGAGGAAATCTATGATATCACTCCATTATTCAGAAAGGAATCTGGAGGAAAACAAAACCCTGTTTTACACTTACCAGTGTATATGAATGTGTGTTACAAATACTACCGTCTTGTACTTATGGTTACTCTTCATTTCTTATATGCTGAATGACTAAATTATAATAAAGGCTGAATAACCCCTTTTAGATTTAGAAAGGATAGTGGCTATCTGAGAAATATTTTATTCCAATTAGTCCATTAGTCTCCAGTGGAGACCAGTGGTGAATGTAGCTCACTGGACCCTAATTCTTCTCTGCCAAGTAAAAACTCTTGACCAAATTTGTATCATGATGTAGTCCTGGGGATTCATTCAAAATGCATTTCTTTTCTTTTCTTTTTCCTTTTTTTTTTTCTGTCGTATTTCATAATATTCCATAAGTGATTTATGCAAGAACATTTGCATAACGGAAGGTGGTTTTAATGTATGCTATTTTCAATGAGGCCTGCACTTTCAGATGGTTCTTTTTGCTGGAGGAATTACTGAAGGGTCCAGGAGTTTGAATTTCACCCTCTTCTGTGAACTAATCAGTGAATGGTTTTTGTCAGGAAAAGCCATACTCCAAATGTCCTGGGGCTGTTGTTAGAACAGACCTGTTGGATGCATTGCGTGATTCTGGTTTCCAAGTAATTTTTGGGCAGGAGGTACAAAGCAAAATTTTTCTACCTAACTTTAAAATCTGCATTAGCCAATAAGAACTGTTTGCTACTGAGCAGACACATTATGAAAGATTATTATGTGGGAGAAGTACAAGTACAAAGTGGATCAGGACAGCAGGGGAGATCAAGGGAGGATAGAGATACTTTTTTTTTTAATTAAGAAAAATAGCATACAGTATTTAACGTGAGTCTATTACTAGTCTAGATTTCTTTATAAAACTTTTTTTACATGAGTATTTTACCAGCCGTTTGATTGCATTTAAAAAATCAATATAACTGGGGACTTCCCTGGCGGTCCAGTGGTTAAGACTGCAGTTCCACTGCAGGGGTTGTGGGTTTGATCCCTGGTCGAACTAACATGCCACGCAGCACAGCCAAAAAGACAAAAAACAACAACAACAAAAAACAATGTAACTGTTTATCAACTTTTTTGTCACAAGAAGGGTAGCACTGTTCTTTCAGGGAGAGGTGAGACTCTTGAAGTTAGCATGCATCTTCTGGAAGGGCACAGTGAGAATAAGAGTGGATGGGGAAAGGGTTACTTACCCAGCTGGGAGTACCAGCTGCTCAACCCTGGTCCCCATGAGGTGAGGAGTTTTAGAAAGAACATCTTCATATTCTACATGTCAGTGATGATATGCAGTTTGTTTTGGTACACACAACTGTAACTATCTCTGTTTTGGAATATGCCTGATATTTATACCAAAATGATTTATACTCAACTCCCTATTGAATCTGAAGGTTGGTACAAGGAATAAAAAGAAAGGTGTATATCATTATAATTTACATTGCTTTTGAGATTGCCATGACTTAATGCAGCATACACAACTTCCTTATAATGTTCTTAGATTATCCAATTATTTGAATTTCAACCACGTGATGTTTGGGCAATGAAAAATGGCCTGGAAGTAAGATTTAATGAAGGGAAACAGTTTAGGGAAGGTACAAGTTGAAGTTGCTTTTCTATGGAATCTTGCCTGTAAATAACTACCAGAAGGACTTTTTATGTTGCTAGTTAGTATGTATATTCAGTGCAATGCAGGGAACTTAAAAAGGAAAGAAAACGTTTTCCTTACTGTGTTTCTGAGATGTAACGCTGTACTTTGTGGTATTATCTGCTACTTTGAATTAGTTTACCTCTCTATGTTTTCTAATAGTATTGGTGGATAGAATCTTTTCAAGTACTTCTTTTCAACAAACAGAAGAAACATCCATCAGGATGCTAGTGGGTTAGAAGAAATGGGCACTAAGGAAGTTGCTCTGAAGATGATGCACATAGCGAGTAGTTGTCTGTATACCTGGGAGAGGCCAGATGAGGTGCATAGCCAGTGGGGGACCTGGCCATGGCTGCTCTGCTCTCTTTCAGTAATGATTTTAACAGAAACTTGATGGTCAAATCTTGGCTTTTGCTGGTAAGCTTTATGCTTAACCTCTCACCTTGGTTGACATTGAACTTGCCTCTAATGGCTTCACAGCAGCCCAGCAGCAGTTTCTCAGCTCCTTAAGTAAACATCACATTACTTCAAGTTAACATCACATTGTGTCCTTCAAACACTGTTTCTGTAGAGTTATGTTCGGCTGACCTCTAATTCACTTATAGAAATTGCTTTTAAGAAACTTTTTTTTTCAGGAGAAACATGGAAATAAAATAGCAACAAAACAAAAATGTGATCATGTACCTTCCTGAGCTGTTCCAGGGGTTATTATGCCTTATAATATAAACTAAATATATCCAGCTCTACTGGATATGTTACTAAATATTTACTAAATATTTTACATTTTACTAAATAGCTGAATATCTTACTTGTCCTACTCTGGTGTATTTTTAGGATATAGATTACCTTTTAGTGTTGTGATCTGTTGTTCACTTCTGTCTTATGGACAAAATATCAAAAGAATGCTTAACATTCTGTGAAGGGACTCTGATGCTTGGGGTGATAATATGCTTTAATCTGGGATGACAGTTTGTCTTGAATCATAACCCTCCCCTTCTTAATGAGCCAGACTTTGATCTTGTACAGATACTTCTGGTGCCACTGTCGAGCAACTTAGAATTTTATAACCCTTAAAAGTATAGGAGGAACTTCCATCTGAGGAAAGATACCCAGAACCCAGTGTCCCATTGTCCTACTTGTCCTGTAAGTCAGGTTCTTCCCTATGTTATGATATATTTATGGACCTGTGGTCCTTGTCAGTTGTCATAAAATGTATATTATCTGGAACCATTTTCTAATATTCTCTAAGTCCTTGATAGCTTGTTATAAAATGCTGATGACCCCAAATTATTTGTTTTGTAATCATTTAAATCCCAGAGTGAGGAAAGTAATGCGGTGAATGAAATGGGCCTAGTATAAGAATTCAGCTCTCTCCAAATTTGCCAGGTTGGAGCTCAGTTCTGCTCTGGGCCCAGACCTCACGTTACAGGTAACTGGGGATAAGGGGGACCCTGGGAAACTCAGGAGAGCATCTGCCTCAAGCAAAGGGGGCTGTTTTAATTTTTTTTCATGTGTTGGGTTTATTGTTACTCAGTTATTTTTTTCCAGCGAAATCAGAATTCTAGACGCTTATGTAAAATGTCCTGATTTTTAAATGTCTTAGATGCTTTAAATGTTTCTCAAAAAGGGGGAACAAAACCACACTGAAGACTAAATAAAAGATAGCTCTGGAGTCAGATAAGCTCCTTAGATAACCCATTTGAGTCTTCTGCCGTAAGGAAAAGCTATAGGTATATTGTCTTTCTTTTGCTCTAAGTAGATTATCTCTTTATTTAGTCTGAAGAGGACTAATAGGTCGGTAGATATATGATATTACCTAGGATAATTGTTGTTCAACCCTCTATTTTTGAAGGTCATGTCATAGTTTCTAATGTTATCTTCCCTTATTCCAAATAAAATCATTTTGCTTTATGTTGGTTAGGTGATGGGGGGTTGGCTGGTTCTGAATAATAGTTTGAAAAGGTATTTTGGATAATAAAAGCATTTTTTCTCTCTGGACCTTTATCACTTGTGGTATTTAGAAAAGTAACCAATTTACAGTGGCTAACTTTAGTAAGTATTCAATGAATATTTACTGAATTAAAAGTAATAGGCCTTTTAAACACAAAATACTTAGTGTTGGTGGGGATATGGAAAAAACAGAGCTCTAATACTCTGTTAGTGAGAATATAAACCACACAACCGCTTAAGAAACTGTTTAGTATCTACTAAAGTTGAACATAGGTATGAATAACTGTAATTCCAGTTCCACCTCAAGTGTTTATCCAATAGATATGCTTACATATGTTCACTGAAGGATATGTACTAGAATGTTCAGAGTAGCGCTGTTACAATAGCCCAAATCGAGAAATTTTACAAATGCCCAACAAATATGGAATGCATAAATAAATTGTTGCTTATTCTTAATGGGGAAAACTATACAGTAGTGAAAATGTATGATCTATAGCTGCACATAACTATATGTGAATTCCACAAGCTAATGCTCAGCACATGAGGCAAACATGAAGTGGTATGTACTGTATGAGTCCATTTATATAAACTACAATAACTGACAAAGCTGACCTATGCTGCTTCTACAGCAAGGGTAGTTGTTACCTGGGGATATTAGTAACTGGAAAGAAATACAAGAGGAGGGCCTTGGGAAGTGCTGACAAGGTTTTATTTCTTGATTTAGGTATAGGATTTCACCTGTAAGCTCAATTATTACAGATATTGAGCTGGACACTATGACTTGTGCACTTTTTTCTGTGTCTAATATTCTTGAATAATACATTAAAATGAAAAAAGTAATAGGTCTTTTAAATTCAATGAAATAATTGTTTGTAATTGAAGGAAGTATATTTGTTTTTAATATTCTCCAATATCTTATTACCTACTTTAGGGTAAAATTAGGATAGAGTGGAGTAGGTTGTTAAACGGAGGTACTCTGTAAATTATGGTTTTACATAATTACATTTAAAGTGTGATTCTTGCCAAGTTCAGAGATATTTTTAAGAATCTGCATTCATTTTACAAAATTTAAAAAGTAAAATGTAACCTGAAGTGTTAATCAGCTAGTCATGTATACAGCATTTCCAATATAATGCCTCTCATTTTGCAGTGATTTTTTACAATGCTTGCTGGTGAATAGTTTTAATGATGCAAAAACATTTTATAGAATGGGAAACCTCTATTGAAATTTTGTTCACAATGAAGGTTAAGGAATTTTAGATTTGTTACACAGAAGATTACACCAGAGGAAGTTAAGGAATATTCCTTTCAAACAACCAAATGCTTCTTTAGTGTCTAATACTAATAAGAAAATACCAATTTAAATTTGAATCAGAGATTAAATTCAACATCTTTAGAGTTATATGTGATCAAATATTATTATAGAATAATCGCTCTTTCTTTTTTTTTGCATGAGGAAACAGTCTCAGAAAGGTTAAGGGGCACGTCTTAACCTGAACACATTCTTAATACTTCTCATTACTGAGACCAGAACTCTCCAATATTTCCCAATGCCTGTCTTTTCAGTCTGCAGAGAACATTCATGTGCATGATCTCAGTTACTGCTAGGTTTAATAGGAACACATTTTTGTAATTTAAAGCCATTCTCATATTCTCTGCCAAATGCCTGTTTACAATAACCCTACATTGGTATTGGTATATTTTCCTGTTATGTTATTCTTGACACTGTAGGTGCCTTGATTAAGAAAAAATGTAGGTCAATTAGATTCTATTTTACTTGAAGCTTTTTCAGGTTTGACCAAGACTATAATGTCTGCTTTCATCTGCAGATGCATTTTCCTGCCTACAATTGAATAAATACAATTACTGATGAATAGGGATTTCCTAAGGTTTTAAAAAAGGATCTCTGATCATGTCAAGTAATCTCATCTAATTGTTTTGATATTATCAAGATGTTTAATGACTTTAGATAGTTTCTTTTTGTCATTGGAGCATTGAGAACTATCTGTGCCAGTGATTTAAGGTAAGTATGGGCTTAGAAATTTTTCATTTTTAGATAATGATCAGGTTTGAGATATATAATGGCCAGCATTTTATATTATATTGATATATCATATATACATGTACCTACACACATACATACATATTGCATTATATATGTACATTTAAAATTTTAAGTAAAGTGTTTTAAGTGTTTTTATCAAAGTAATACATACATGTGATTAGAAAAATCAAGCAGTTCATGGCAGCAGTTCTGTACCTTACCACATTCATTAGCCCTATGGCATTTTCCAGAGGCAAACATTATTATTTTAATTTCTTCTCCATACTTCTAAGTCAGGAATTTTTAACCTAGAGTTGATTCATAAGGTCTGCGTGCTTGGATGGGGGAAAAAAGTTACATACAAATGGAAATTTAGCATAGGCAACGATCCACAGTAGTATTAGCAGTACTGTGACTTTATCAGTGGCAGAATTCAGAAGTATTTTCATATGACATGAAGTTGTTGCAAAATCTATCTTGAAATATTGTTTACACTCCTTTCCACTTCCAAGTTAGATCTTGTTATTTAATGCATTAGTAAAGAAACATCTATTGCTATACCACACATTTGTTTAGTATTTTTGTATAATTGATTTCCTTTGCAATTCTATATATTTTGTTTTATGCCTTTAGACTATTATTTTGAGAATAGTTCCATAGGCTTCACCAGACTGCTAGTGGAGTCTATGCCAAGTATATGTTAAAAATCTATGTTGTCGATACTATGTATATACCATTGTTTCTTGATTTATCAAATTGAGGCATTTGAGGCATCCGCTAGTTGCCAAATAGAAGAGGCTTCAGCTCACTTATAACTTTCTCTCATCCTTTCTCCTATCCTGTGATACAGTTATAGTATTCAACTTTGCTTCTCTATTGGTTGTCTTTTAAATTTAGGTATCTACTTATACCTTTAATTAATATTAGTATTTGTTGTATCTCTTGATGTTCCATTTTACTAAAGGAAGGTATTAACATCCCTATTCTTTTCTTTGGCTTTCATTTCCATCCTTCTTCACAATTTCTGTCGTCTATACTTCTATATTAACAACGTCAAAGACAATAACATTTGCATTCTGTTTTAAAAACCTAATGATGTTCTGAAAACATGATTAAATCCCCAATTATTTATCTATATGTTGATTCTAAAAGTTCAAGATCAGTAAACAGTATTTACCTTGTTATGACTATGCAAATTTTTACTGTACATCTGACAAGCAAACTATGATTATATGTCCTCTTTGAGCATCTCTTTGTTTTTGATGTTGAAGTTTCAAATTGCCTTCCTTTCTTCTTATTTATTTATTTCTTTGCAATATTTGCCTTCATCATATCCTCAATGTTTTCAAACTCTGACATATCACTTATGCTAGTATGCACCTTCTCCCACTTAGGATTTTTTTTTTTTTTCTCTTCCTGGAGACTTCCTTTCCTGAACTCTTTTCTGACTGTTCTATTCTCATTGTTTTTTGGACTTGCTGCAGAGCTTATCAGGGTACATCCTCAAATAACTTACTAAGAAACTTCGCATAAGACAAACATTTCTGAGACTTCACATGTCTAAAAATGATTTTACTTTGCTCATACACTTGACTTTTATAATTCTGTGGGATACAGAATTCCAAGTTGATAACCATTACAGTTTTTCAAAATTTCACAAAAATATATCAAGGCAAGTAGTTTATTTAATTGATATTTTGCTTTTTTGTAATTATTTATGTTTTGAATAATAAGACTAGATCGTCTGTTCTGTAGGTCCTTTTATTGAGAATAGTAATGTCTTCTGGATTTGATAAATCTTTGATTTCTGTCACTTTATTTTCTCTTTTTCTTGTGTATTAAATTTCTTGTATTGATTCTACATGGGTTTTCTCTTATATATTCCATATATATACTTGTTCAATTCAATCTCTAAGCCGATTCTTAGAGTTAAAAATAAATTCAGCCCATCCATTTTTAATTTTTACGTATATTTTCTTCTTCTCTGATACTTCATTATTCATAGGATCTTATCATTTTATAAATTCAATGCCTTTTCAAGTCTCTCTGAAGATTTTGAGATTTATTTAAAAAAAAACTTCTCTGCCCTGAATTATCTGTTTCCTCTAGAATCTTTTTTTTTTTTTTTTTTAAATTTGATCGTTCTTTTTCAGGCTGCAAACTTTCCTCAAATGTTTGCTGATTCTTAATTACCTATTATTATAAAGAGGAGAAGTAGAATCAGGTCTACATCTGGACAGCGCTTGTTAATAAGCAAAGCTTCACTTAAAGGGGTGGTCAGAAGACCAGCCACAATTCTTGTCTCCTCAGTCCTTCAAATCAGACAGGTCTTTTCTTATAGGATTGTCAATCTCATTAGCAAAATCTCTTCTTTTTTTTTTTTTAATGGGATTTTTCCATATTGCTGAATTCAGGTAATATGCACACAGGGATGAAGCTAGTGAGTGGGGTTTCGATTCCCTTAATTGTCAAGTTTTCCATTTCACCTTCCCTTCCTGCTCTCTAAGTGGACTAAAATTTCCACATCCTGAATCTTCCTGAAGTGTATCAGGGCACCTAGTACATTGTCAGTCATTTGTAGCCCCTCCCCAAATCTTCCAGGTTGCAGAGTTTTTCTCTGTTCTATTTCATCATTCTTTCTTCCACACCTTTTCATTGTCCAGTAATCTGTTGAAAATTCTTATCTGCTGATCATTTCATCCCATCTTTTTTGTTGTTGTTTTTTTATATCTCTTTATACTTTATTATTCTACCTAAAAGATTGGAGAGGAGCGCCCACAATTCTAAATCAGAAGCCCTGCATACAACGGTGTAGTAATAAAAATTTTATATTGTTTATAATTATTTGAGCCAAAGATCTAACTTTGTATTACATACCAAAACAGAGTATTTTCGTATAGCTTAATATATATTATTTTTCTCAGAAATGCAACCCTAAAAATAATAAAACAATGAAAGATAGTATTTAATTTGTTCTGAACGTCACTAAGGATGTTTATCATTTTAAAATATCACTTTACCTTATGATACTTGAGTTACCAAATAACAACCCAGTTGTATCAATCTGTACTTTTACCTCTGGATTTTTAGTGATTTACACACAGTTTTAGATATCTGACTTGATTATTTTTTCTTCCAGGGTAGATGTATTGAGTATTTATATATTTTAATACATATGATTTTATTATAAATTACTCCTGTTTGATTTGTCCTGTAAATTACGGCTAGGACATTATATTGATTTTGTTGAAATCAGCATCTGAGTAATTTAAATTATTTATGACTTTCATTTCAGAAGACTAAGGGGACAATAAGAATATTTAAAAATGTTTTTCGGTTCTAATAAGATTGAGAAACTGTAATCTAAATCATTGGAATCAATTTTTTTTAAATTATTTTTTAAAGTTCTTTCCATTGATGCTTTTTAAAAGCAATGATTCAGGAATAAGTACCGGGAAGTGTTCTATATTCCTGCACATGATAGTAAATCAGCTACATTCTATCTGCTTGTTCTCTATTGATGAAGTCCTACTTGGATGTTCTCCAACAGAGGCCAACAAACCTTTTTTGTAAAGGGCCAGAGAGTAGACCTTTAGGCTTCAAGCACTAGATTGTCTCTGTTGCACCTACTTAACTCTGCCATCGTGACATGAAAGTAGCCACACGCAGTTCACAAACAGTGTGACTGTGTTCCAATAAAACTTTATTTACAAAATTAAATGGCAGGCTGAATTTGGCATACAGGCTATAGTTTGCCAATCACTGATTTTGGGGATTATCAAATCTTTCCATTTCAGTGGACTGTCATCTGTGATGATGTTAATCCATTCCAATGGCAAAACCACTTAAACATCTTGAAATATTTGCCTGAATTTTGGTAGTTGAGCCATGGTAAAAATGACTTTAGAGGTTCCTTCTTCCCTATTTGGCTGTTTGTTGTGATGATTGATAAGCCTAGCTACTTTATATATAGAAAGAAAAACACTACTGTTAATCTTGTACCATTCTTGGTGATGGCAAGACTCTTGACAAAAGCTGAAGCAAATAGAGGTTGTTCCATTAAAAAGGAATGTAGAGAGTGGAAAATATCTACAGTGGATTAACCTAAAATAATTAAAGGTCAAGGAAAAATAATTTATGAGTAATGATTGAAGTTGTGATTAGTAAAGAAAGAAGGAAGCTTTTGAGGGCCTCCTATGAGTCATCACATATTTGAAGAATTACCATGAAGAAGAATTCTAAGGTTTAATGTTAGGTTTTTTTTTTTCTTTTTCAGCTCTGAGATTTTCAACAAGAAAAGCTTTTTTAAAAAAAAACCCACTTGATTAGAGGTTTACATATGAGAAACATCATGGTTGTGAGAATCAGTAGATTTCACAATTCAGTCTACAATCTGAATTATTGGAATTTCCAGCTTAAAAATGTGTGGATTCAATAAACACTGATTTTGAGCTAAACCAGACAGATAACAGATTTGTGCCTTAATGATCCACACAGGTTTTTTAGGCATTAAAACAACTGATATATTAATATCTTACAATGCTCTTATTAGTGATACTAATATATGACTTTTATTTCTGGTGATTGTTTTAGTTAGACCCTGGTAAGACCCAGGAGCTGAAGGTGTTGGCTGGTCTAATACATCACTCATAGGCTACACTGTACACACTCTTTATCCCTGCAGCACAAACATAGGTTGTGACTGTCAACTTTGCCCTTTGATAGATGTTATCTAATGTCTAAAATATTCTGTGAAGCCTTTTCTAGATTTCTCTTGGTAATTTCAAGTTTAGAAATGTGATTTGTTTAATGCAGGCTTCTCAACTGGGGGTAATTTTAACCCCAGGGGTTGTTTGGCAATGTCTAGAGACATTTTTGCTTGTCACGATCTGGGGACGCTATTGGCATCTAGTGAAGTAGAAGCCTAGGGTGCTGCTAAACTTCCTACACAGTGCAGCAGTCTTCCATAATAAAGACTTATCTGACCCAAACTGTCAATAATGCTGAGGTTGAGAAACTCTGACTTAGTGTAAAATTTGGGAAATAGGCCTTCAGGATCCTTTAAATCCATTCCATCTTAATTCTCATCAGTCAGGTACTTTATGTCTTCTTTATGGAGATATTTGAAAATGCAGCATTTTCTTTTATACATTTGAATCATAGGGAAATCATTGGTTGTCAGTGTTTCTTCCCAGATCAATCATCCATTTGTTTATCAAATATTTAATAAGCCCTTGATGCGGGGCCTAGGCTGACTCTACAAAATTGATAAGAGAAGGCCTTAGCTGAGATTACTGTTAGGCTATTAACATGGTTCTGAGACCAATTCCAATGTGGGGAAGGGGGTTTCCCCACGCTTTCAGCAAGCAGTTCTCGGATAGAAGCAGGGCGTTTGAGAAGTCACCTACGTTATGACATGATCTGTCTGGAGATAGCATCAGATTCCGTAGGTTCCAGAGTAGGCGTTGGGATGGAAACTTCCAACGCTCTAATCATGTGGTTGGCTCCTCTGGTGGCCAGCCCCATCCCTAACCTGCTTCCCCCACGTCACCTCATTAACATAACAGAAGACACCTTGGTCACTCTCAACACTAAGGAAATTCCAAGGGTTTTGGGAGCCGTGAGTCAGGAAGACCAAATATGTAGTTTTCTTTTAAATCACAATATCGCGGCCGTTATGGTGCCATAATGCTGCAACAACAATTGTTGTTGTTCTCTAAGACTTTTGTCATGTTTTGTTACATGATAGCAAATCTTTGGGCTTTATTAAAAGCAAGGATAGGCTTGTCGTGAATTTTGGGGAGCTTTATTTGCGTTGGCAAGAGGATGGGGCAAGACAGTTGATTTACAGAATCTTTAGTCTTGTGTCTTTGCGTAAGTAACACGTAGACCAAACCAGTTGAAAAACCGTTGATGAGTGTTGATACCTCTTATAGGCAGAGGGGTGAAGTTGATGACTTCTATAAGTTTCTTTCAGAAATGTGAACATCATTATTTCCTAATGTATCATCAGACAAAAATTTCAGTGAGATTGGCATTAAAGTAAGTTTGTGTTATAGCATATTTGAACTTGTGGATATATGTTTTCCAAGAATTCTGCTTCTGCCTTTACTTTTTTGGAAATTAGGACATGGACTGTAGGCTTAGTTTCCGAATGCGGATTTTAAAATAATAGTTTTTTTTGAAATAACCAGAAATACTTTTCAACATCTAATATTATTAAAATATTTTACCATTAGTTCTGTCGAAGTGATTTTTGTTTTGTTGCTGTTTGAAACTAATTTTCTTCTTGGTGCTATTAAGTTAGAAAAAAAAAAAAACCTATAAAGAGACCAATCTATTTTTACTGTGTAATGATCCCCCTAGTGGATATGAGAAGCAGCTAGATTCAGGATTTGCATAAAGAAGCAGGTGATTGTGGGTGAGACTTCACTACTTGTTTCTCACTTTCAGAAGTGTTTTACCAGATCAGGACTGTCTCTGCTATTTTTAATAAAGGAACTCCCGGTGATTAAATTGACTGTTTAGAAAGCCTTAAAGAGGCAGAAAGTGGTAGAAGTGCATAATTCTTCAAAATTAGAAAAAAGATGAATATCTTAAACAAAAGCTGGAGTTATGCTTTTGTAGTTTTTCAGAACACTACATAAAGAAAAGGATTTTACCCATTATTCTGTGTTCTTTCATTTGAATTGGCTCACTATTTTCAAGTAGTCATAATGCAGCCTGGTGCTGCTATGTGTGTGAGCTGGAGTTAGAAGATTTTTTAAGGCAAGAATAAATGTGAAGGAAAATTGATAATATAAAAATTGGTTACTTACAATGAAAGTGCTGTTAAAAGTCATACTGTCAGAGTAAGATGTTTAAGGCAACTATTTGTAGTAGCAATGTAATAAAACTTTCGAAGTAAAAATTCGTTTTGATTGAGTAAAATGTTATTGTAATATTAAACCTACAGGTTTCAAATATGAAACACTGGAAATAGGAACAAGAGAGTAGAGATAAATGCCCTGTGAGGCAGAGAAAACTTAAAATATTGCTAGCTCAAAGAGCTTTACCGTGTTCAAGTAAAAATAATGTTAATGTAGACCGTATAATGAATCCAATGTCAATAGAGCATTATATTGCCTGAGCAAACAGTGCTATTACTTCCCTCCCTATAATACCTTGCTGGCTTATGGAACTGCTACTGCTCTGAGAAGGCTAATATTTAAGTAGGAAAATAGCCTATTTCTTTGTAAAGGCTTCAACAGCAGTAGAGGATAGTACTCTGTTAAATAAGATGCATTTTGCAAATGCAGTGTGTCAAAAAGGCATGTTTGATAATCACTTTCTATCATAAAAGCTGTGTAAAATATAGAACAAATGTGTATGCTATTTGTAAACGCAATTGTCTTATTTTGTAATGGCCATCAGTAATGTGATTTTAAACTTTTAATTTTATTTTTTTAATGTTAGAAAGATACCTGTAGAACAGATAACTAAATAGCTAACTTGTTGACAGAAGTGAAGGATACAGTGTGTGTGATATAGTACAATAAATGACATATAACATCATTCAGGTAATGAGAAGTTCTACAAGTTTTGCTTGATTATTGAAAAGAAAACCACAGTTTTCAGTGATTAACATTCTTTGATGACGGTAATGATGATGCATGAATTGGATGAGAAGATAGGAAACGAGAAGATAAAAGGGTGGAAAATCTATAATTAACAAAAACCATACACAAACAATAATTAGTGTAAGTGAAATATATTTCTGCAGAATAAAAATGGAACAAAATGAACAATGAAAATCGTAGACAATTAGGGTGGATGCAGCTTGGATCATAGAAATGGTGAAAGGCAAAAGATAATGTAATACAACTTGTACAGAGAAACAATGGAAATCTGTTCAAAAACTCTTTTAAAAGGCCTCCCCCTCACACATAATGTATCCTATTCGGCCTTTTCATTAGCATGTTTTCTTTAATGTTTTTAACTTAAAAGATGCCTGAGGAAAATAAACACTTGGCTTGATTTTAAAACTTTATTTGTAGCTCTGCTACATCACATTTTGAATAAGCCTATATGTTATATGAATTTACTTAAACGTTCACTGGGCTTTGCTTTTGAGTGGCCTGCTGGTCCAAACTGCCTGATATTTGAATGTTACCATAGTGATGAGTAGTGGACACTGTCATCTTTCTCTTTTTAATTAAGGAACAGATGCAGGTAATGCTGATCTCTCAGTGACCCTCTTTAAGCTGGCATCAACACATTGATTGTTTCAATTCTTTTCTCTCCCCTGCAATCTTAGCTTTGTCCTTTCTTCATATCAAGGTCTTCATCCTCTTAGGTTAAAGATGCAGGAATTCCTTTTAAACCCTTCCTTTGGGAGCTTTATCTTAGAAGGAGTAAAACACACTTCCACTGAACACCAATGAAACACTAATGCATTTTTTTTCTCAACAAGAAACCCTGGCCTTTTCCACTTTAAAATTCAGTAATGTGTGAGTGATAGTTTGTTAAAATTCTGTAGAACCGACGAAGGCCATAAATGTTTCCACTTCTACAACTTTTTTGAGAAAACAAAATGCCCTTTCCTATTTAGTGTATTTACCAACAAAGTACGTTTGGAAGGTTTAAATGGTGTTATCAATGCAATCATTCTTCCTTGGGCTATAATCTCCTAAACTTCACTATACCAAGGTACATGAATGGCATTGTTTTAGATGGTTTTTTTTTTTTTTTTTCCAAATAAGAAGAGTTGATGCCCTAAAGATGCTCGCAGTTTGTTTGTATGTGAGGCAGGCAGTAATGAGTATTTTAACCCAGTCATAACATGCTCTGGTGGAAGAAACAATATTTGCCTGGAGCGATTAGAGGAGATTAATAGGTACCCAGTAGTTAGAGGTTCAGGCATGGTGCAGAGGAATAGCATATATATAAAATGCTTGCCCTAACCAATTTTCATTCCTTCTACTTAGGTTTGTTAAAGTTAACTCAATACTTGTATGGTTCTTCATTATTTTACCTCAATTTTGTGGCAATTTTGTCTCATTTGATGTTTGTATTAGATTTCATTGATGTTGGAGACTAGCTAATCAAATTTATTATCCCTTTTAGGGTATCTCTAATTTCTTTTATGCATGTTAAATAACATGGATTCCAATGCATTTTTCTTTTTATTTTGAACCCTTTTGGCTTTACTTGTCTTTGTAATCTTTAGGCAAATACATTTTCATGAATTATTTCACATTTTACATTGCATCTAGAAGCCATTATGTACTTCTGAATATTTTCCCAATAGAATAGGTGGTCTGTAAGTATGCACAATCACATTTATTTACACAGTTTTCAAATAGTAACTAAAGGAGGTACTTCTTTTTTTCAAATCAACTTTATTGAAGCTCAATTTATATTCAATTAACTGTACCCATTTATAGTATATGATTCAATAAACTTTGACAGATGTATATACCCATGAAATCACTATCACAGCCAAGTTACAGAGCATTTCCATCCCCCAAAATTTGCTGATGACGCTTCGTAGTCAGTTTCTTCCTCTACCTCTGGCCCCAGACAATCTTTCTTCTGCTTTCTCTCGATGTTTGCCTTTCCTGGAATTTCAAATAAATGGAATCATACAGCATGTACTCTTCTGTGTCTGGCCTTTCACCTAGCATGTTTTTGAGATTCAACACATTATTGTATGTGTCAATAGTTTATCCCTCTTTATTGTGGATTTCATTATTTGGATTATATCACATTTTGTTTATCCCTTCATCTGATGATGAACATTGGGGTTTGTTTTTTTATTTCATTTTTTAGTAATTCTGGATAAAAATGCTGTATATGTTTGTGTGCAAGTTTTTGTCTGACATATATTTCATTTCTCTTGGGCAATTACATAGGAATGGAATGCTCAGTCATATAATTAGCATATATATATAAAAAACAGGCAGTGTTCCAAAGTAGATGTGACCTTTTTATACTTCCAACAGCAATATGTGAGTGTTCCGGTTACTCCATATCTTCACCAACACTCAGCATTGTCAGTCTTTTAAATTGTAGTTATTTAAATATGTATAAAGTGGTCTCTCATTGTGCTTTTAATTTATATTCCCCTAATGCCTAGTGAAGTTGATTGTCTTTTTGTGAGCTAATTGGTCATTCATATATCTTTTTGATGAAAAAGTCTGTTCAAATACTGTGCCCATTTTTATTTTTTTAAATTAAAAAAAATATATTTATTTATTTATTTAATTTATTTTGGCTGCGCCGGGTCTTAGTTGTGGCGCACGGGATCCTTTTTTAGTTGGGGCATGCGGGCTTCTTAGTTGCGGCAGGCATGGCGGCATCTAGTTCCCTGACCAGGGTTGGAACCTGGGTCCCCTGCGTTGGGAGTGCGGAGTCTTACCAGGGAAGTTCCACTTTGCCCATTTTTAAGTTGGATTGTTTGTTTAATTATTGGCTTGTAAGAGGTTTTATGTTTTTCTGGATACAAGTTGTCGGATACTTGCATTGCAAATACAGTCTCCCATGTTTTGCTTGTCTTTTAAACATTGTCTTTTTAAGTGCAAATATTTGATTTTTTATAAAATCTCATTTTTACCAGTTTTTTCTTTTATAGTTTATACTTTTTATCTCTTATTTGAGAAATCTTTGCCCATCCCAAGGGCAAAGGTTTGCTCCTGTTCCTTTTAACACTTTTACGATAAAGAAGGAAGCAGTAGTGTGGTGGACTAATCGTTTTTCTTACTGATGGAGGATATTCTCAACTAATAAGGAAAAGAATGAAGCATGATTTCCTAAACTGTGAAAAAAGGGAGGTGCTTCTTGAATTGTTTATGATTGAAGTAAAGCTTCTTTCTTCCTTTTTGTCTTGGAGCAAAACTTAATTCTGAATGCTTTTCCTATGAGGACATTCTCTTTAATTTACATACTCTGAATATAGTAACATTAAATGATCAAGCCATTGATGAGAAAAATCACTGTAAAGGATACTTTTATCCTTTAAAGTGAGGAAATATTTGAGGAAATAGTTCATATTCTTTATGCGCAAACTGAAATGATATGAAATTATATTATATTTTACTAAGTCTTTAGTTTACTGCTTACAGATTCGTTACGGTTTCATCTAAATATTTTAAAAAGCAAAATGGGATTAAATCATTTACTTATTTTGTTTCCAACAAGGGCTGATAGTATAAACTCTAAATAAGTGTGCTTTAGGGGCGAGTTCGTCTTTGACCTGGCGAATAAAGTAACATAGAGGCATTGAGGTGAATTTATCAGCTACCAACAATGTAACCGATGTTATGAGAAGGGCCAAACTAATGGCTGCCTTCACGCTGCAGTGAATAATAGACAGTGTCTCTTTTTCTTAGTAGTAAACCATTCTAAAGTTAGTGATCAGAACAACTCAAAATAATAAGTCACATCTGACCGGACTATGTATGGCTTGAGTGAAATAATAGCAATCTGAGATTTTACTTATTGATGATCAAGGCCCCCACTTCTATGGCTATTCTGGAATAAAGCAATTGTACCTAAAACCCAACTGTTACGTTGGGACATAATATTGTCTCAAGATAGGCCAGTGCTCTGAATTAATCTGCATTCATCTACAAAGAGCTCTTTTGCTGGAGACATGTCTGAAAGGGTCCTGCTCCTGGCACTGCTTACTGGTTTATGTTGATGGTATATTAGAATGGTACATATTGCATCATCTTGAGCTATGTGTTAACAGTTGTTTGCAGTGACACTGTATCAGGAGTAATGATGATGACGTCAGTAAGCATGCTCTATGTATCTTACATACTATGTTATTTAAATTTTCTTTAAAAGTCATTACTTTAGTGGAACTTTTTCAGAGTCTTCTTAAATTAAATCTATAAAGTCTCTGGATTGTATGATTTCCTAAATATGTGCATTTGATTTCCCAGAAGTTATCTTTAGAATATAAAAGTATCCTTTACAGTGAGCAAGTTTTTTCTTGGCCTTTGGATCAATAAAATCTGTAGATGATGTTTCCTACTGCTTAGAGTAAATAATCAGTTGAAGCTAACAGTGGTCATTTCAGTATAGAATTTGTGAATTCACTTTATTGTGATAATCTTTGCTAATTTCTCTATTTCTCAACACATTGGTTTTCCAATTTTGGTATTGATGTACATTCAGTAAACTTTCTTGTGTGTATGTTCACAATGAACCTACCAAAAACACAGATAAAATTTTATTCACTATTTCTATTAGGATGCATGTGAAATTATAACATTTAAAAACTAAAGAGATTCAAAATTTGGTTGCAAGAGACTCAGAACTTTTTTGTACCCTCTTTACTTTTTCTGGAAAAACAATACTTGCAACAGTTTTATTCCTTCCAGCTTTAAACCTCCAAGACTTTCCTTAATGATTTTTTCTCATCAGAAGACACATATGCTGGCTATGAAAGAAAACACTGGCATTCTTTTTCCGGAAGAAGATAACGTTAATGAGCTTCGATAAGATCATAACTCCACGACATCTTGCACATCGTTTTTTTATTCCATATTTGAGAAATACTACTTAAATCATCATTCACAGCATAACTTTGATGCAGAAGATTGGCTTGTTCCTATGATGTTATATAAAGTTCCATGCACAGTTCTTTCATAAGTTAAGCTATTTTATAATGCTTTTATACTTTATTCTTTATAGTTCAAGTGAGAATTAAGATAATGACATTGAAGGAAAAATTATTATTGAAGATGTTTGAGTTCCTAAAAACGAAGAAGGCTGAATAATTTATAAAATGTAAAGCAAAGATATTAGCATTTTCTCAACCAAAAAACCCACACATAGCTGCTTAGATAACATCAACAATTTACTCTTAATGCTTCTTTATTTATTCCTTGTATATGAACCTCTTATACAACTTATAACAGTTAGAGGCCTACTTGAATTTGCTTTGCAATTTGAACTAGGCAATAGCCGTGTGTCTCTATTATGGATCCTTGGAGAAGCCTCTTGGGTTCAACCCAAGACTGTTCTCTCTCCTTCACATCCTCACCCTTCCTATGTTAGCCAGGCCTATTAGTCAGGGATTTCATATTACCACCTCAAAACTGCTAAGGCAACCTTGTCATTGTAATTTTCACGCCCTTTCTTTTTCTTTGTTCTATATGTCAGTGAGATCTTATCTCCACAGTCTTCTGTCATAGGTTAATAGCTTGGAACAAAGTTCAATTAGAGTTTCTAGCATAATAAAACAAATGCACAGATGAAAAAATTAGTAGCCACTGCCCTTCCCTGTACTTTATTCAAGGGCTCTTTGTTGAATTTTGCCCATCGGTGAAACTGAATTAGTGGATTTGCTGGGATATTGTCAAATGTGTGTATACCCATAGATCTTGGAGACTCTAATGCAACTGTGTTCTAGATGTCTGTCCCGGTGACATTGGAGTGCCCTAGAAATGTTCTTGATGTAAATTTTATTCTCTCAGGGGTGTGGTATTTAAGCATATTGTTAAATCCCAAAGCTCTAAATAATGTATGGAAATTTAACATCCGAACATTATCTTAACATCTTTAAGCTTTTTGAAAAGGATTATTGGTTCATTTCCATATACTGCATTTAGTCAATTAAAATCACCTTTGCTAACAGGTTAAAGTCATGGGTCATTGTACTTATTCTCCTCATGCTGCTGTCTGCTCAAGGTGATTTGGAAATTATGTGGCAGAGAAATTTTCCAAAGAAATAAATGGTACTAGTGCAAATTTACTAGTTGGATTATTTGAGAAGAAATATATTGACACCATTGAACATTATCAACAATTCCACTCCATCACTTCCTCCTCCTGTACTCAATGAGCTGTTAAAAGACACAATTTGTTGAACCATGTAGCTAACAAGAAATAAATAACATGCAGCAGGTGCTACATGGGAAGGCACTGAGTGTTATTGTACTAACTGTGCCTGACTAATTCTAGCCAAAACAACAATTCTGTATTCAGTAAAGGAGAAGAACAGATAATTTAATGGAGATTTGGAGTCTAGTTGTTTGTAATGTCAGGGTTATGCTTGGAAAATAGAACCAAGTGAGAGACATGGTAGAAGGAAATCCTTGGCTGCAGAAACCTTATACTCAACTCACAAAAATCCAGTTCGATGGAAGATAATGGTATGCAGATGATTTAAAACATTGGATAATCCAAGTTTTTTGCTGTACGTTTTTTAGAAGAACTATGGGATTATTTTGGCATGGATCTACCCTCTACATCATACTTCTTTTAAATTGATGTTAAAAGTAACTTTCGTTCCCTATGCGTGTCATACCGATTTATACTAAAGGAAGGTGAAGAGCACAGCAAAGGGGAAGAAAGCCAGAAGTAACGTTTGCCATTCATAATCTGCAGAAGGAATAGAGATTTTGAATGATACAGGTATTTGTTTTATCTCTTGTACCAATGAGTTGATGTATATTGTTTTGATCATTCATTTCCTCAGTAATTACTAATTACTATTTATTACACTTAGCATCTACTGTATGTCAGGAACTGTGGACAGAGCAAAACAAAAGACAAATGAGGTCCTGCTTGTGTAGTGACTGTATTCTGTTGGGGGAAGTAGACAATTATTAAGTTAAAAAGGGTAATTACACATTGAAATGAATGTGAATTATGAAGGAAATAAAGAGGATGCAGACACTTGGAGAGAGCGTCTATAGGAGGTTTTCCTTTGAGAGCTGAGCCGGATGGGTCAGAAATTGCAGGAATTGTAGAGGAAGATTTTCCTGGACAAGGAACGGCAAGGGAGATGTCTTGTAGAGGAGCAAAATATTGCCAAGTTCAAGAAGCAGGAAAGAAGCTGGTGTAGTTAGAGCATCATATCTGGTGTGGAGTGTGATTTTAGAAGATAAAATTGGAGAGGTAGGCAAGAGGCAGATCAGGGGAGGGTCTCTTAGGCAGTGACTCAAAGCTTAGTTTTCATTCTGAGAGTAATAGATCCTACTGAAGGATTTTAAGAAGGGAGTGACTTAAGCTAATTGATTTCTTTGAAAAAGATCACTGGGCTACCTGTGGAAAAGGGGTTGGAGAGAGGGAGAGTAGAATGGAAGGATTCCTTGGGAGGTTATTGCAATAGAATTGATAAATTTTAGACCAGGATGGTGATTGCAGAGGTGAAGAAAAATATGGAGTTCAATGCATACTGTGGAGGTTAAACTGACTTGACTTGCTAATAAACAGGATGAAAAAGGAAAAAAGGTCAGTACTGACTCCATATTTTTGGACTGGGCTCTGGGTAGATGCAGATGACATTCAGTGAGAGGGGGAAAGCTGGAATAGTCCAGATTTGAAAAAATCAAGAGTTCTGGGAGTTTTGTTTGGATTTATTAAATGTGCAAATACAATTCTATATTGAAGCAGAGATATCAAATAGGTTAGTTATATAAGAGTCCAGAGATTGGAGGAAAGTTCTGGGTTAAAGATATAAATTTGTTCCTCATCAGCATATAAAAATGGCATGTAATGCCATTGGCTTTGATGGGATCACCTAAAGAGAGTGTAGATAGAGAAGAGGTCCAAGTACCTAGATTAAAGTACTCAACTTTTCAAGACTGAGTAATGGAATGGGACTGAGAAAGAAACAGCCAGGGACATAGGAGGAAGCCAGGAGAGGAGAAAGTGACAATGGTGTCAACGCTGCTGACTCTGGAAAAATGTGGTGATTTTTAACTTTGAAAAGAACCATTTCCATGCAATGGTGGGGAATGGGAGCAGATTGGAGTAAGTAGATTCAAGAATTAGGTGGGGGACTTCCCTGGCGGTGCAGTGGTTAAGAATCTGCCTGCCAATGCAGGGGACACAGGTTCGAGCCCTGGTCTGGGGAGATCCCACATGCCGCGGAGCAGCTAAGCCCATGCACCACAACTACTGAGCCTGTGCTCTAGAGCCCATGAGCCACAACTACTGAGCCTGCACTCTAGAGCCTGTGAGCCACAACTACTGAGCCCTCATGCCACAACTACTGAAGCCGCGTGGCTAGAGCCTATGCTCCGCAACAAGAGAAACCTCTGCAAGAAGAAGCCCGTGCACTGCAATGAAGAGTAGCCCCAGCTCGCCACAGCTAGAGAAAGCCCACGTGCAGCAATTAAGACCCAATGCAGCCAAAAATAAACAATAAGATAAATAAATAAATAAATAAATAAGAATGAGGTGGGTGGTTTGGAAGGGTAGACCTTGAGTTTAGAATTGTTATTCAAAAATTTGAGCTGTGGGGCTTCCCCGGTGGCACAGTGGTTGAGAGTCCGCCTGCCGATGCAGGGGACACGGCTTCGTGCCCCGGTCTGGGAAGATCCCACATGCCGCGGAGCGGCTGGGCCCGTGAGCCATGGCCGCTGAGCCTGCGGGTCTGGAGCCTGTGCTCTGCAACCGGAGAGGCCACAACAGTGAGAGGCCCGTGTACCGCCAAAAAAAAAAAAAAAATTAAAAAAAATTTGAGCTGTGAATGGGGAGGCTGAAAAAAGGATAATAGTGGGAGTTCAAGCGAAGTTTTATTTGTTTATTTTTTAAGATGGGAAATGCCACAATATGTTTGATATTCTAATACCCACAGTCCAATGAAAAGGGAGAGATTGTAGATGCAGGAAATGGGAGCAAGAACTGAAGTAGAGAAGTATTTTAAAAGAACTATGAGATTCTATGAGAGAACTATGAGAGAACTGCATTTGTGCATCTGCATTACACTTGATCTGACATAATATCATTATCATCATAGAATAGTAGGGTTGGAATGTACCTTTAGAGCTCATCATAAGAAAATTTCTCATTTTACAACTAACCAAATGAAGATTTCAATAAAAAGGTGAGACTTACACCTTGTCTCACAGCTAATTAATGAAGCAGGGAGTATCCATTTAGCACTATTTGTTGATACAGGGGGTGTGTAGGGAGGAGAAAGCCATTTCCTACTTGATGTTATAACCAGTGCATTTGCATCCACGAGACCACCTAGTACTTTGTAAGCAAATCACTAGGTAGGCTCAGGTTGAGAGGTAGTTAACTTTAGTATAAGGCACCTTATGTCACCCAGTCTTCTCTTCACAACTGAAGCACTCATTCCCCTAGCTGCTGGAATTGCTGGCATCCAGAAATTCTCAACTGACTCACTTTCTGAGACTTGCTTCACCTGAAGAGAGCTAGCTACTTTGCCCCATGTCCCACCCTCTTCCTGTGGGCACCCTGCATCCAGTGATTGGTTGATGAAGTACTATAAAGGTTCAGCTCCTTCATCCCAATTTAGAAAAACTCTGAATTGCCACCGAAGACTCCTGTTGGAACTTCTGAGGCTTTTATTTGGATTATATTACAGTTTAGCTCCTCTCTATGACCAATCCTGTTGCCTCCCAGGTTGTTGATCCCAAGAGTATACCAAGTAATCTTCCTGCTTGAAAGTTTTCATCTCAGGATCTGCTTCCTCAAGGATCCTGACCTACAAAAGCCACAAAGGATATAATCAATAATTAAAACTCCAATACAACGATCTTGGGGTTAATCAGATGCAGTTTAGATATTTTAAAAAGTCACAACTGTTACATAGATTATTTTAGAAAAGGAAATGACTGAAGTCAGACTCTATGTCAGGGTTATGTTGGTGGAGAATTAACTCCATTTGGAATAAGACCCTAACTAGACATTGGAAATTTGTGGGTATCAGGCTTTGGCCTAATAGAGAAATAGAAGATAAAAATTTTAGAAATTATCAGAGCCTCAGCTATGAATTCTATGTTCAGAAATGATTCCAGGATTAATAAATAGCCTTTTGGTTGAGCATGAAACATGTTGAAACACAGTGAACAAGAAAACTGTACTTTGTGCAGGGCACATAGATACCCAGGGCTAACGTAAGTCTGAGCATATGAACACATAGCTAATTCCAGAACTTTCCTTCTGGTGGCGATATGGCTCCTGGTTATTACTACTCTTGGTCGATGTGAGCTCAGGAGCTGCACAAACCTGCCTCTTTAGGGAGAGGGATGTAGCAGAGAAAGACTGGAGAAGGTGAAAGCTGAAAGTTCAAGACAACCATATACATTTATGGGAAGAAAATTTGCCTTACTAAAGGAAATTTTGTTTTTGTTCTCACATTTCTAGATTCCTTCTGATATCTAAGAATATTTAGTTTATCAAGGGAGTAGTAGCATTCAAATCCATTTTTTGTAAGCACTGTGGCCATTTCTTAAAACCTTCCCCTGTTAATAAGTCCTGAAATTTACAGGGTAGAGCCCATTGGGGGATAAATGAATTCAGTAAAAGGGTCAAATTCATGCCAATGTCTCAAACAATTGAAAACTCTGTGTGTGTGTGTGCGCGTGTGTGTGCGTGCATGTGTGTGTATGGTAGTATCCTAACAAATATTTCCAAAGCAGTCTTACCTCTGCAAAATTATAAGACTAAAAACAGAACACTGCCATTGGAAACCCCAAGAGCAGGATATTTGTAACATAGGACTCATGCTGAAAAGTACTAACGTGGTTGTTAATAGATCTAAGTGGTTAATAAGGAGATGAGCACTAACATCTTTTTAGTTAAGCCCTACCTGTAACCAATTTTGTTAGTAAGAAAGGTCTCATGGTGATTTACAAAATTCACTGGCCACTACCTACCTACTTCCAATAATTATCACAACATTCCAATGACTAAAGTTGTTGAAAAGAAAATAATGAAATTGGTGAAAATGGAAACAGAAGTTAATAGATATGGCATAGAATATTGTAGAGTTTTAGAACTCAGTAAATGCTCCAAACTTCTCTGAGAATGCTCCAAACTTCTCTAAAAATAACAGTGAGAATAGTTGAGTGGAATACAAGTAAGTTCAAAAGTTTAAACGTCATTGAATGGGAGATGGATTACAAAGTGGACTTTAGATTAAAAAAAAAAAAAAGACAAGGCATCATGGGATGAGATTTTTAAAGATTATACTATAATCTTTAAAAATCTTTCATTATATTATAATGAAAGTTATTCCAGTTTATCCTTGGACAGCTTATTTCAAGACATACATCAAATGAGAGTGTGATAGTAGTGTATATCATGAAGTTGAAACATTTGGGTACTAATCATATAAATGAGGGAGGATTGTTCACATGGAACCTAATTCATTTTGGACTTGTTTTATTACTGGTTTAACTGCCTAAAAGATAATAGTAGTTCTGGGACAACTGAATATTCACATGCAAAAGAATGAATTTGACCCTTAACTGATACCATATAGGAAAACTGACTCCAACCTAATCAAAGACTTAAATATAAGAGCTCAAAAAGTATAAAATTACTAGAAGAAAACATAGGGGTAAATCTTCATGAGAATGACTTGGGCAGTGGTGCTTTAGATATGACGCCAAAAGCATAAGCTACTAAAGAAAAAATAGATAAATTGGATTTCATCAAAATTAAGAACTTTTTGCATTGAAGGGTATTTCAAGAGAATGAAAACAAAATCCGTAGAATGGGAGAAAATATTTATAAATCATATATGATAACAGCCTAGTATCTAGAATATATAAAGAACCCTTGCAACTCTACAACATAAAGACAAACAACTCAATTTAAAAACGGGCAAAGGAATTTAATAAACATTTACCAAAGAATGTATACATATGTCCAACAAGTGTGTGAAAAAAATACTCAACATCATAAGGCATTAGGGAAATGCAAGTCAATACAATGAGGGACTTCCCTGGAGGCCCAGTGGTTAAGACTGTGTGCCCCAATGCAGGGGGCCCAGGTTCGATCCCTGGCAGGCAACTAGATCCCACATTTTTGATAGTACAAAAATATTGGAATCAAAGGGAGTCCAAAGCAGAAGAAAAGGAAGAAGCATCAGGAATCACCTGTCAGGAAAACTAAAATCTAGACTTCCTTTAAGTTTGAAAAATAAAACAAAAAAACTAAGGGAGAGGACAAGTAGGCAAAGAAACTTCCCCAACATTGTATAGGTGAGAAAGGAAGAGATCAACTACTTGAGGAAGATGATGTTATATTAACAGAGTTAAGAAAGAAAACTATTCAAATTCGGTTTCATTTAAGTATAAAATAGAGTAATTGATAGATCTTTCCCCTTTCTCCTGCTTTTTTGGAAGCCTATTTTTTCCCTGGAATAATCAAGGAAGTCTCTCTCTCTCTCTGTAGTGTGTGTGTGTGTGTGTGTGTGTGTGTGTGTGTTTGTGTGTTGAGGCTGTAAATGATGAAGAATTAAAAGAGGATTTATCATGCACAGCCTTTACATTCAACACTATCATCACCAATCATTCCGGAAGGGAGACTGTACTTATAAATGATTTTCTTGGGGAAACAAAGGAAAGGAGTAGGTAGCCAAGATAATTTTGAAGAAGTACAGATTTGCAAATGACTTTCTGTAAAATCTCATTATCTATTATAAAGCCAAAAAATTTAGACAGTATGGAATTGGCATTAAGTCTGTCATACAGACCAGAGAGGGAAGAATTGAGAGTCCAGAAACAGTTAAATTCATATATGACAGCACAGTACTTGACCGTGGTAGCATTAAAAATCGGTAGGGAAAGTATGGGCTCCTCAGTGTATGGTGTTAGGACAATTGGTTATCCATATGGAAAAAAGTAAATTTAGATCCTAGTGACAGAGTAAATTCCAGGTGGCTTTAAAATCTGAAACTAAAAAGCAAAACTTAAAAAATTCTACAGTCAAAAATAGGAGTATTTTTATGACCCCAGGTTAAGGAAGGATTTCATGAAGGAAAAGATTAGTAAATTTGGCCTCAGTAAAATTGCATTTTCTATACATCAAAAGAGACCATTAAAAAAAACAAAAACAAAAACACAGAAAAACAAGACACTGACAAGTGGAGCTATTGGAAAACCTATAGCCACCAAAGGATAAACATTTAGAACTTCAGCGGTAGGAAAAAGGCAAACAACCTATATTAAAATGAGTAAAGGAAATAAACAGGCATTTTACAGAAGAAAAAATATAAATGTCAAATAAAATGATCTACAACTTTACTAGTTGTGCTAGAAATTCAAATTATAATAATATACCATTTCAATCCCATCAGATTGCCAAAAATGAATGACAATACCAGTGTTGGTGAGTGTAAAGAGCAGTGGGAACTCTCCTACAATTTTAGTGGCCGTGGTAATTGGTGTAGTCACTATGGAGAGCAATTTGGCAATATGTAATTGGACAGAAACGAACAATCAAAATATTTTCGAAAGACAAAAAATAAATTATAGGGTTTATTCATACAACGGTTAAAAGGAATGAATTAGGATGTGTCAATATAGATAAATATGAAAATATATTCTTTCGAAATAATGAATCCTTTATGGACAAAATGGAGAAAGGTTGCTTTGAAAGTGTTGATTTTGGAACACACAGTTCAGTGACATTTTAACTGGTTGGATAGCCCTAACTGCAAAGTATTGATTAGTGGATTGGGTAAGGTATTACATCCATCAGCATTTTTGATAATTAACAAAACACCTAAAAACTCAGGGTCTTAAAACGGCTACCATTTTATTTAGCTCATGATTTGATGAGTTGTCCGGGATGGTTGAGACTACTTGGATGGTTGGGGCCTCTTTCCATGTGGTCTTATATCTTCTAGGACGGGGGTCCCCAACCCCTGGGCCACGGACTGGTACCAGTCCGTGAGCTATTAGGAACCGGGCCACACAGCAGGAGGTGAGCGGCAAGTGAGCGAAACTTCATCTGTATTTACAGCCGCTCCCCATCGCTCGCATTACCGCCTGAGCTCCGCCTCCTGTCAGATTAGCAGCTGCATTAGATTCTCATAGGAGCACGAACCCTACTGTGAACTGCGCATGCGAGGGATCTAGGTTGCGTGCTCCTTATGAGAATCTAATGCCTGATGATCTGAGGTGGAGCCGAGGCAGTGATGCTGGCACTGGGGAGCAGCTACAAATACAGGTTAGCATTAGCAGAGAGGTTTGACTGCACAGAGACCATAATAAATCAATTGTACACAGACTCGTATCAGAACCCCATCAGTGAGTGGCAAGTGAAAACAAGCTCAGGGCTCCCACTGATTCTGCATTATGGTGAGTTGTATAATTATTTCATTATATATTACACTGTAATAATAATAGAAATAAAGTGCACAATAAATGTAATGCCCTTGAATCATCCCGAAACCATCCGCCTCCCCCCCAACCCCCCTGGCCGGTCCATGGAAAAATTGTCTTCCGTGAAACCGGTGCCTGGTGCCAGAAAAGGTTGCGGACCGCTCTTCTAGGAGATTAGCACAGGCTTTACGTGCCAATCTCTGGGTTCTAAAGACCAGCAAGAGAGGACATGTCCCAAAGAACAAGTACGTTCTTGGACCACAACTAATGTGCAGTGCTCGAAAGCAAGCAACATGGCAAAGCCCAGACTTAGGGCTGGAGAAATAGACTCCACGTCTTAAGGAAGAGCTTTCTTTTTTTTTTTTTTTTTTAACGTCTATATTGGAGTATAATTGCTTTATAATGTTGTGTTAGTTTCTGCTGTATAACAAAGTGAATTAGCTATACGTATACACATACCTAGGAAGAGCTTTAAAGGTACATTGCAAAAGGGTATTTGTACAGGTATGGGAAGAATTTGTGGACATTTTTGCAATCTATTACAGGTGTCTTTATATAGGTATCTGAACTTGGTCTATGAAACTTTTTTATCAGTTACTTGGATAATGACCCTTAACTTAGGGCCAGCTCAAGATGCAGCTTTTAGTAGAATAGCTTTACCCCCATTTTTTATGCAGGACCATTACTTCTGACAACTTTCTGCCAGAAGAGACTGCGGCCTTTCTGGACCTGACCATCTCCCAGACCATCTCTGGAGTGGGCTTTACTGGTGAAGCAGCCTACTTCAGGGGCTGCTGTGTAGTTCAGCCTCTACAGGTTAGGACAGACATAACTTCTCAGGACTGGATAAGAAATATAATCTTTTGCGTCCCTGATAATGTAGCGGCCCTATTTGTGAGGAGGGGTTCCCCTTGGTGGGATCTTTAAAGTAGATCCAATAAGATAATTGAAAAAAAAAAAATCAGCAGCATTTGGCTCAGGCCTGGAAAGTAAATAAGTCCTTCTTTAGAGATTTATTCTTCTCCAGGATAACAGAAGGGAAAATAATGAATCAGAGAAATTCAGCCACATCCACTTTCCTGTAACCTGAGAACTTTCTTCAGGAATAGAGATGGGATGAAGACCCAGACCCTTGAGGTCCAATGGGCTTCCCTTCTTCTTTGGCACCAACATTCTAGGTGGACTCTGGTTGAAAGTATGTAGCAGTAACCAGCTAAGCAATAACAAATTAGCTTCTAACTGTGATAAAAGATACTTGGGGGTGTGTGTGAGAGCAGAGGCCAAAACCTTAATAGTTACCCTCCACTTGGAAGCTAAGTAATGGATCATCAATATTTTCTTCTTTATGTTTTCTGAAGTTGTCAATAGCTGTAATGAGCACATATTATGTTAAAAAATCAGGGGGGAAAGAAACTTTCATAGAGCTAGGATTTAAACCCAGGCCACAAACGGTACATTATTCACATTTATACCTCATACGTATTTTAATCCTATATAGATATGGTGGACTCTCTAAATGTTTATTGAATGCATGTTAAAATTTTAGGGAGTTCAGGGGCTTCCCTGGTGGCGCAGTGGTTAAGAATCCGCCTGCCAATGCAGGGGACGCGGGTTCGAGCCCTGGTCCAGGAAGATCCCACATGCCGCGGAGCAACTAAGCCCGTTTGCCCCAACTACCGAGCCTGTGCTCTAGAGCCCGCGAGCCACAGCTATTGAGCCTGCGTGCCACAACTACTGAAGACTATGTGCCTAGAGCTCGTACTCTGCAACAAGAGAAGCCACTGCATTGAGAAACCCGCACACCACAATGAAGAGTAGCCCCCGCTCGCCACAACTAGAGAAAGCCCACGCACAGCAATGAAGACCCAACGCAGCCAAAAATAAATAAAAACAAAATAAATAAATTAAATTTATTTTAAAAAATTATAGGGAGTTCAGTTTGGCTCACTACGTTAAAGAATTTTCTAGCATGTAAACTGGTTCCAAAATGAAGCCCTCTGTCAAGCGGTAATCTCCAGTCCCTGAAAACATCCAGACAAAAGCTGGAGTAAATAAGCAGTATTTTGGAAGGAGTTAACAGCCTGATTGCAGATTTTAGGGACGGTATCACAGGGGAGCTTGCATTAAAGGGATGAGTAGAATTTCAGTAGATGAAAAAAGAGAGAGGGTAGGTAGAAATGAAAGAATAGTTAGTAAAAAGAAATCATTAGATAACTGCAAAAGCCCCCACCTCACAAGGATTTTAATATGTCACAGATTGAATGATTGGATTCTTTGGAAGAAAAATACTATTATTTTCAATATTAGCATGGATTTTCTAGGCCTTAGTAAGTAATTTCTGCCATTTGCCTCTATCTTACCCCATTATGTGACTGTCTTATTAAAATTTATTATAAAATAGCATTCCCTATTCACTTTATACCTCTTCTTCTTTTGGGAATATCTAATTTTTATTTTTCATTTTTAGAAACTTCTGTAATTTCAAATTTCCCCATAGTTTTAACCAGTAAAACACCACTGATACAGTGTAAGATGAAAATATATCAATTTTGTTACGATGTAGAATTATACTTCATTCATATTCTATATTCTCCTTATCGTGTGTCAGTTTAAATACAAGACTTGTGATGTTTAAAAACATCAGTACTTAGTGGGTATTCCTCTCAGAAGTCAAGCATCTTTGAAACACTGATTTCTTGTCAGGCAATGTCACAAAACAAGTTCATTTTCTGAATTGGTGAACAAAGAACCAAACTTAAGAATGCACTTGGTCTTTGTTCTTCCAAAGTTGTGTTCGGAATGACAATTAAAAGAAAGAAAGTCAAGAAAATATAGCAGCAGAACTCTTGCTCTCTGGAATGTTTTTCTGGTTCTTCCATAAGGTGTCGACAGTTCTCTGTCAACTTGCAGGCTTGAAAAACAAAAAGCAGTCTTGTTTGTCAGGTGTTCTGCAGCATCCCTCCCAGTGTTATGTAATTTATTCTGTTTCTAAATGTCATTTCCCCACTATCTCATGATTTGCTTTCAGACTGGATGCCTACAGCACACCGCCAATTACCCTGAAAGTGCTTATGACACAGATATTGCTCTATCTTACATTGATAATGCATGGGTAAAACCAAGGTGTTAACAAGAGTAATGAAACTTCTATAGTAAAATATGCATGTATTTTGGATATATTTTAATCCAAATATTTTGAGTTATCCAAATATTTGTCCAATATTTTGATATATTACTTTCATTGAGGGAACTTCTTGACCGTACAGTTATTTTCTTACTGTTTGTATTTTCTTTATAGAGACTCATACTAATATATAATTTTATCGTTTCACTTATTGGTATTATATACGTCTCTTTGAGCTCCTGGAGTGATTCAGTCAGTGGTCTTTGACCCAACAGTAAGAGAGAAGTATTCTTCATGGTGACATAAAAATATAGTGAATGTGAGTTTATGCTTCCCTTTCGTTAGCCAACTACCATTCATTCCGAAACGAGGTAAATGATTACTTTCACTGAGTTGAACTAAGTTAAGGATTTGGAAAGGGCCCTTGGAAACTATACATTTGCTGTTCCCTTTAAAATCAAGATCTCAGTAAATGAAAAGTGGTGAAAAAAGATTTTAACAAGGCTTTTAATAAAAGTACATTTAAAAAAATGAGGTGATCTCCATTTTCTGGGGATTTTAAGGTATTTTTTAATCACATATTATGATTCTGTTAAACATCTAAAATATTTAATCATTAAATGTGTATTCTGAGCATACCTGTTTTTCACCCTTAAATTATTCTACCTGGTCTTATGTATCAATTACTTTCATTGGAAGAAAAACTACATATATACTTTCCATTTTCTATATAATAGAGGTGGTTTAATAACTGCAAAAAGCCATTAGAACTACCTTATGTTTATTATACCCAAAGCTTGTGGAGAGCCAACTAACTTTCCAGAAATGAAAAAGGGAAAATAGTATCTGAGAATCCCCATATTCAAAACACATCTTTCATTTACTTTATTCAGGTCTCATCTTAAAGAATTCCTTATAGGAATCTCTATGGCAATCTGGTGTTTAGACCAGAGGGGAAAGCACATAAGGCATGGCATTTTACCAGTCTTTCTGCTCTTTGTCATATGCTGTTTGGTTATCACCTAGAGGGTACTTCTGTGCCTCAATTTCCCACATTTATCAAAGATGACAATATAGCTCTGGAATATATACATTTTCTATTTGGTTAAATTTTTTCTATGTGTGAATATTATAAAGTACGTATAGTCATATATAACTGCCTAATATTCATGTATACATATAGACCTAAGGCTTATCCTTTAGAATGTTAGGACATTAAAATATTCATGCCAGTTTTTCCAATATATCAATTTATGGGACTGGATCTGGCAAAGCGATCATTTGTAATGACGACTGGAATGCAGATGGATTTTAGTGACTGTATATAGAAACTGGGGGGAGGGAGTAGCAATCGTTCTTTGTTTTTTAGGATGAAGCAGAAAAATCTGCTCTTTCCTATATATGGAGGAATTTGTTAGAAGCAAGAACTAAAATAAGGACTTACCGATCAGCTAGAAATTACATTTCTTTTATCTTCCCACTTCACTAATATTTTTACCCTCTGAAAGTGTATGGATATTTTTACAGAGATATATTACTGACTTTTGGATGAACACCAGTATTTTTCATTTGCAACGAAGAGTATATTACTGGTGTTATCTAAATACTCTTTAACGAGTCATCAGCAATTTTATTATAGTCATCTCAGGCATAAAAGCCGAAAATTAAACATTTCGTTCCATTCTTAAGTAAATTGGCAATGATTCTCAACCATAGGACACAACATATCTATGGGGCGTGATGTGATTCGGAAGGCTGGATGAGGAAGGCACTTTTAAAAGTACTTCTATTTTAAATATATGTTCCTAAATACGATTTACTGCCATAATGGGCCACTGTTGCCAATAGGATTGTATAATGTTTCTCAAGTGTGTTGAGATGGAAAAGTTTGCAAATGACTGATTTAGGGGACAGGATGATGTTTTATCATTGTAAGACTCGATAACCATATTCAAGAGGAAACATCAAATCATATGAAATAGTGATTAGAGGGTAGGTAGATAGAAGGAAGACTGAAATTGTCTTTAATAAGTCACTCAAAATATCTTCATTAACATTAGATTGCCAAATTATTCACTTACATTCAAATAATCAAATCTATGCATGTGTTTCCTCTTGGTACTTCTCCTGTTCACCAACTAGTGTTTTATCATCTTTTCCTGATTCAGCAGCTACGTGTGGAAAGGTGTTGTAGTTCAGTGTCTATGCAAACTTCACTAAGGTAGCTTTTAGTAGCAGAAATTGTGATACTATACTGTTCTTACATAAATGAAAAAATTATTACATTATATAAATTAAAACAATAGACAATTGCTATGAAAGATTTTTCAGAGCTCCTAATTACAAAGAATAGGGGGAAGTTCATCTTCAAAATCAACCCTTTTCCCCTAAAATCCACATTCACCATGAGATTAATGTTGAAAAGATGTAAAGTCTACATGTTTTTGATTCAGTAGCCCTGTGTTGATACATTCTTGATTTTTTTTTTTTAAAGATGAGATTTATGGAAAGGAGTATCTATACTTTCAGTGTTTCTAAAATATAAGGGCAGAGATTTTTATCCATTGCTTACAACTTTCCTGGGGTATGTAAGTTTCTCCTGTTGCTTTTTCGCCCATTTCTGAGATAATCAGTAGAGACTTACTAGTTGGAACAGCGGTGAGGACTAAAGAACCCTGTCTCTCTTCTTCATTACACTGAGACCCTGTTAGTTCTGTTAGTAGGAGAGGGAAACAAGAGTTGCTTTTATTTTTGCCTGTTGTTCAAATAAATGGATGCTGTGAATATTTAGAGCGGTCTATTTTAAAATACTAGCTCTTTTCAGTATTTTAAAAGGAAGATTTCCAGTGGGGGGGGGGTATTTAAGAATCATCTCCTAGAAAAGAGGAATGTGATTTTTTCCACATATTCTAAACATATTATCTACAGTAGCAAATTAAATGATCTCAGAATTTATAATTGGGGATCACATCTTAACTTTAAGTACATTGCTCCCCAGTATATTACATTCATAATTCCTAATCAGAGTATTTGCTCTCAGCTGAAATAAAAAGCACATAATCTGCTATTTTAATCATTTTATCAAAGATAAAATAAATTCATCCTCCCCACATAGAACTTTACACCCTGGTAACCAAGTAAATTTGCCTGACACTTGTAGGCAAAGCACCCGATTGCTTTTACCTGTACACTTTAATAAACACACAAGGTAAAAATAGAAACAAGACAAGATGAGTAATAAAGATAAGAGATATTTACTGCTTCATGTTACTCTTTTATATATATGTGCAGGGTGGGTGTTGCAATTAAAACGTATCATCTCTCTTTGAAACTTTGTCAATATAGCCTTTTGTCTTATTAACTGATTTCACTCATAAGATATTAAAATTTTAATAATTTATGGAACAATAATTATGATGAATTATTAGTAGAATTGACTGTATAATTAAAATAATTCTAAAATTTTATACGTATATATAGATATACATATTAAAAAAATATATATATATATAGCAAGAGAGAGAGAAACACACGATGGTTCTTTAAACATGTGGTTGTAGTGCAGCTACCTGGGCAGTGTCCAGCATGTCGAAACATATGTAGAAGCCCTTGGTACTAAGTTAATTAAATGTATATTTAAATAATTAAGAAAATAGGTCACTGTAAATTTTGTGAAAATATGATATTTGTACGTCATTTTTGTCTAATGATCTTGAAACCCTGTCTTTGACTTGTACTTTCAGAAATATTCTTGAAATATACTGTGACAAAAATAAAGATTCATTGAATTAATGAATGATAACATTCTAAACCTTGAATATTTGATGGTGTTTTCATGTTTTACAGTTATGTGTTCGTTGAGTTTGGGAATTGTCACCAACCTCAGTAGATTTTTATCTAGTGACTAAGGAAAGAAAATTTTAAAAGCATAACTGTTTTCTTGAATTTTTGACTCTCCTGGGTCTATCAGGCCACTCAGATTCCACAGAGAGAACTGTAGTTACGAGAAGTGAAATAATAACATTATTTCTAAAGTTTGGTTTTGTGGATGAAACATCAATACCTGGGAATTCATTTCTGAAATTTTCTCCTCTGACTAGCTCCAGTAATATATTTGGAAATGAGTTTTTCCTAAGGCATAGCAGTTTGCTCCTTCTCTTCCCCCTCCTCCTCCCTCTCCCCCTCCCCCTCCTCCCCTCCCCCCTCCCTCCTCCCCTCCTTCTGCCCCTCATCCTCCCTCTCCCCTCCCCTCCTCTCCCTCCTCCCTCTCCTCCCCTCCTCTCCTCCCCTCCCTCCTCCCTCCTCCCCCTCCTCCCCTCCTCCCCCTCCCCCTCCTCCCCTCCTCCCCTCCCTCCTCCCCTCTTCCCCTTCTCCCCCCTCCTCCTCCCTCTCCTTCTCCCCCTCCTTCCTCTCCCCTCCCTCTCCTCCCCCCTCCTCCCCCTCCTCCTCCCCCTCTTCCCCTCCTTCTCCCCCTCCTCCCCCTCCCTCTCCTCCCCCTCCCTCTCCTCCCCCTCCTCCTCCCTCTCCTCCTCCTCCTCCTTCTCTTCCTCTTCCTCTTCTACTTGTTTGCTAAGTTTTGTAATCCAAAGTCTATACTTTAAGATTACTGTAAAAACAAGCAGATAGGTTTTCTATTCTTGTGGCATTTCTCCTATAGGAATTTGGCACTGCACCATCAGTTGTTTCCTGAATCATTTCTTATGGGAAAAACATTCTAAGAGTCTGTATAGCTTGCAATATATACTGATTTTACCCAATACTTCAGAGATTTTAAACTATTTCCCAACAGGAGTTTCTTAATTAAGGGTTTATTTTGACAATGAAAAAAAAATTGTTCAGTGTTTTCTCTCCCTTAACAGCCAAATTGTGTTTGCCAATGCTTCCTTTGGAAATATAGACAGTAATAGGTAAAATGGTTTTAAAATCATTTTGAATATGTTTGGCTTTCTTAACCACCCAAAAGAAAACTTTTGATTTGGCGAAACTAGTTTGAGTTGAGAAATACTTTACAAAGTATTTTACTACCAAGTAAAATATTTTCGGTGTAATTCAGATACCTTTTTTTGAGCCTATGCTTGTTTGTCTGTGTGGACAACTTAACAGTGTTTAAACTACCTTTGGGATTTTTTTTTTTTTTTTTTTTTACTAATTTAAGTGTGCTGACTTAAAGCTTTTATTTTGAACAGGATGTCAGAGGGAGGGATATTTTCAGAGTGATTTCTTTGTCCATTTAAAAATTAATAGTAGTTTTTCTTTTCCGTTAATAACAAGATGGTTTTTCTTTTCTCAAAATGGAACTCTTCTTTCAAATATGACAAATTTGAAACCATTCGTAAAATATCTTTCTAGATACACCTCCCGTCCATTTATTAGGAATTAGTTGCATAAGGAAACAGTAGACTATAGTGTTTTTGTGGAACTTATTCAGCCTGTGACCACTAACACATATGTATGTTATAGCCAAATAATTAACAAAATATAATTATATAAAAATATGAAATAAAATCCTGGTTTAACATAATGATACTTGCAATAGTTCATTGTGGATAAGAATAAGGGCTCTGAAGTCAGAATGCCTATCTGACAACTTAGATGCTTCCACTGACGAGCTGTGACCTTAGGCAAGTTAGTTTACCTCTGTAAAATGGGCACAAATTTGACCTGAATCATAGAGCTGTTGTAAGAATTAATGGAGATAGTGTATATGGAAACAGAATAGAGTTCCTGGCATACAGTCAGCCGGAATCCACAATCAATTGTGTACTTTTTATATAGCCCAAAGGTGCCCAGTCAAGGAGATGAACAGGGGTAAATGGGGCTGAAATTCACCCATTGGACCTCTTGCTGGCTGTGTTCTTGCTTGTGGACAGGATCAGTTAGTAGGAGGTGTCCTTTCGTTTCGAACAAAGGTCCCAGGTAGGATAGTGGTGGCTCTGTATGTTAGCTGTCTTTATTATCCTAAATAAAAACACATACCCTCTTTTTTCAGATGGTCTTTGGGGATTTTGAACTCAGCCTGTTTTCCACGTAATTGTTATGAAAATGTGATGTTAACACTGCCTCCACAAGGTAGTTAGAAAGTGAATAGGCAAATATCCAAGTGCTTATATTAAACTCCATTTATCCTCATTGATATTGCATAGAACTTATCAATCAGGAGAAAGATACTCATTGTTAAGATTTAGCATTTATAATAATTAAGGTAGAATGCATGGTGATGGGGTAGGGCTATCCATGATAGGACAGCTATTAAAGGACAATACATGCCTTGTGAATTTACACTGGATTCATAGAATAAAATAGGAGGAAGAACATGATTAGAAACTTTATGAGGAGGACCATTTTTTAAATTAACGCCGATCATTGATAATAACTACAGTTATTGTAACAGGTAGGATGGACGGATGGATGTTTGGATTGGTAGAGTGTATCATATTTATATTTTACTTTCATCATTTTTTCCTGACATTAAATGTATAGAAGATTATTTTTAAGCTGAAATTTTATTTTAAAAATGTCACATTTAGGGTTTTAAATTAAAGGACAGTGAAAGAGCAAAACAATGAATTAGGAATCTTAGGTCTTGGAGAGATACACAAAATATGAAATCTATTCTATTTTGAAACTAACACTGGAGAAAAAACCAAACAGGCACTCTCCCCTGTTTTTGGTGATACAAAGTAAATTAAGTGTGAATCCTACCTCTGTGGGGAGACTGTTTCAGTAACCATTTTACTGACTCCACCCTTCTGCTGTGTGAATCTGGACACAAACCCCATTTTTCTTCTTGGACCTCTCTTCTCTCTCTACCCTCTCTATTCACATATCACTTAGATGTATTAGGATGGCAGTTTGACATCGTTCAACCATATAGATACAACCAGCCTGGTGTAAAACCTTCAAAATCACGTTAACTCCCTTCCCCCTCTCAGCCACCATATCTGGCTTCCAAAGCACACAGATTTTTTTTCTCTCTTTAACGCATCTTCTCCTTTCCTTTGGCACAGCAGGGACACCATACCCTCATCCCTTCTCTGTTGAAATCCTGAAGTGGCCTTGGAATTCTTTTTCTGGCTCCTTGTCTCTTCCAGCACTAATCAGCTGTCTTCAGGGTAGCACTTAAAAACCACTGACTATGCTGTGGCCCCGATCTAGGTTTCCAGACCCATCTTGCCCTAATCCCATATAAGTAACCTCTGGAGAGACATATTGGGCCACTAAATATTCCTGGTTATGATCCACGTGTTTCTGTTTCCTTTTGTGTTCATGCTTTGTTCCTTCTTGTTCTTCCTTTACTCCTTCCCCAGGGTAAATTCTATGTTTCAACGCTATTCTTAATCCTAATACATTTACCATGATGCTTTGCAGATGGGTATTCAATAACCACCATAAATTAACTCAGCTTGCCTGCCATAGTTCTGGGGAGCTTGCACTTTCAGCTTGTGAAATGAAAGAAATTTTATACCTATTTGTGTGTCTGTAGCACTTCACACAATGTGAATGCTTATACTTGTTTAGTTGTAGGTCTTTCCAGCAGATTCTAAACTGCATGAAGACATCTTCAGTGCATATTGTACTTTACCATTGCTTGGTACAGTGCAGATAGCATATGCTTAATGAATTACCATAGAATAGAAGTTGTAGAATTTTGGTGCACATACATATGATTATATATATTTGGTCTTTATAATTCACAGCATGGTATCTGATGACATAGTCACTATTAATATTTTTTCCATCTGCTATAGGAAGGAAGCCCCTTAATACACTTTGTAATGTTTAATCTTATAGTGTATAGAAAGGAAAAATGTAAATTTTATTATAAAGTTAATTGAATAGACTTGAGAAATTGTCAGGCATTTGATTAGTAAATGCATTTTTAGTTTTCCTAACACATGAAAATGTATATACTGTGAAGGCAATGTTCATTCTAACATGTAAGTAATTATACAAATTCTGTTCTATGAGAAAGAAACCTCTTTTTAGTATTAGGGCAGCCAAGGATATCCAAAATAACTGGAAAGTCTGTTGTCATTATTATCACTTTATAAATATATAAAATTGCATATATATAATCTTTGTAAAATCATCAAGTAAGGAGAGGTATACTCCTAACAATCAGTGGTTTAGAATAACTGAAAAATTAACTTATAGAGTGTATTAATGATAAGAGGATTACCTGATTGAAAACTCAACAGCACAGATATCTAGGACTTAAATTAAAAAGAAAAATTAAGGGGAAAAAAGAAAATAAGGCAAACAGTATCTGTATTCCTGCATTTCAGGTGAGGTATCTTCATTTTCCCTGTATTTTTTTCTTCTCATTAACTGTAGAAACCCATATAAATAAGTCTCTGGGCAGCTCCAAATGTCCCCATTTCATTTTTGATGGTATTTCCAATAAGGGCACTATTTCTTGCAAAGAATATTACATCTCACTAATTGTCCTACAAATCCCATTCTTAATTAAAATCAAAATCTTCATCGTAACAACTTTACTGTATAGCTTGCAAATATGTGTTCTTTTTGTTTGTTTGGAGGACGATGCTCGGGATACATTTTTTTTCCTTTCAAAAAGGAGCAGCCCTGGTGAGAAAAATTTACAGCAATTGATTTTGTTTGTTTGTGGCTGCAAACCATAAAAACTCCCAAGCAAAACTAAATAGTGCTTGGGGGGCACAGGTCTGACGCTTCATGGGCAAACAGTAGGTTTTATAGTACTATTAATGCTAGACAATAAGACAAGGTATAATAATTCCAATTTCATCATCTGTCTCTGTTTTGTACTAACTTGTGCACTCCATCATGCATATGCTGGCTATAATGTGACATTTAATTCTGCATTTAGTCTCTGCTTTGTTACCCATGCACGAATATAGTAAGTTTGCTTCTCAAATGCCATGTACCAGCCCTCTAACAACAACAACAAAAAAAATTAAATAGAAAATAAGTTTGAATAACAGTAATGGTGGGAAAATCTATCCCAGGGTTCATTCTTTTTACAGGGAGTTGGCAAACCAGGAAGAATAGACTTTGTCATGTGCAAATATGGTGACCATAAATGGTGCTGGAGGCTTTTCCATTGTCCTCTGAGTTTGCCATGAGAGAAAGCGGGTGAGAGAAAGAAAGACACGTTTGATAGAGTTGTGAAGAATGTTTGAATGGCTATTGGGTGTTGAGCATTGTCTTGCAGTGACCTCAATTCGGTACAGTAGAGACCCTTGAAAGCACTGTCTGAAGTCACAATACCACTATTCTCCTCCATTTACTAAAAGGGATTAGTTAAAAGGGTGACGTTCCATGCAGAGAGTTCCAAGTATTCCATGAAACAAAAGGCTCTGAAATGTTTTTGAAGTTATTTTTAATTGAGTTGAACTAATTTAATAAAGGTCCTAAGGAGGAAAAAAAAATAAAGGAATGTGATTGTTTTATGATTCTTCACAGATGGAATGGACATTTATAGCATACTTTTCCTTTAGTGTTCCAGAGAACAGTAGCTCCATTTACAGCTACTGTTAGCAATTTAAAACTGCTCCAAAATGAAGTCTTTCAAGAAGTTGACAGCTTATAAATAAATCTGTCTGATAAAATTGAACATAAACTGCATCTGTGGTTAGTTTGCCAAAATTAATTCTACATTTAATTAGAGATAGCAGTCAAACATATTTAATAAAAAACAGTCTTGGGGAGTAAATCAAATGAAGTCAGATTTTAGCAGACGTTTTGCATTTTTTTGCGAGGAGTGATGAAATGACCTCACCTCTCCGATTCCCAGTTATATGGCAACTCTGTAGAATTATGGGGAAGCCAATGAGTTCACACTGTTTGGAAAGGTTCCTTGCTCAGCTTAGGGTAAAGAGAGAAAACGATCATTTTGTGATTTTGCTTGATTCCATCATTGGGTTTTACTTTGATGGCATATGTATTAAACTAACAAGTTAATGAGCATATTACTGCTAATGATTACAGAGACCAGGCTAAGGTAATCCTAATTTATATATATATACAAGTACGTAGAATTGCCTTTAAACATTTTTTTTTGCTTCCTTAGCAATCTTATTTATTTATTTTTTAATTTAACCATTGCGATGAGAAGTATTAAAATCATATACTAGATACAATGCCATTTCTTCCCCCGCAAAGACTTCAAAAAATCAGCTTTGCTTATCAAATATTTGTGCTCACTCTGCATGGTTTAAGCAATGTGGCATAGCTCTGGAATCCTGGGGAAGATGCAAAAGCACACAGATCAATCAGAATGCAGCAAACAATATTTTGGAACAAAAGTGACTTACAGTTCAAAGGACAAAGAAGCAGGTCTTCAAACATTGGAAGTTTCAACACATAGTCCATAGTCCTAGGTGAAGTATACAGACAGATGATAGAAACTAGTATTAGCAATAACAGTTTCAAATATATATATAAATTATATAAGGCTGCACTAATACATACAAAAATTAATACCAATTAAGCCAAATTTTATCTTGATCTTTTTAAGGATCAAAAGTGTGATGTTACTTTCTAGCAATATGGAAGAATTTAAGAAATATTACGGAGATAACATTGTTGTATTTAGTTAATATCAAATTTGGATTAAAACATTTATTCTTTGAGCTCCTCTATATTCTTAGCATTGCAATTCTAGAGATAGTTAATCTCTACTAGATATTTTTCCAAAAGATCTTTATATCTTAGTGTCATGTAGTTATTCATACAATTTCTGACTAAAATACACAGAGGCATTTTTTTCAGTTTTTAAAATTTCCTTTAGCTTTTTTGTCCTTTAAGAAGAATATTTTTATTTTACACTCATGGATTTGCCCCCTAAGTAACTTTATGAAAATTTTGCTAAAATTTTTAGAATAATAGGAAGTAAAAATAGTACACATTTATTCCTGGATTTAAACAATATGTCATTGTTTTGAGGTTTGATCTGTGAGGCTTGCATTGCGTATATTCTGAATAAATAAAGCAGTAGTAAATGTGTACAAAACATAAATTCTATCTACCAGTCACTTTTAGATCTATTATTGAATAATGATGCTGTTTTAAAACTCACAGGTCGACTTAGATACTAATGCATTATAGTTGTTTCATCATTTATCGAAATACAAACCAGCTATTAGGCTATAGTTAGAAAAAAAAGTATTAAAAAAATTAGTTTATTTCAAAAGGAGGAGTTGACCAGTTTAATCATGCTGTAAGATCTTAATCATCAATGAACATATCCCAAAGGACTGGCTGATCTCCTTAACAATTTATATATTGGAACTGAGGAAACAAGCATTTTAATCAATAGTTTCAAACTAGGCATTTGTCTTTCCGTGCCATTGCAGGATTAGGATATCATTAATGCAACTTTGTGGATACATACTAAATGGCTGTCCTTCTTATTTAATAAAAAATATAAATGAAACAAACACCCTTCTTAATTTAGGAAATATGTAAAAATATAATATTTTTTATTCTCATGTCATGCAGTTTTGTCAGTCCTAGGAAAATAACTTTTTTCCCCAAAATTTCATTAATAACTTTGTTATTTATAAAATAAACAGCTTCAGAAATATGGGTTAATAGGTACATGGTTCCTGCACCCTTGTTAGAAAACCCTTTCAGCAAATCACTTAATCTCACTGGCTCAAAGTTTCTTCATCTTCAAAGTGAAAATATTGACTAAATAAATTTTTATGCAGCTTCTTTGTCTTTAATTCCATGTAGAGCATTTCTACGCATTCTACTTCTCTAATTTCAAATGAATGCCATGTCTTTTCATCATTTTGGCTGACTTCATGAGGTGACTGAATAGAGCCAAACTAATGGGGAAGGGAGACAGTTTGCAACTGACACAGTTGTAGTTTTTGCTTTATCATCAGCTATAAAAGATTAATGACAAACAGAGAAGTAGGTCAGCTGATGCTCTCAGAACATTGATGCAGAGGTGATAAGTCATAGTAACAATATTTTTATTAAAAAAAATTCTACACTGAGAGTAAAACTTGTCACCCTTTCATTGCTAAGGAGGTTGAGAGGTTTGGTTAAGAAATGCCTGAAAAGGTGCTCTGAAAAGATATATATTCTAGAAAGGCTAAATAAAGTTTTTAAAAGCCTTGTAGTTCCTTGAAATCAATACATTGGATGTATAAGGTTAGGACTTTATGGAGAACACAAAGAAAATTGCTCTCAGGCGTCAACGCTTCTTCTGCCTTACTTGAGGTTCTCACCATCTGTCAGTGTATCACAGAATTCTCCTGAGTGGACTCTTCGCCTCCTGTCTCTTGTTTCAGATCCATTTATCTCATTGATGATGCCAGTCATGGTTTGAAAAATGCAAATCTGGTATGTCATCTTCCTGATTGAAAACCTCTAATGACTTTCAATTGCCTACTGGATAAAGTCTAAACACCTAAGCCGGGTAGACAAGACCGTTATCTATCTAACCCCAACACAGCTTTCCATCCTCCTCTTTATGCAGTTGCTTATGGTGGTTCAGGATGTGTGTCTTTCTATTTACAGCCTTCAAAAACTATGGATCATCTTTAAAAGCCAAAACAAACATCATCTCTTCTGTGAAGCTTTCCTTTTCTCAGGCACCTCTTTGATTTGTGATTCTCTCTCTGTCTTTCCCCTCTTCCATAACTAGTGTGCTTCTTAGTTATCTTTTTTTTTTCTAATCTGTTTTTTTAATATCTACCACCAAGCACAACATATATATCTAAGAATAAATAAATGAAAGCTAACTCTGTAGTCCAGTGAAATGCAACTGATAAATGAGATTTATTTTGTTGCCACGTCTTTTATGGAGGTCATGTCACCTATGTACCTATTGTAACTATAAAATTTGTGCCTTTTTCCAAATTCTAATATGTCTATGCATTGTGTTTCAATGAAAATAAATTATTCTTAAGGTTTTTCAAAGCTTATGTATTTAATGTAACATTCATAATTGCTATGGGTATGTTGTTAAGATTTTAAATTGCCATTTTGAAGCCAAAAGTGAGATTTCAGTATACATATATATATATATGAAATATATATATATATATATATATATATGAAAGTACCTTTCAAAGAGAAGTACCACCTTAAATAAATTAGTAATTTCTTTTAATTGCTTCAAATGTTTCAGTCTCATGTGGATTTTTGAAGCTGTATGCAGCTTTGATGTTTTATTAATTATTTTCAAGGTGGCTCTCTTTCCAGAGCGAAGCATACATATTGATTTTGTGTATGATGAAGATTGAAATTTCTATCTTGGCACTGATACTTCTTGCAATCAGATCTAGAAAGGGTTTGATCGTTTTTAAGCAACTCTCCAACAGTTAACTGTTGGCTGCCAAAGTTCAATTTAGATAAGTGAAGGGGAAGAGTTTAGAAATTTCACACATTAAATGTGTGATGGGAAAAACCCAATATAATGTATTAAAGATGCAGCCTTTGGAAGGAAAACATGGAGTATCATAAGAATTGTGTGCCAGTCTCCAAAGGTTTTCAGTCAGGTTTGGTTCAGAAAAGCCCTTGAATGTGTTGGAAGCAGATCTTGGAAGGGATTGTGTGGTGTGTCGGGGAAAGCACCAGAGTAAGTCTTGGTTACACATAGTCTGTAAAATCGACTGGGGTAGCATGACAAAACTTGGTCTGTGTAGTTTGCCACTGCCAATCTTCATGATTGATACAGATTGTTGGAGCCATATCTATCATATGGTGCTCCATATTGATTGTTAAAATCTGCAAAAATGAATTATTTGGAGTGTATTTTTCCATATCATTGGCTAATTTTTCCTGTGTCAAAGAGTTTAAAAGCATTTGACCTTTGCTCTGAATTCTCAGTTGTTACCATGACTAGAAGGAAACTGTATCACCATTTCTTTATGCATTATACGTGAATAATGATATTGTAATTGAATTCTTACAGAATATAGTAGAGGATAGAAGGTTCTCAGTAAGTCAGTTGTTTCTATTTTTAGGGATGGTTTAGATACTTTGTTTTTAAAATTGCCATCTAGACTTAAAGAGAATTAGAAACCTCCTGCCAAATAAACTCTTTTAGAAGAGCTTTTGATCTTACCAGCCATTACCAAAAAAAGCAGAAAATGGCTTTGGATCTTTTTTAGTATTGGGATTGGTCCTGTTTATCTATAGAATTCAAATGTAATCAACATGAATATGAAAATATTCCAGACTTTTTCAAATTGAAAAGATTCTGCATGTTTGCAAGAGGAGAGTGGCACACGAGAATTTCCTTTAAATCACCTATAATGTCAGGATCATTATAAAGTAAGCAATACAGAATGCTGGATTGTACTGCTGGAAAGAACTCACATAAGAATGAAAACAGATGGTATTATCATTCTATCCCAAGCACTGTGTGGATTTTTTTGGTCAGAGTCTGATTAAGGTTTCTGAAATTATTAAGTGGGTAGATAATATAGAATAAGAAAATGAGAGCACAGAGGGCTTGCCAAGTCTTTAATGCTCACTTAAACAAAACTGCTTGCAGGTTCAACAAACCCCTGCCTGGGTTTTGTGGGTTTACAAGGTCCCTCTCCAGAAAAGTTGTTTTAGGTGATGGTCACCATTTTAATTAAAGGAATATCAAACTATATGTTTAGAGAGATAATAATAAACCACCCAAACCCAGATGCTAGATGCCACACATGTTGGAGAAAGGCTAAAGAAGAAGAAAACCCAAAAACATAAAATACAAGCAAAACCCCAAATACTCCCTCATTCTACAAGCTGGATTTAAGTTAAACCAATGGGGATAAAGTTACGAACATTTTGTTTTCCGTCTCCTGCAGTCTTCCTCCCCAGTTTCCTCACTCCCTTTATTCCGCATCGAATTATCAGCTGTCTCCATTTCCTACTCTCCAGTGGGCATTTGTGCATTCTGAGTGTTTCCTTTGTATCTCATTGCCCATTAGTGTAATTTTACTTTGGCCTCTTTGGCTTCTTTGAAAAATTATCATGAATTAAACAATTTAGCAAAAATCAAACAAACAAACAAACAAAACTCAAGCCATGAGAGTCTATGATTACTTTCTGTTTGATTCCAACTGAGGAACACTCAAACTTTGAGTTTGTTTATTTCAACCGCTTTTTTAAAAAAACTGTAGTTCACCCATGTCTTTTAAAGTGTAATTTTCTAAAATAAAATAATAAAAAGTTTCTCAAATTCAGGTGGGAAGCTTTGGATTATGGCTCCATCCCCCAAATATCTGTCTGCAGTTTTACAGTGACCATTTACAAAACTAAATACCTTTTTCTTTCTTTCTACAGTACAGTCGACTCAGACTGTAGCCCTCTGATGTAAAAATAGGATTCTTAGCTGACACTCTTGTCTCTCAAAAGAAGAGTTTGATACGATATTCTTTTTTGTTTCTTTAAAAACAATTTTAATATTTACTTTATTTTAATTTTTGGCTGCATCGGGTCTTAGTTGCAGCACACAGGATCTTTCCTTGTGGTGAGTGGGCTCTTCATTGCAGTGCGTGGGCTTCTCTCTACTTGTGGCACACAGGCTCAGTAGTTGCAGCATGCAGACTTAGTTGCCCTGCGGCACGTGGGATCTTAGTTCCCTCACCAGGGATCGAACCGGCGTCCCCTGCATTGCAAGACAGATTCTTAACCACTGGACCACCAGGGAAGTCCCTGACATGTATATTCTTGATTTTCCATTTAAGTCTTACATGGTATAAAATTGGGAAAACTTGCAGGCCATGGTTCTAAATGCCAGTGATTATTAACGAAATAAATGATCTATCTATCAGTAAGAAGGTAGCAAATTTATGTGTGGAAGGTAAACAACAGTGCAATCCAGAGTAGAGACCAAATTTCTCAGGTCATACTGTAGTCATGGTTAAGATTTCTGAGTAGGGCACAGAACTTTTGAGAGAGGTGTGATAAATGTTTCAGATAAATACTGAAAGCAAATTTGAAAGTGTGGTTTGACAGGCTTTGGGATCTTCTTTTACACGTGCAAGTTTTGTTCGTGTGAAAACAAGTAAGACTTCTTAAATTGAATATTGAGCTTTACTTGGTAATTTACAAAAATAAACACTGAGTATGACACCAGGTTTGTGTGGGAGTAAGGTAAATTTGGGCTCAGGGACTGATGTGCTGTTTGAGTATAAACATTAGATTCCATATTGCAACTGTCTGTCACTATGCTTGTCGTTAATCAAATAGGTACTAAAATGTACAGCAATGTTTAACCGTATTTAATGTTGTTAGTTTTTATAATCATTGCTGGTAGCTATCCAGGTGCAGGTGGTAGCTTCTTATTTTTGTTCCAGATTTAGGATTGTGAGATCATTCACTGTCTTTCTATAGAGTTAGAATCTGAGTATACAGGTTTGATTCGATCTGTGCAATTTGGTATCATCTACAGTCTAGTGGTGACGTAGGATTTCAAAATCATGAACATTACTAAAGTACTGGGAGAAGAGTAAATAAATTCTTTTGATTTTTGTGTGTGTCCTGATGATAGATCAAACACATGTATAGTCTCATTTGTAAATATCTATGAATTTACAAGTAAAAAGTGAATTTGGGAAAAAAATGGAGGCAGTGTAGCTCCATTTAACTTATTCTATATTTGTCGACATTGAACTTTGATAGAAACAAAGATAGAAATATTTTGAGTGCAAGTTAACAGATATTCAGTATCTTTATAGTAAGTAGTGTTTAACTTCCAGTGAAGAAAATTTACTGTAAATCTCACGGATTTAAGACTTAAGGTAGCTTTTAAAAGACAAGATATTTCTTAAGTTTCCATGCTAACATCATTTTAATTGACTCACTCTTTAAGAGTCATGTTAAAAGGGACTAATTAGAAAAAAAAGAAATATATAGATTATCCCAAAATGATAACTCGTTAGACCACTAAGATTTCATTAGAAATTTATCAAGAAGTTATCTGATAAAAGTTTCACTTTTCTTCTATGTTCAAGTTCATTTTTTGGTACATTGCCTATCAAATAGCCAAAAGCTGGGAGCAAAAGTAAAGTAGAAAAGCAATACATACATCAATGATTATTGTCTAGTCTTTCGGCATGGTTTTGTACAATTGCTTAAATTCACTGTGTATATTTTTTTCTTTTAAGAAGATATCAGAAGTGTGTAATTGGAGCACTTGCTAGGTAAAACATCTAAATTTGAATCACTATTGAAATATTCTGTTTGCTAATACAGATGTTCATTTGAAAATGATAGATGGTCCTTCAGGGACCCTGAAGTGTTTTCATAGATTCTCATGCTTGGTTGGCAGTTTTATTGAAAATGGCTGTAAATCAGCAAAGGGAGCTGAAAACACATTTCATGTCGTCTTTAAAGCAACTGTAAGTTATTGTCACAGAAAATGAAGAGGCCAGTTTTATAGAAGGTAGCCAGATAAGGTGTTGAAATGGATAGAAAAAACATGTTCCCACAGAAGTACCCCAAAAAGTTACTTGTTAGTTACAGTGTATATGGGAGAGGTATGGAAGATAAAAATAAATATCAAGATTGTCCATGGAGTCTAAAATGTAAATTAGCAGAACCTGGTGGGGTTTTTTTGTCGTTGTCGTTGTCGTTGCTGTTCTGGTTTCTTTTTGCTGCTGGTGGTGGTTCTTTTACAAGGTGTTTATTCACTAGCAAATTGAATTTGAGCTCATATGCTATAGGAACCAGGTGAACTCACATTCTCCAAATGCATCTGCTGTTTGCTTCTTCCAGAATAAATATTACAATTCTGGGTGAACAACAGCTGGAAGGCTTGCATGTGGTTGCATTCCTCATGGGTTCACAGGATGAAATCACTTGTGTACCGCTGACAGTTTCAAATGGAGAAGAACAGTATATTCCATGATAAGATGTCAGAGAAAAATCATTTAAAAAATATATTTTCCTTTTTTGAGCTATATATTTTAGTATAGTGAATGAGTTGGAAGATGTATTTTATACCCCAATATTCTCTGTGACTTATCTATGCTTGTTTTTTTGAAGTAATCTTTTAGAAATTAATGTGTTCCAAATGCCAAAGTCCAGTTTGACAATGAATTCCAAATAGAAGCAATTTGATCATGATACCACTAAGTAATATTTTTTTAATTAATTAATTTCTTTGTGGCTGCGTTGGGTCTTCGTTGCTGCGCGCGGGCTTTCTCTTGTGTGGCGAGCGGGGGCTATTCCTCGTTGCGGTGTGCGGGCTTCTCATTGTGGTGGCTTCTCTTGCTGTGGAGCACGGGCTCTAGGCACACGGGCTTCAGTAGTTGTGGTGCGCGGCCTCAGGAGTTGTGGCTCGTGGGCTCTAGAGTGCAGGCTCAGTAGTTGTGGCTCACGGACTTAGTTGCTCCACAGCACGTGGGATCTCCTCGGACCAGGGCTCGAATCCGTGTCCCCTGCACTGGCAGCTGGATTCTTAACCACTGCACCACCAGGGAAGTCCCTGCTAAGTAATATTTGTATGGGTATCTTTTAAAACATGTGAGCTACTTTATTAATATTAATGTTTTAATCTATTTTACTTTTTCAGGTGAGGAGTAGGTTTTCTCTGTCAATGTCTCATGGAAAAGTTGGTAAAACAGTGCTAGTGGACAGAATCCTGGACTGGGGGTGAGTGGCTATGGCCACACTGCTGCTACCGAGGAGCTTTGTGGCCATGGGAAAGACTCTCATCTCCCTGGGCACACTTCCTCCTGTATAAAATGAAGAGTTAGCGTGGGATGATTTTTCTTTTCAGATCTGTGAGCCTACAATGGCAGGTCTCAAGTTTCTTGATTTTGGCTGCCAACACTGATCTCATCTGTTTCTGACTTTCACTGTAGGTATTACCTGTTTCATAAATTGTGCTACTTGAGTGTATTTAATGATATACGTTATCATGCAAATCTTTTGTATGGCATTCTGTTTTTCCTTCAGGAACACACATTTTTGTAATATTCACTGTCTCGTAAGGTTAATTCTTATCTCAACAATGAAATACCTAAGCATCTCAAGGAAGGTAACCTTGCTCTATATTTCTTCTTTTTTCCCTTTCTCCTCTTAACACATGACAGAATAGTTGTCACAGCTATTTGAAATGTTGATAAACTTATCAAATTCAATTGCAAACTTATTTACAACCCATGCATTTTGCTTGGTTCAGAACTGAAGAAATAGAACAGAGCTAACACGTCAATGGGAATCCAGAAACCTGAATTCCGGTCCAAGGTTCAACATTATCTGATGCTGGGCCCTTGAACAGGTCACTTGTGTTTCAGTTCATTCATCTCTAAAATAAGGGGAAGAGACTAAGTAATGTCTAAGATTCCATTTAACTTTCAAGTTCCCTAATTTGTTTTCCTGTAAATGCTATTATGAAAGTGATGAACAAATTTGCTTAGCATTTTCATAGTCTACTCTTGCTCAAGCATTTTTATTCTTCTTTTAATTCAGTGATTCAGCATATATTTATTGAGCACTTACTGTGAACTTAGCACTCTGAGTCAGAAAGTACAAGATTTGAATCCAGTTATTATTTAAATGTGGACAAATCTTCACACCTTCTTGAGTCGTCTGCAAAATGGAGATAGCAATAGCTGCCTTACAGGGTTGATGAGAGGATTAAATGAGGCAATAAAGTCAGTCATTTAGCCCAGTACCTGCCAAGCAGAATGGGATTGATAGTAACACTGTCTTAGGTGATGCATTTAATTTTTAAACAATTAATTGCAGGGCATATTTAATAGTCTATACAATATAAATATAGTATAACATCACTTGAGTGTAATGGATTTAGAATTTCAGATGCAGTTTTATGTTGAGCAAGTTACTTATCCTTTCTTTTGAAAACTTGGTACAGAAATACTTGTCTTCTCTTGTACTTAGGATTAAGTGAGTTTAAAATGAGATAATGCACAGAAAATTCGCAACATAATATTTGGCATATAAGACTCAAAGCTGTTTGTTTTAGGCAAAACTAATCTGTGGTGATTAGGCAAAACTAGTCTGGTTTTGTTCTAGATGAAATTAATCTATGGATTAATTACCTGTGATGGAGAATTGCCTGGGAAGGGGTGTGAATAGACCATCTGGGGCGACAGAAATATGCTGTCTCTCAATCTGAATGTTATTACAAAGATAAGTACATAGGTAAAAATTCTTTGAGCTGTACAGTTAAGACTTTTCATTTTACTGAATGTAAATTATGCCTAAAAGAATGTTTTTTTCTTCCCTAAACATAAATACTATATTATATTTTATAACTAGAAAAAATCTCAATTAATAATATTATTTTTCTGATGCCATAGCTAAAATGTTACTCCCATACAATATTTTTTTTTCAACAGTACATGTAAATGAAAAAGGGCACCATGATTCCTTGAAGCCCCTGATGTCTGAAAGCAGTTGGAGGAACACTCAGTGGTTCTATGTATATCACCACCCAATTGTTTCAATTTGACACACCATATTTTAGGAGATTTATTGCCTGCCTAATTCTTGAATCTACTGTTTTCCCTGGTGCGGACACAACTGTACATTATGGAGTATTATTTGTATGAGCGCCTGGTCAAAAGGACCTGATCAGTCCTGTTGCCTCTTTCTTCACGTATTTGTCTGAGGTGAGGAACAGCTGATGATTTATTCCAATCAAGCTTTATTTAGGATTGGGTCCGTAGGAAGGGGTGGAAACGGCGGGGGAAGGAGCGGAAGGGACAGCACAAATATATACATACAGTGTGTGAAAATAAAGAAAGGCATCTTTTGTTACAGCTGGTTGCAGAAGTTTCTGCTTGCACTGCTGAAGATAGTATGAGATTAGTGGAGTTGTGGCAAAGTCAGGACAAAGACGGGCTGTGTGAGAGGAATCAGTGTGTTTGTTCAGCAGAGCTTTCTCTCCAGTTGTTGACAGATTTAACTGGTGTAATGTTAGGCCTGGCTAACGCCTCCCTATGATCGTCAAGAGGCAATCTTTGCAGTAGTAAATGGCCATGTGGAGTATACCATGAATTCCCTATTTGTGTAGTAGCTGTAGCTTAGGGTGGGGATTTAATATTGAATGGACTCCAGATTGTCTAAATTGCAATCACAGTGTTTATTTAAATAGCCTATGGGGACCATTAAAGCATTTTAACTTTTGCTCCTATGTTTCTCATGTTATGAAATCTTGAAGCACATGGGGGAGAAAAGAAAAATCCAGCCTTGTAAAAGTATTAGGATGCTAAAAGTTCTCCCTGCTGCCAAAAATGCTTCAAGAGTTTTAGTTCTGTGAGCTAACATGTAATGTGATGGATGGGATCCTGCTGTGGTCCCTAACTAGGGGATTTTCCTTATGCAGATATACTCATCTGTCACAGTGTAATCACAGCTAGCTCAGCTCAGGAGATCCTTTGCCATATTGCATCTCCACTTGTAAAGCTAAGGTCTGTTCTGCTTACAATAATTTTTATAATGCTGTAGCTTTAAAATTGTGCAAAATGCTGTTTTAATCACGTAGTTGCCGTGAAATTATTAAGCTTTTAACTTTACGTACAGAAGAGCTATGTGTTTTACTCTACCAGGAAAGCCAGGGTAATGATAAAACTTCAGTTTGGTGTGTGAGGCCATGAACTTGAGACGCGGAGGAAACACATACATCTACGTCTAAGGCAGGACCTCTGAACAGAAAGCATGACTTGGGTTTCCATGCTCTGATTTAAAACAACGCAATTAAAAACACCTCAAAAATCGCTGTCAAAGTGCTCACAGAAATTTCTCCAGTCAGTTCCCTTCTTTAGGATGATTGTCTGTTGTTTTGAAGACCCTAAAGCTGGGGTCCATTTGATGATGCTAAGCATTGTTTTCTGATTATGACAGCAGCCTGGTCCCAGAAATTTTTCTGAATCGCTGAGCTCAATTTTCAACTTAAAAAAACCGAAATTCCTACTAAGTTGCTAGGGCTGTACTAACTGCTTGGGGCTGTATTGAAATAGTTTCCTATTCTTGAGGCTTTAACTCTGGGTGAGAGGACAAGGTATGCCTCACTAGACTAGTTCAGGGCACTCCCAGGGCCCACTAGACCAGTCCCTTTGTATCTTTTTGCCTTGTGTTTATAGTGTGATAACAATACCTATCTATCTCAGAAATAAACAGGGGGCTAAGGTGCTAATGTATATAAAAGGCTTTGACCTTTCTTGAAATAAAGATACTGCAAGAGTTGTTTTGCTGACGGCGTGAGAAAATCAGCAATAGCGTTTTGCAGCTGGGCAGTGGCCATTTAACTTGACTCAGAGCATAAACAAGTGAAAGTTCTTTTCCATCACAAGTTTTCTGAAATATCTTTTTATTTATCATCATGATGTATCTAACTGTAGGGTTCATTACTTCCAAATACATCATGATCTAGGAGTAGATTTTTTCCCTGAAACTCATTATTGCTCTTTATTCTCATTGCTCTTTATTCCATATTAGAATAAATAAACTCATTGCTCTTTATTCCGTATTAGAATAAAAAGTTCCAGATTTCTTTTGATTCAGTGTTGCAAATTCTTGTAACAATATCATCAGTATTTCCCACTATCCTGTCCGTATACTTGCCTCTCTTCTCTAATTCCTTTTTTGTAAACATTGTTGGCAAAAATCCGTAAATTTTATAGAAGCCCCATTTAAGCTGCTAATTTAGTTCCCTTTTCTTATCCCCATAAAAGTTTTTTCAAGAATTGATCCATTGCTTATTTATTCTCACTTTTAGTTTCCCCTTCTTGCTTTTAGCTACCTTCTCTCCACCTCACCCCCTCTCTCTTTCTTTCCTGATTGTGTAAGTATTGTGAACGATCCAGAGAAAATGTAAGCTGTACAGAGGGAAGTGAAGAGTATGTTTAACCCGGAAAACTGACGGTCAGTCTCAGAATAACAAGGAGTTGACCATATGTCTCCTACTATGTAATAGGGAGTGATAAAGTATATATGACTAATTAGAAGAATCTCTGCTTGTTTTAAGAGTTATAGTAAATAATAATATGTATCTTTCTTTTACCCAATATTCTTTTAATTTCCAGGAATACTCTTTCTAGGACTACCACGCTCCAAAAAGGATATTTTAAGGATTATATATTGTTGAAAGGCACTGGAGTTTGGGACTACAAGGGAATCTGAGTTATTTTATTTTTCTGGAGCAAACTCTTGGTACTAATGCTGTTGATGGTTGTTTTGACTATATTACATTTTGCTGAGCCTCGGGACTGCTTTTGGAAGGTTTAGAAGTATCCAGGGAGGCGCCTGCCACTTTGATTATTCATACCCAGCTTTTTATTTTTATTTGAGACATAAAATAAAAACACACCCTGGCTTCTGCTCAACCTCAACTGGCGTTCATTTTAAAAACAAACCCTAAACTGACCAAATGGCAGCAATACAAGTTTTTCTGAGAGTGAGTCATCGTTCATGTCAATCAGAGTTCATTTATGGAAGCATTAAATTCTGGTGCTGGCCAGGCCACCTTTAGACAAATTAAAATGGGTTGGGATTTGGTAGGCTTGGAACGGAGGACCGAAAGGAAAACCAGGGTGATGCTATGACTCAGGAAGTGACTCTTTTCCTTCTGAATCAGAATCGAGCCACTGGAAGAATTAGCTCCCTCAGGAAGATGGCAACTTTTAGGTGAAAGGTTAAATGGAATCTCTGACCATCTATGTTCATCTTGTTGTTGGTTCAACTCTGTGCCATTTTGGATAATTACTTACTCTTCACCTTTTCCCTCATTGCTTAGTTGCAAATAAGATTAATATTTTCCTTTCTGTGTGTCTTAAAACATTTTTAAGGGTAGCTGTGAACTTGTAACCACTGGTACATTTTATACCAGAGGTGGTTTTATTTCAGTAATGTGTTAACTAATTTCTGCAGAAATGTACCACAGTTTTTCTACTCTGCTCTTTTGATAAACATTAGAAAATGTTTCTCTAGATAGCTACCCTCTGAAATTTTGCTGCTTATTCTATTTATGTACAAACAACATCAATTCTAGTTTTCACTTTTTTGTTCATTCTTTTTCTTAGCATTTCTATCTATATACTTCTAAAAATGATTTTACAGGGATTCATTCTTCTAGAAAACATTTATTGATCACCTATTATGTGTGGCTATTTCATCTTTTTCATCATGTCTTTATCAGAAGCTATTTAGAATATTTTCACTTCCGTAATTGATTGATTTCTACTTCATGCCATCTGAAAGCTCAGGATTTTATTAAATCTTACTAATACCTAACATTAGTCAGGTTGTGGATTTTTTTTTTTATTGACTCTTTTTAGTTTAACAGCAAGATCAAATTTTAAGACCTCTGTACATTTCTCAGCCCTCCATATCAACTGATACTCAGGAGAAGGGTTTATATCTTTTTGGCAAATTGATATGGTTGGTTCATTACAGAATTATAACCATTTTAATCCCCAGCGCATTTGTTCATTCTGTATTTATTCATTTAATGCACAGTTCTTGAGATCCTAGTATGTATCATTAGATTATCAGTTCCTTGAGGCATTATAATACTTTTGGAAGGAAAGAATAAAGGAATACAGGGATTGGTAAGCATGGTCCCTTCTCAAGAACAAAGCTCCTTTATAGTGAAGTTGACTATGTCCTCACTGTACTCCAAATTAATTCAGGATTCATGTGGTTTTGTAATTATGGGTACTGAGCATTTGTGTCACTGGCAGAGCAGAGACAGAAAAGGTAAGGATTAATGCTTCATGGAGACCAAGGGCCTAGGTATGAAGTGAGGAGGTGAGAAGTTTGACAGTGGTCATTGTGGGCAACTGACAATTACAAATCATGGACTTTAGCATTGAACACATTTAGTGATTATTCATTTTGGAATTATCTGTTCCCCAGCCTTTACCTTATTAGCTTAAATATTCTCAAACCCATCTTCATGTACCTCAAGGGGTGATTAGAGACAGATGGCACCCCTGTGGAAACTGGACTTCCGCTCTCTGATTAGCAAGACCATCACTGCCAGGCAACATCCGTATGGTTCTCTTGCCTTCTTCTTATCATTGTTTTTGATACCTGCAACTAGTTAGTTACCCTTTCTTCACCTTTGAGGGGTTGGAGGGCGCAGAGTAATCAGACAAGACCTGGAGTCCAGCACACAGTGGCTAGTCAAGATCAGGTTCTTGAACTTAATATCTCTGCCAGCGCATTGACATTCTGGTAACTGCAGGACAGTCTGGCCATTGTACACTCTCCAATCCCAAAACTCTTATGTCCTTTTTTCCCTCAATGCAAAGCAAATTGTCATTCTTCATTAGGAAGGTTTTTCTATGCAACTGGGTTTAATTTTAAAATAAAAGCATTTGGAAATTAAGGATAATTACCTTACAGTTTGCATTTCCAACCTCAGCTTAAAAATTAGTATCTCAGAGGAATATGTATGAAATCTCTTTAGGTGATAGCCTGTATTTGTGCCCTGTGTCCCTACATTCTTCTGATAAAGAGAACTTAGGCTATAGACTCTGTCATGTGAACCCATCCTTATGTATTAACAGACATATTTTAAGCCAACAACTCTTCTGAGATGTAAGTTCATGAGATATGAGTAAGTCATGACCCCTGAGCAAGTTTACATATATATATATATATAAATATAAGTATATATATATATATATAGTTCTGTTTAACAAATATTTATTGAGTATCTACTATGCGCCAGCCCTTTTTTGAGTCCAGGATACAGCAGGGAACAAAGCGAGGTCTAGAACCATATAGAGCACAGTCTCATAGGAAGACAAAGACAGTAACCTTATAATGTTTTCAGGAAACACCAACCATATTTAAATTTATTATGGATGCAACTTTGTTTTTAATTATATTATTTTACATTTGTGATTATTATACATTTTTAAATGATTTCTCATTGCTTTAATGTTATACTTTATGTATGTGAAAGCAGTTTGTGAACTGTAAAAAGCTAGATATGTAAAACATGAGTTAAGAGCACACACCCTCTCTGATGGAATTGATCTTGTGCCATAGCTACTGGATTTTCAAAAGTAGATTGAAAACTTACTGTACCAGTGTATATGAGAGCTATCTTGGGTGCTTGAAATATTGCATTACAGTCTCCTTGGATGAGTTTAGGGAGCCTGTATTTTTAACAAACAAACCAGCCAAATCTACTGCTGGCTTTGGGAGGGCCACACTTTGAAGGATGCCATATTAGAGAGTTTATCAGAGGGGAGCTTGGAAGGACCCCTCTGAGAATTGAATGCACATATCTTGGTGCCTCCAATTCAGCATCTGACATTGGTGATGCATTCGAATTTTTTTAGGCCATGTTCTAGGTACAAGAGCTACAGAGATGAGTAAGTCATGAACCCTGAGCTTAATGATCTCACAGTTTATTTACACTACCATAGACTTCTCTGCCATTCTATAGTTAGTTGTCATGCTATCGTGTGGCATTTTCCATTTGTATACCACTTATATACTTACATATTATTTGACTTACTAAATTGCCTCATTGATCCTGGATGCATGAGTTTTTTAAACTTACACATAGTTGTCATTACAGATGAAAACAGAGGCTCAGGGAAAACCGGTTACGTAGGCCAAATTCTGGTTATGTGGAGCAAAAACGTGGCAGAGCTAGATCCTTTGATTCCAAGTACAGAGTTTTTTCCACTTCGTTGCATTTGCGTGCCTTATGAATATTAGTTTAGAATTTAGAGTATTTCTTCACCTATCGCAGGCATATTATAATATTCAGAGATTCTTCAATCTGTGTAAAGGTTGTAATGTACCGTGTTCCCAGCCATTGAAAAATGGAATTCAGCATCCTTAAGTGAAGCCAGATGCCTCCACTGAGAATGGCAAGGATCTCTTGTAATAGGATTACTTGTACATTCCAGGAACGTATGACAAGTGACAAATGAACTGATACTAAGAAATAGCATATAGACTTGCTGAGAAGGAGCCAATCTTTGACCACCGCCAGTTTAAAAGTTTCTTGCGTTAGAGACTCTTCTTAGTCTAAGTAGCGCCATTACTCAAAGGTTTTTCCTTTGATTTACTATGTCTATTATTTGTTCATGCATTCATTCATTCTATAAACATTTACTGAGCACTACTTGTGTACCAGAAGAGGCCAAGTCACTAGTTATAAAATTATGAATAAGACATGTTCCCTACCCAAATATGAAGCATACTATATGTAATTACCACAGAGACGTGAATAAGGGTCTATTCTATGATTTCTCAATTCTGACAGTTACCAGTGGAAATACTGGTTGGAGAAGTGAGTGTGTGGGTGAATTCTTCAGTAAGGGTTGAAATTTGTTATAGTTACGCATCTGGCAGTACTTAAGAATTATGAATGATTTCATGTTTCCATGGGCACACGGTACATTATAACACATTATGTAATACGCTGGTTGATAAAGCACTTTATAATAGTATAACGTTGTGCCTTTCTTCCCTCATCCTTAAATCACTGTACACACATCCATTCTCACAGTATCGTTCCTAGGAGTTGTTGTGAGGATGTTTCTATTATCAGTAATCGCTGTGGTAACAACAGTCTAGAGTTGAAGAAAGTGGGACGCAAAGTAACTTGCCCAGGGCCACTCCACAACAGATTGGCAGCATCCCCTCTCATAATACTCTGTTCAGTGTCTAAGTCTCAGAACTTCTTTGAAAGAATTGTTAGCCTGGATATTTTGTTCATTTATTTTCCTATAACTTCGTGTGGCGCTTCATATAAGCAGTAGAATTTTCTGTGGTGGCCCACTGGCAAGCTCTAACGCTTCAGGGCCTTGTGTTGAGAAAGCTGTCAGACAGTCCCACCCTTCTACTTTTCCCTACAGAGAAACCATAGTTGAAGAGCTCTGGTCATTACTAAGGGGATGAGTCTTTGTGGGCTTGAATTTCCGACGATGGAATGCATTCCTTCATCAGTCTCTGTCACTCAAAAACATTTAGAGCTCTGGGTATTTAATCAGTCGTCCAGTTAGTTTCTTTTTGACAAATATCTGTGTTATTCTTACATCACATGGCATTCTCAGACACAGACCACGAGCTAACAATGTTGAAGATCAACTGTGCTAAAACCAGAAAGAAATCAGAACTAAGGTGAAAATCTTTTCAGACCTGATTCCACTCAGTGCTTATTAGCTCTGCAGTAGAGAAGCCTGGAAAAAAAAAAATAGCATTTCAGAGTCAGAGAAGAATGTTCTTTGCTCAGGCAGGTCAAGTCAGATACTTGTCCCTTTCTTGCTGTTGTTACGCATCAGTTTGCCAACTGTACAGTCAGGATGTGAGTCTGCCTCTTGGGTCTAGAAGCCTACCATGTATGACTCTGTGCAAATATGAGGAGACCATTGGATGACAATTAGTTGATTCATCTGTTTTAATGTTGGTTTGTTTCTTGAATGTATCTTAAAATTTTTTTTCTCTCTCAAATTGCTATATTAAAAAAGAACAAAACTCCCATTCAAACACAACAATTATTTGAAACCATTTTCCACAGAGCAAGAGGATACTTTATACAGTAATGACTAGCAAGCCATATTTTAATGTTCATGTGATTGACGCAGTGGTTCAAAACAGTTCCTCTGGAACCATTCTTGCTTCTTATATTATAAGGCCTGTTCAAAGAAGAGAGCAGAAGAAAGAAAGTTTCTTTTCTGTCAAATTGATGCAATGGGTGTATGGAGACCATATATATACCTCAAGTGACTCAGTTACTACAAGAGACCTAATTACTGACGTTAGACTTTTGGGTGACATTGAGTAAAGTTCTCAGGACTAGCTTGCTTTAGCGTTTTGCAAAAAACTCTGTGTTTAGAGTTTTGCACAAAAGTTATCATCGACACTGCAGTAGTAGCAAAATAAAGTGGGGCCTTGGTTTTTATAAAATGTTATTTCTATCTGGATAATCATTTGGATATATCACTGAATATTATGACTACAATGTGGGCACACAGTAATAATTGGTTCTGGCTCCTCTGGAGATACAGTGAGGCCAGTTGGAAATACTAGCATTGGCTGGGAAGAAAGACAAGCTGACTTTTGGTGTTCCTTAATACTTAGGACTCCTTAAAAGTTGTCCTTCTGTTCTTTGATTATACCTGGTACAGGGAAACTGAACCATCGTATTTCTTTTTTCTCCAACCCTAGTTTTCATCCAAGATCCTCAATTTTGGTATGGAAGCCTGACAATAGTAATAACTAAAATGACAAGGAAAACATCCAACCTTCATTGAGTACTTACTAATTACAAGTATCTTGAGTTCTTCACACACATTGTCTCTATGAGGTGATTTATTAGCCTGGGCTCTTTTGGTCATAAGTGACAGAAACCCAATTCAAATATGCTTGAACATAAAACGGGAGAGAGTGTTGTTGGTTCACGGGAATGAACATTTCACGAATTGCCTAGCTTTAGGCATGACCATTCCGGGGCTTATGTGCTCTCTTTATCTCTCATCTCTCTTTGCCTGTCTCTGTGTTGGCTTCATTTTTAGACAGGCTTTTGTGCATATAACCTCTGCCCAAGCAGCTCCAGTCCTTTATCCTAAAATTAAGAAGTTAGGGCTTCTTTCCTCCTAACTCTATCAAAAGTCCCTTATAGGTCATCTGTTGGTTTGGCCTGTATATTGATTGGGCCCATACCTGAACCCATCCTTGTGGCTGAGGAGATAAAATGTTTTTTCGGGCCAGGGCATGGTTTGAGAGTTGGGGAACAGTTTTTCCCCACAGAAAAAGATGTGTTTTTTTTAAGAGAAAAGAAGATGCAGGCAGGTCAAAACAATCCCCATGTCAACGGAACAGTATTATTTTTCCTAGTTTACAAGCGTAAGAACTTTGCCTAAGGTCACAGAGCGAATATATGGGAGGATGTGGACTCTAACCCCATCTGTCTGATTCCAAAGCCCATGCACCCACAAGGGAGATATCAAGGTTGAGAGTATTGACTAGAGTCAGAATGTCTAGGTGTGATTCCTGGCTCCACCACCACTTACTAGCACTGTGCCTTGAGGAAAAATGTAATCCTTTCAAACCTTAGTTTCATTACCTACAAAATGGGAGTAATAATTCTATCTACTTTCATAGGGTAATTGTGAAAATTAAGTGACATCAATGTATATAAACTGCTTTGCATGATTCCTAACGCATTAGAAGTGCTCAGTACATGCTGGCTACTATTGTAGTGTTTTGTTTTGTTGTTTTAATCACCACAAAACTATGATTTAAATCACCAGTTGTTCTGACTTCCCTTTTATTTACTGATTTACCCTAGGTAAAAAAATGGATTAATAAACCCAAACCATCACCTGATTAAAATTCCCAGTTTCTTCCATTGCACAACACAGCCAATCCCATTCACTTAATTTATTATTTTTTATATTTTTGATATTATTTTTATAGTCTGATATGACTGACCCTTTTATGATTACTTAATGAAGCAGTAAGCTTGTACAGAAAGGGAACCACATTTGCCATACACCTCAAACTAACACAACGTGGTAAATCAGCTATACTCCAATATAAAATAAAAATTAAAAAAAAAAGAAAGGGAACCAGATTTTCTCCCCTACTGTATCTTTCACAGTACTTAGAACCTTGTGTGTACTATGTACTCAGTAAATATTTGTTGATTTCTTTTTTTTTTTAATACTTTTGATCATGCTCATTTCTTCAAAGACCATCCATAGGGAATTAGCAGGGGAGATGTGGTTCCTTTTCCTCGAGTTTTGTAGGTGAATCCAGATTTGAGGGTTGGGCTGGGACTCAGATGCCAGTAATCTGTGGGAGGAGAGGGTATGCCTCACCCACCAGAGGCACACAGGCCAGCAGAGAAGACTCCTTGGGCCCCTAAGGATTCCATCCAGCCTTCCTTCCATGTCTATTTCATTGTCAGATAAATTTAAGGCGGCACAGTGAGAACAGAATTTTCTTTAGAAAATCCATTAAAAATCAAACTCTGAACTAGGTAAGTAGAGTTTTCTAAATTGTTTCAATGATTTGCAATGCCTCAGTGCTAAATGTGGGTTTTATTTATCTGAGATGAAGAAAATAAGCTATTTAGCAAGACCACTCTTCTAACCGCCCATCTAGCCTATTTCCTGTTAAGATAAGTAAAGATTTTGGTATAAAGGGAGTGTTTTGAATATGGATTTACTATCAGTAACACACAGGAGAGCTGTTTTCAGAATCAGGTGAAATTTAATGCCACAATTTCAATATTTAAATGTCTTAGAGATTCTAATGATAAAGATGAAATATAACATGCATAGAGTGTATGTGTGTATATATGTATAAAACACTGTATATGCTTACAGACAGAGTACTTCTCTAGCAAGTGCTAATTTTAAACTCCTTAAATGTTATAATAAAGTGAAACAGCATAGTTAGGTTGATGCCATGTTTCTTGAGTCTTGGTTATAGACTATGCAAAAAGGAAGTATGTATTTGAGATATCTCCTCACAAGAATCATGAAAGGCCCTTTGACATTTGTCTTCACCTTATTTGATCCTCCCGTCAGAAGTGGCTTGAACAGAGCCTTAGACAAAGCTATTTAAATTGCCTTTATTTATTTTTTTAAAGGGGCCTATTACAGCAACCTAGTCAAGGTTCAAGGTCACTTACTCTTTCCATGTGGTAAAATAGTTTGGCCACTTCTATACTGCAGCATTTGGACTGGCAGCCTAAAGGCTACAAAGCCGATATCTTTTAACTAACCTAAGACAATATATAACTCTATATTTACAGATTTTTTTTTTCTTTGCGAAAGTAATAACACTCAGTAAACAAGAAAGTGCTGCTAGCATTTTGGCGTTTTCAACTAATTTCTCAGCAAAGAAAATATACTGTGCCCCCGGTTGTATTTAGTGTAAAAAGTAAGAGGAACATTCTGGAGACAGAAGTGATTTTTCTAGTTAGTTACCTACAAGGAGATGTGTTGATTTCTATTGGTAGTACTGGTTTCTGCCTACAGATGTACATTGTGTCCAGGGGTTTAGAAAACAGAGCTTTTAATTCTTTGTAAATAGTAGCATTGTATGAAAGGGGACTTTTTTTTTTTTTAACTGCAACTACAAAAAATACTGTGCACATCGGTTTAAAGTGAATTGACCTTTTGTTTCAATGAGGGCGGTGTGTTACTTGTTATGGAGTGACTCCATTTGCCCATGCAAATAAGCACAAAGCCAGGATATTATCAGGCAATGGTAAAATTAAGAGGTAGGTCAGATTTAATGGAAACATCTGTCATTAACCCTTTTACAGAAACTGCCTCAGGGAATCCTTGCAGATAAAAGCTATGCTAGGCTATCTTACCTTGCTTTGCAGAGCTGCAAAGGGATGGCAGTCACACCGTAAAAATTCTGCTTAGAGGATTTACTTGAAAGAATGGCACATTTTAGAATATGGAAGAAAAAAACAAGGCTTATTTCGTATATCATTCTCTTTATAAAAAATTTAAAGACTGTGGAACAATTAAGGCTGCTATTAATATTTAGATTTTATACCAGCAAACTTGTTCCCTGCTGTTGGCTACATTATGACGTTCCAGTGAGTGTCATCTTATTAATACCTCAAATCACAAATGAAATATTTACAAGCTATTTTCAGAAATTATGTAAAACACAAAATTAGAAAAAAAAAGTGTATCCGTAGCTGCACATGGTAATACATTTTTGCCTGTGTTGTGTAGTGGTAATAAGAAAAAGTTAATTTTGCTAACTGAGCAGTTATTGAAGATAATTCAATTTATGAAAGTTTAACAGTCACTTGGATGCCATTTATTTTTGTTGCTTTAAATTATCGATACTAATAGCAAAAGTATATGTGTGTCAATATGCATTTGCAATGAAATTTAAAACACAACTTTAAAAGATTACTGCATTCAAAAATTGTTTTTTAAGTTTACGTGAGTGAACACAAAAGTGTTAATACTAATTTGTCAGGAGGTAAAGAGGGCAGTGGGAAATCCCTGATTATCTCCAGAGAGGTAGAAAATCCAAAGTGATGTTTCAGGTATTTTAGTTATGTTTATTCACAATATAGTTAAAATCTTAAAATTATTTTGCCCCTCCTCTCTCTTACTGTTTATATTTTCACGATTGCCTTTGCTATAGTATTTTACTAATTCTTTATATGATCATTTGTGTCTTCTTCGCTTCTGACCTTCTTTGTCTTCCTACTATTCTGATATCAATGTAGCCTGGCCTTTTCTTTCTTTTACCTTCTTGAAAGTAGGATGCACAGATTAAAATGCACCTCTCTTTTGACTACTTCTTCTGCCAAATAAGACTTTAAACTTATCTAGCTAAAAAGGCATTGTAAAATGAATAGGGGGGCCATTTACTTTCCCTTTTGGGGGACTTTTTATACAATATCTGATCCCTTCCTTTGAGTAGGAGAGGCCCACAAAGGTTTGTGCCAGCAGCAGAATGATGAACCATTTTAACACAAATCCAACGTCCTCAAGGCCATGGGATTGAATTGGGTAGAATTACTCTGAATGTTACTTTGGACAGATTGAGGGGGTGTGGCATGAAAGAGAATTAGTATAACCATGGATATCCATCTGCTCTAAAAAATACAGTACTCATTTTGAAAAATTTAAGTATTAAGATGTTTGAAAACAGTTTTTGGACTTTGAGAAAAAAAGCCAAGTAACCTCAGGCTTCAAACGTAGAATTAAATGGACTGAAAAATTATTTTATGCTGCTTCAGAATTCACCTATTAATTTTATATTGGTCAGAAGTTAGCATTTGATTTCAAAATATAAATCATCTCTGTCGCTTCCTGTGGGTGTGTGAACATGGATTCCTATAAGTGGGTCTCCTCCTCTTGGACCATGAGCTGCTCAAAGGTCCCCAGGTCTGTCTGCACTGACCATTGTAAAGCACTTACTTCAACTATATACACAATTAGGCACCTAATTAGTGTGTTTCTTTATTGACAGATGCTTTCATACACTGATACTTGATTTCAGTGTGTAACTCTGCTATGTATAGGAAGGCATGCCATAAGAACCATCAAAAAAGTTGCAGCACACATGACCCCCAACCTGATTAAAGATCATGTTGAGTGCCATCCCCTTCTCCCAATCATAGTGGGAAAGGCTCTTGGTCCCAGAGGCAAGGCAGACCTGCTTAGTTATTCGCTAAGTGATGCAGACTTCATGGAGTGCCAGCTACCTTCCAACAGCTCACAAAAACATGGTCTTTACCAGAATATTTTGCCTTTTTACCCAGTTTAATAAACCATGGTATCTCCTAGGTGTCATTGTATTTTGTTCTTATTTCTTCATTCATAATACTCTTTGCATCTAATGATTGGACAAGATGTTTTGGGGATATTGACATTTGGCTGAAACGTCTGTTTAATTTTGAAAGAATTCTTATTTTTTTCATTTTTGTCAGGTTTTAATGATTCTCTTCTAAGAACCCTTTTGATGATTTGTCTTTTTCTATGCACCTTTTTTTTTTTTAAACAAAGAGAGAGCTGTGAAATTCCTTCTCTGATTTTTTATTTGAGGCAAGACATCGACTTTTTTTTCCCCTATGTCCTCTGGACGGTTGACCTGTAGCTTGAAGACACCTATCAGTTAGCCGGACTGTTGGGAACCCTCTCCTCATTGTATCTCTCTTTGATAATCAGGGCATGAATCCTTGGTTCAGTCAATAGATCCCTCTTCTTGAAAGAGTTATCTCAAGGAGAATAAGCAGTATTCCTGACTGATGGACCTGCTTGGCCTAAATCTAGATTCTTAAGATGAAACATTCTCTTGTTGCTGATTTTTCCCCCTAAACCAAAACGAGTGTATTGTTATACTGACAAGATATTCAGAATGGTCTGTTGGAATTATCTTTTTATCCTCATTTTGGAAAAACTTCGATTTAAATTGCTTTTTTTGGATATAGTCACATGGTTCAGAATTCAAAAAGTATAATAATGTGTACCACGAAAAATATTTCCCCATTCCCATTGAATATTTGCCCAATTTCTACTCCCTTCGCTCCCGGCAAGTGACAGTTGTAACTGGTAACTTGTATGTCCTTTTAGACTTTCTTTACTTGCCGATCCTTTGCAATAGGTCCTACTTATTCCCAGTCTCCCAACTTATATGTGTCCATGTTCACTTGACGTTCATAAAGTGTCTAACTATGAAGTGACATTTAACAATGTGCATGTTGAATCTGGGTACTTTTTGCTTGGCTTTGCATTCATCTTTCCACTTATGTTTTGAAGAGAAATTTCATATTTTCTTTGCTCTAATTCTGGTTGCCAGGATGGCCAAATGCCATTCCTGGAAGGGGTGTGTGTTAGAGTGGGCACAGGCAGAACCACTGGCACAGGAAAAGGAAACCATTCCTGTGTCAAGGAGATTTATCTATTCATTGTTTAAAAAATTGTTATTGTTACCATCATTGACCATTTGTTGTGTGCGACCCATGTTCTGGGTACCATTTTAAACGAAGAGCAAGGCATGTTCCTGGGTGGTGCCCAAGGCACTCCCAACTGGGCATGTTGGGACTCTATCTATGGTAAGATTTCAATTTTGGTAACCAGATCTTTAGCAGTAAGCAGAAACTAGTCTAGTACAATTGTTTCAAACTGTACTCTGAGGAAAGCTGTAGGTTTTTTTTTTTTTTTTTTTTGTAGGTTTTTTATATGTGACCCTGGGTCCAGTTAGGGAAGGGAAGGGGAAAGGACATAACCTTACTACTTTTATCTCTTTTATAAACTGTGCCCTTATAAGATTTCTATTGGAGAAGTATTCCAATGGCTTTAAAAAAAGTTTGACATCCCTGCTCTAGAAAAGTAAATACCATAGCTGGAGTCAAGGAATTGTGTTAAGTCTGACTGTGCCTCATTTTCAATTCCACATTACATGGGATGCAACAACCTGATGAGAACAAGTTGCAGCCCACTTGCTAGCTGATACAATTCTGGAAAAGTTGAGTGTAAATGTATGTTATTTAATTGCTTTATGCTTTTCATGCACTAGAAAAAAATCACTATAGGGATTCTGTAGGCAATTTTTTGTAATGTTAAAGATCTCTCTGTAAAGTGAATAATACTCTATTTTATGTTGTCTAGGTTTGAGTTTCTGATTTATATTTTCTTTAAGGGAGAAACATGTATCAAATAAGAGAGCACAGTAGCATTGACTTCCTAAATTATCTGAAAGGTGTAACATTAAGGGATACACATATCAGAGGAAAGAAAAGAAGAAGCAAAGGGCACTTCCCTGGTGGTCCAGTGCTTTCACTGCAGGGGGCATGGGATTGATCCCTGGTCGAGGAACTAAGATCCCGCATGCCAAAAGGCATGGCCAAAAAAAGAAAAAAGAAAGAAAAAGAAGAGCAAAGGATGGAGAGAAGTTTTATTTACAAATAAATGTGTAAAGTGGTTTCCAAGTTTTACGGTGATGGGGAAGGAGATCATAGCAGCAGAAAATAATCTGGCAATAATTTGGAGATGAGAGAATGGAGAAAGATGATCTACTTTACTGAAGAGTTTTTATTATTTTTTTTCTTGGTACGCGGGCCTCTCACTGTTGTGGCCTCTCCCGTTACAGAGCACAGTCTCCAGACGCGCAGGCTCAGCGGCCATGGCTCACGGGCCCAGCCCCTCCGCAGCATGTGGGGTCTTCCCAGACCGGGGCACAAACCTGTGTCCCCTGCATCGGCAGGCGGACTCTCAACCACTGCGCCACCAGGGAAGCCCTACTGAAGAGTTTTTATTGAGAGATTGATGGCTGTGTAATGAGGAGTTTAAAAACACCGATGTAATTCTCTTTACAATATATTTTGTTTAATTTTACTACTGGTTACAAATTATGGAAAGAAAGTTATTTCAGAGGTAAACATCAGCACTTTCTTAAAGTTGTTACTTTATATTTTGAAGTCAATTTCATTTATGTAATATCTGGCTGAAGTTTACATATTAAGGACGACTATAAAAGTGTTTCACATGTCACTGGCATTCAATAGATGATTGCTGAATTCTATGAAATTACCTTCAGATACATCCTAATAATTCTAACAGCACTGGCTACCTTCAAATTAAATAGGTTGTGAAAGCGTTAAAAATTAAGGTAACGTGGGCTTCCCTGGTGGCGCAATGGTTGAGAGTCCACCTGCCGATGCAGCGGACACGGGTTCGTGCCCTGGTCCGCGAAGATCCCACATGCCGCAGAGCGGCTGGGCCCGTGAGCCATGGCCGCTGAGCCTGCGCGTCCGGAGCCTGTGCTCCGCAACGGGATAGGCCACAACAGTGAGAGGCCCGCGTACCGCAAAAAAAAAAAAAAAAAAAAAAAAAAAAAAATTAAGGTAATACAAAATTAGGAAACTCATTTCTTTGTTTAAATTGGTTAATTCATTATAGATGTCGGTAACATATTTAAGACTCAGCAAGGTAGTATTAAACATACTGAAGGTAATATAAGTAGAGATTGTCTATGTAAAAAATCTATTTCACTTAAACTGTAACCCAAAAAGTGAAAGTCGTGTGTATTTTTGTTGTTGTTTAATGCAGCCTTCTGTTTACTTCATTTATCAATAGTTTCCTCGTTTGTCATTCCTTTCTAACTTTGATCTACATGCCTTAGGTAGGGCATGAATTAAAGGGCAAATGTAGAGTTTGGGGATCCCCCATATCGAGGAGCAGGTGCAGGAGGACAAGGGAGTGAGAGGCTCAGAAAGGCCAAGCAAAGAGGCAGGAGAGTCACGCAAGAGGCATTCCCAATTCGCACAGGGAAGCCAAGAGCTGAGGGGTTTGTGTGTGATGGTGTTAGATGCTAAATAGAAGTTAAAGAGGATGAAGCCAGAGAAAAGGCCACTGGACTTGGAAATTAGGTGGATATCAGTTACCTTTGAGAAAAGAGCTTCTGTAAGAAGGTAAGAGCAGAAGCATTTGCAGTGGATTGAAAAGTGTACAGGAGATGAGTAGGAAGAGGCAGTAGACAGAGCCAAGCTCACAGGCAATGCAGTTGTTGGTGAAAAGGAAAAGGAAGCAAAAAATAAAGGGAAGCTGGACCAGCAAAAGACAATCCAACTATTTTACCACTAACTATGAGTTTGACTGCTGTTTGTTACAAATAAACTCCATTAGAAAGCAGTTTTCTTCTCTTCCTAACTTACACTAAACAAATCTGGAATGGCTGGCGCCTTTTTTCAAAGACTTTAACAATTTGCTCGTGGGTTTTCACTTTTTGTCTACTCTTTTAAATGTAAAAAATTACTTAAGTAGATGTATTTGCATTCAATCAGCCTTCCATCCTCATAATGAATGCCATATGGTTATGGTGCATTATTCTTTAATTCACCCTTGAGATCTGCTTGGTAGAGTTTTGCCTTTTTTTTTAAGTGATTTTGGTCTATAATAATGTGTGTGTGTCTATACACACAATACTGTCTTGGTCATGACTTGGTATCAGGATTGTGCTGATGCCATAAAAGAATGGAGTCTTTTAATCATTTTAATGTTTTGGGACTGTTTAAACAAGAAAAAAATTCTCTTTAACTTAGTTTCATTAGAACAAATATAAAACTACCTGAGTCAGGAGAAAAAACTACCTGTCTGATATTTTTTGGAGATCTTTAACAATCTTTTCCAGTTTTTCTATGGTCATTATCCTATATAGGCTTTCCATCTTTTCTGTCATTTTATAATTTCTGTTTAAGAAAATTATTTTCATGATGGGGGAAATGAGTATATTTTAGGCTAAGGAGAAGGAACTAGTGGATGAGAAGGAATTTATGATAAAAATAGAGGAATCATGTAATAAAGGAGAAAATTATTCTGGTGGAAGGAGTGATGGAATACATAACATAATTGGAAGGATCAGAAAGAAGCAGAGGCATTTATCCTTCAACGTGAGAGACGCAGGTAAGGATGGGCAAAAATAGACTAAATTTATAGGTGGAGGAAACTTGGTAATTAAAGGGGAAGGGGAAGGAGGCAAACATTCATTTATTCTCTGTCTGGCATTGTGCAATGTGTTATATAGAAAAAAATCACACTTAATTTTCATATACCCCTATGAAGCAGGTTTTATCCTCTCTATTCTGTAGCTAAGGACACGGACAGGTTCAGTAATTTGCCCAAAGTATCACTTATGGAAACTGTGAAACTTTTATTAGTATTTACTCAATATGATTACAGAGCTTTAAGTCAAAATATTTATTTTTCTTTCCTGTGACTGGACAGAACACATCTACTACTAGGCATATATGCTTGTAATTGTGTATATTTGCATATACATACACAACTGCAGATAGATCTTATGTGTATCTAAATATACAAATATATAAGACTAGGTGTATGTTTATGTAATTCATGTGAGGAAACGCTACAGTTAGTGATTTAATCTAGAAAGACACCTCTCCAGATGATACAATAGCAATAATAACAACAGCTTCATTTATTGATCAACTGTATACTTGCTGACAATTTGCACTGTTTATATTTCTAATCTCACCACAATCATAAAAGGTAGAACTGTTATCACCATTTTTATAGATGAGCTTATTGAAGCTTGGAGAATTTCAGAAACTTGCCTGGGATCACGTTGCTGGTATGTACTGAGCAGGCATTCAAACCTAACTTCAAAGAATATACTGCTCTGTATACCAGACACTGCTTCTTTTTAGCTATTCACTTATTATCTGTCAGAATTGTTTAGGATGCCCTTTTCTGTTCACAGAAGCCATTCCAATGATTATCACTTACTTCCCAGATTCAGCTCTGTGAATCTTCGATTGTTAGAGGGTTTTTTGTTATGACTCTGCTAGGTAGTTATTCTTTGCCTACAATAGTCTATTTGAATAATCAAAATAAAATTAAACAGATCCTCACTCTTATTCTGCTGACATGACTAGCCCAGTATCATGCACAGGGAATACAGTTACCAAAAGTTGGTTGATGATGTTTATGACCCTCTGGGTAAGGCATGCCTAGTCAACAGGGCTGAAGGAACTATACACCTGTTTATTTGTACAAAAATGAAAAGTGTAGCATTTTAAAAAAATCCTGTGACCATATGACTGGTGATTTTTCTACTTGGTAAAAATTAATCAACGTAGACTTTGGAAAATTCACATTTCAAGAAACTTCAGAGACATTTGTAATGATCATACACAGTCACTTACTTACCCCCTCCCTTTTTCTTTTTCCCTTTTACTTTTATGCCTCTGTGCCCACAGCATGTGAAAGCATTGAAAGAAAATAAGAATCTTAAACTCATAAACATACCTGCTTACCATCTGGCAGGCATCCCAGCAGTCTGGTGATCTCCTTAGTTATCCAGCAGATAGTAGAAAAACAAGAGTCCTGTGAAGATTTCACATGTTGCCATATCCCTGCCAGATGGTGATTTGTAAAACATGGACAAATTGCACTGGCTCCACTTCCCTCCTACAATCACAACAGAAACACTGTAGCAATGGTGTTTAATTTGAAAGCAACTTCAACTGAATAACTTTTAAGGTATAAACATCTAAAGATTATCCTGATAAAATGTATCATTATCTCCGGAGAGCTGGTCCTTTACAAACCTGCTCTTCTGTGCATGGCTACTTCTAGGATTCTCCCTAAAAAAAAAATCTACGGAGGGTTGGGAAATGTCAACATCATGGGACATTTGATTACTACCTACTGATTCTTTGCCACAACAAGATGTCTTCCTGTCATCTAATGTTGGGCTGCAGGACTAAAAAATTATATTGACAAATTTGCTATTTGGGGCAACTTACCTTGCATTGAAACACGAAGAACTGAATCGGAGTAGAAGCAGGGAATTCAACTCTCTAAATGTTAATAAAAGAGTAAGTAGTTTTAAAATAATATTTTCCCGCTGTTTCAGTTGTTCTTTGTGGTTGCCTACACAATACTCAAATCACTGCTCAGTTTAGATGAAAAATGTCAAACAAGCGGTTTAGCATTGGGTAAACAAACTACTAGTTTGTGGTTCTAGCTTTTCAACAAGCTTTGGTCTCAAAGCATACTTGGCCAGAGAGGGATATCTTTTCAACTCTTTCATTGATTCAGAAGTCCACCTGGATCTAGCAGACAAAAACTTTCCTGATATTGATGGAAAATGATAGACGATAACCAGCTCTTCTTCCCTGTTGCGGTAGCTAGATTTGCTTAGTAGTTTCTGTTCTCTGGAGGAAGTATACTGGCCACTTTGTCCTGATGAGATGGATGCAAAGTTTTTACATAACCTTTTTTTTCTTTTTTAGTGGGAGCTTTATTAAGATATACTTACATATTAATTCACCCATTTAAATCATACAATTCAATTACTTTTAGTGTATTCACAGAGTTATGATGATGCAAACATCATCATAATCAATTTTAGAACATTTTCATCACCCCAGAAAGAAATTCCAAACTTATTAACAGCCATTCCTCATTTGTTTCCCAAACTCCACAGCCACAGGCAACCACGAATTTACTTTCTGTCTCTATAGAGTTGCCTATTCTGGACATTTAACTTAAATGGAATCATATAATGTGTGGTCTTTTGTGACTGGCTTCTTTCAATTAGCATAATGTTGTCAAGGTTCACCTATGTTGTGTGTCAATACTTCATCTTATTTTTTACTGCCAAATAATATTCCTTTGTATGGATATACCACATTTTATTTATCCATTTATCAGTTGATGGACATCAGGGTTGTGTCTACGTTTTGTGGAAACGTGGCTATGTACATTTCGGTACAAGTTTCTGGGTGAGTATATTTTATTTTTCTTGGGCACATATACCTAGTAGTGGAATTGCTGTGTTAGTTGGTAACTATATTTTTAAATTTTTAAAGAGCACGAGGACTGTTTTTGTTTGTAACACCTTATTCCTTGTAGGCCAGGGACGTGGTTAGACTGTAGACACACTGAAAGTCTGTAATCTATAGCATTTTAATTTCTATTTCAGAATAGTGAATGGACATGGGTTTTACAATTAGACAAATCTAGAATTGAATCGCAGTCTCACAGCTCACAGCTCTATGGTCTTGGGCATATTTCTTAATCTCTCTTCAATTTCATTCCATCATCTATGAAATAAGGATAATAACACCAGTTTTGCCTGGAGTTGGTGTGTGTGGAATGTGCTGATGTATAGAAAGCAGCTAGCACAGTGCTGATTACATGGCAACTTTCCAATAAATGTTGGGGTTTTTTTGTTTTTTGTTTTGTTTTTTTTTATTCTTTACTTTTTGCTTTTGAGTTCCTGAGCTGTAGGAACAGACTTAAAGAAAAGCTTCTGGGGATAATTTAGGTGTTCAGGTGAGGGTCTTCTTGGCTGGTTTATAGGCTTCTTGGAGAAAAGAATCACATTTTTATGTTTACTCTTCAGGATTATATTTAGAATTTAATAATCAGAAAACAATAAAAAGAGTATATACAAAACACTGTTTGCTGTAACTTTTAAGAACTTAGTGTTAAAAAATGAGACTTTATTGCAATTCTTATGCAGGTGTGTCTACGGCATTTTAGTATTGGGGGGAAGCTTATTTCACATGTAGACCATCTCATGAGAAATTGAAATGAGAAAGAAGTATGATTCTGTGGAATTTTTTTGTCTTTTTACTGAAATATATTTGACATATAACATTGGGTAAATGTAAGGCCTACTGAGAAATAATTTCTAGTTAGAGTTTCAAAGTGAGACCTTTCCATAAAGACCTTTCAAATCATTTATGATTTGCAGACACTGGGCACTTGGCTGACCCAGTATCGAGATGTGCACTTAGTTCCACAGAGGTGAGAGGGGCTTCCTGAAGGAGGTATTATAAGTCATAAACATTTAAAGTCTTGAAGATCTCTTTAGGGCTGTCTTCTTGACTTCGGCAAAACCATGCTTACGGCACACAGAACGATATGAGTGTTGAAAGATCATGAGCAAAGGGGATTTCATCATCTTTCCCAAGAGTGGACTACCCATGTTCAATGATTTTCTGCATGCAGAATCTGTAACCTTACTTGTAACCTAAATCCTTTTTGCTTCATTTAAATCCATTTCCACTAAATCCATTTTCCTGAGGCCAAAGTATTACTAACTAGCACAATCTGTTAAAAGAACAGGAAAATATTTATCTAGGTTAGCAGGTTTGCCCCATGTCCCCCAATCTTTTAAACTATCCCAGAGAGGTTCAGCTGGGCATAAATGGTGTGACCAGTGAAACTGAGATGTTTCCTTTCACCAGTCTTTGGGTGGTCATCCTACTGACCCCTTGAAACTCTAGAGGTATTTGAAGAAACCAAGAAAGTTTTATTCATACTTCCAAAGGGGGAGGGGGAGAGGAAGGAAAGGAAAAATGTAAAAGGGATAGGAGATGTGTCTCAGATATATTCTTGCTTATACTTATACTCGGACACATTTTTAAACCTTTTTTTATGGTTTCAAGTTCCAAATTTAGGTATCATTAAGTTTAACGTTTTAAAATAATAAATTTTAGTGGGAAGCAGCCACATAGCACAGGGAGATCAGCTCCCTGATCCCTGTAGGTGCTCTATAAGGGTGGGATAGGTAGGGTGGGAGGGAGACGCAAGAGAGAGGGGATATGGAGATATATGTATACATATAGCTGATTCACTTTGTTGTACAGAAGAAACTAACACAACATTGTAAAGCAATTATACTGCAATAAAGATGTTAAAAAATAATAAAATTAAATTAAAAAATAAAATAATAAATTTGACTTTATTAATTATATGTGTTATCACATATTGCCTACATTTTTGTGTCAAACCAAGGAGGAATATTTGAACTCCAGTAATTATTGCAATTTAAATGATTAAAAACACACTACAATGATGATATCATAGATATTAATAAGCTTTTGTAAACTCTTCTCACAGACAACTCATGCTTTCTTTTAAAACTAAATTTGAATTTCAAGCCTAGATTACTTCATAGTATCATTTTAAATTGATAACATCTGAAAGGGGTGGGGGGTGGGTGAGGGGAGTTCCCCTTTCAGCTCTTCAGAACAGATTCTGTTTCAGGATTGCCAGAAAATTTAGACCTGCTGCAAGTTTAACTTTTGCATCACTGCTTTTTTTAAAAAATTCTCTCCTTGCACACTCCTTCCTTCTGATTATACTCTCCTCCCCTGCTCTTAAATGTGTCTATTACCCTCAGGCTTTGACCTTGGGCAGACTGTGAGCACAAAGTCATGTTATTTAGAGTGAAGTAACACCAGTAGTCAGGAAGGAACAATGTAGTTCAAGCCAGATAAAATAAATCTCTCATTTCCTGTCAAGGGACTGAGCCAAAAGCAATGATGAGAGACAGAGGGGGCAAACCGCGCAACTCGAAACACAGACGCTCGGGATAGACACCACCACAGGCCTCCTTTGAATACAGACAACAAAACCCAAACCAGCCAGAGTGACAGGAGACGCAGAAGAGCTACGGAAAAAAACAAAACACATAAAACAGAGGGGAATCTGGGCAACTCCTGGCCACCAGAACAACTTATTTGAATTGCTTGAGTAGAGAGTCCTAAGGACAAGACTGAGACATGTGAGGGATTCCCCTGTACACACAGGGCGTTTCATAAACTTTGAAACACACCTGTGGAGCTGCCACTTTTGACTAAGACAGCTTTAGAATGAAAGACAAACATCGATCTCTGAGTTACTGTGAGCTGCATATTAAATACGCAAATAGCCATGGGAAGGTGTCCCCGTACTCAACAGACTGACGTAGAGATGATCACTGTTCCCATCTCTAAGAACTTTGCTTTCTGAATGACTGCAGCTTTACTAAACGAGCGCCGATAGAATGGCTGCTAGCTACCGGTGCTGCTTAAAGTTATTTCAAATATTTAATCGCTCTAATCCTTAAAACAGCGCTAAGAGGAGGCACCCGTTTTACTCTTATTTTATAATTGAGATGCCTGAGGCACTGAGAGGCAAAGTGACTTACTTAGTCACATGGCTCACGAGCGATAGAACCTTGATCCGAACCCCAGTCCTGGGGGTCCAGAGTCCACTCCCTTAATTATTATACTTTGCTGAATACATAGCCATATCCTACTAGCATGACATTTTACTAATCTTAGTTGTTTGCAAGCCCTGCTCAGATTCTTTTGAAGTCCACTCTTTGTTTCAGTAGTACAATGCTCACGTCTGAATGCTCGTGTCAGACCGAAAAGAAATGTAAAAAATAGTGAGAGCATGCTACATTCATTAACAACGCTGAGTATTTCACTTTTGTCCGAAGCTCTTCCAAGATGATGAGGGACTGAGAGTTCGTTCATTCATTCATTTGTCCCATCAACAAATGCTCATTATTGAGTGTTTACTACATGTTAGGCACTCTGATGGGTGATGGAACAGTCTCCTGCTGACACAGAATCAATCAAGGATGCATTTTAGATCCAATCTGGTACAGGGTATACTGTATAAGGAATCTTTATGATGACAGCAAAATTCTTAAAGATGAATACTGGTTTATATTTGGAGATCGGAATTTTTTTAGGATGTCATATCATTTAACCTTTTGAATCAAACATTTAGAAACTATCACATGGAGATGGAAGCATTCTTTAAGACTGTGCACCAAAAGACTCTGCCCATGTAGTGCCAAAATGACAGTAGACATGCATACTTTAGAAAAAGCATGCCTCATTGTGAGAATGTTTCTAAAACTTAATTTGTAGTCTTTTGTAATCCTCCTAGACTAGAAAAAGTAGCAGTGTTTTGGCTCAAAATATACACTGTGCATAGTTCTCTTGTGGCACATAACATGTTATATTATACTTAGACGCAGCAGTATTATACTTACCTGCTAAACTAAGCTTCCTGAGTGGGGTATTGTATTCTTCATCTTTGTGTTCCACTGCCTGTTGTAGTATCTGGAATTTAGAAGTTACTCAGTATATGACTGTTACATGAATGGATGAATACATTTTGCATACACGCATAAATCAGAGGCATGCACACAACCTTTATATGTGTAATATTATGCAAATCATGGATGGTTCAAGACAGATTGTACTATTAAAGGCAATGATTATTCCTTTTATAAAATAATAACCATAATAATATAATAGATAATTTATTTGAATATTTACTATAGAAGGCCTAGTAACACCTGCTTCTATGTTTTTAGCATGGGTTGTTTAATTTAATCCTCACCCTAATTCTATGAAGCGTGTACATGCTTTGTTTTAAGGTCAAATTGAAAATGACCATAAGTGATGGACCCTTTTACTTTAAGTATTATATAATTAAATTTATTCTGTTACTATTACTAGTGGAAAAGAGTCAGGAAAATAAAAAAAAATCTTAATTTCCCTCCCCTTTTCTAAGAAATAATAAAATAGTCCTGTTTCAAGAGGTAACTATAGCTCGCATTTATATTTTGGGGAGCAATTCCATAAAAATTTCCATATCCTCAGAGGAGAAAACTCAGGCAGATGAGGAGAGGTTTTGCTTGGGCACTGCATGCTTGTATGAGGAAACTTGTGCATTGTTAGGGTATATAAAACACAGAGATGCCCCATAATAGATTTGGTGGACCCTTGCCTTAACCCCTGGAGAAATTCAGGAAGAAAACTGTATCAGACCCACTGGACATATGTGGGTGGAGAAGATGGCTCCAGCTGTGTCATGCTTGAATTTGACTTAGATGCCTTTGACAAACTTTATTTTAAAAGGCAGGCCTTTATATCTATTTTATGTTTATTAACCTGTTCGTATATGATGCCTACACAAAATACAAAATATTTTAACAAAATGAGGAAATTAATTCAGGCATTCAGATATTTTGTTTCCTGGTGTCCTTAATACTTGCACATACAGGTACGCCATAAATACTGGCTAGTCTTTTGCTTTCCGATAATTATTGACCTTTTTACCTCTCTGCTTTGTCTTCCGTTGACAGAAAAAGGGACTTTTGCTTAATCTAACCCAGGATGTTTCCTTTAAACAAAAACAAGTACTTCCTTTCTACAGGAAATTTATGAACCAGAAAGTCTGTGGAGACAATTCATCTCTTCTTTAGGTAGTTTGCAACACAGTGTGAACCTAAGGTCGGCTCAGACTCTGGTGGGGAATAATATCAATTATTTTTATATGCCCCAACTTGGGCTATCAGTTCCTGTCTCTCCTCTACTAATGTTCATATTTAGGATATGACAGTTAAACGCTGATAAATAGTAGGTAACATATTCTTGGAGAAACATGTATGCTGAAGGTTCTGTGTGATTCACAAAAGCAGAAAAATGAAATCATTGAGAAGCAAGGACTGACTAACACCAATACTGACTGTATTGTAACCATGAGTAAAAGATGAAACTCAAAAACTATTCTCTATATGGACCGAAACTGATAATGAAAATTCATATCTATTGGTGGATTTCTTTACCTTTCCTCATGAGGAAACACCCATGAAATCAAGTATCATGATCCAAACAGTTAATAAGAAATATATTTAATGCAACATAAAACTGAAATTGTAGAATTCATAGCTGCTATCACTGAAGCAAATGGCACAGTAAGTGTAGTTTTTAAAAAAGGGTCAATCATTTTTATGAATATGGAGAACATTGTAATTACATTATCTCAAGAAACTTTAAGAGATTCCAGTCAATCACACTTCAGAACAGATCAATAGCTTGGTCAGAAGAAATATTTCCGTATTTTGTTGGTATAGCACACTTGACATATTATTGATCTCTAGATTCTATTATGGGGCAATATTCAAGACAGATTCCAGGTTAGGATAAAAACCGTACAACTTGTTTTATCAATTTTAACTGCTTTATTACTGCCTTGTATACATGATACTATAAAGGTACATACTGATATTATTATGCAAAAATTAATGCATAATTATTAGAACCAACAATACCAAGGCTTCCTAAAACTTGTATTCTTTGTTTATGTGCATGTCTTTAGTCCTTTATTTTTGTAATAAAAATCTAATGTTTATCTAGTTCTACATTAACTTTTTGGTGACATTTGAAGACATATTAAAGAGTGTTAAATGTAGTGTTGGTTAATCACTGTAAAATACAGGTAAAGTGCTCAGTACTTTGTCTTGTGCATGGTAGATGCACAAACAAACAACTTTAATGATTGATTTGGGGCTTTTACAAAAGGACTTAGTATTATTTAATGTGTACTTAATGTTCATTTTTAAATGCAGTTTAAAACAACCCAATTACAACTTATTATTAACCAATATGTTAAATAAGGCAAGTCTCACCCAAATTTATTAGTTTGCTACTTTTCACAAGAACATTCTCAAATTTAGAGGTGGTATTTAAAAAAATTCCTGATTATTTCTTTATAGCCAGATACAGAAATTGTTATCTAATGGTGTTATCTAAGTTCCACTTAGGCATTTTGATGTTTCTTGAGCTTGGGGAGAAATTTTTTGTTCCACCTGTGTTTTAATTCTTATAAGGCTCTTTCAATATATTGTTCACCTTGTGGCTCCCCTCATGTGAACAGTTTGGAAATGATTTTTATTTTTTCTTGCAGTTATAAATTCACAAGAGGAGCCCAACTTTGATAAAGAGATAAAATGGATGGTTTAAGGACTTTAGCATATGTGGTTATGGTATTCTATTTTATATATATACAGTCTTTAATCAAAAGAACTCCAAATACTTCAATGTCCTCATAAGATTCATTTTATAACTGACAGTATTTCTTAAGCCCCAGATTGATTCCTCTCTCTGCCTCCTCAATCCAAGAATTTGTCATTTTTCTTGCACATGGTATCACTAGTAAGCAGTTCTGTGGAACTTGTAATTTCTGTATCCTCATCTTGACAAACATGTTTAATGTTTATAATAGAGGGACCAAAGGTATACACATATCTAAGATAAGTTTCACTCAGTTTACAAGTATTCAGTGAGCCTTATGACAAACAAAGGTCTTCTATAGGATTCAGAAGGCAGAGGGAGCCCCCTTACTGATCTCCCAGGACCATCAAAACTGATCTTTGAGATTGTTCAGCTCTGGTGTCTCTGGTCCCTTTTTTAGAAACCTAAGTTTTCCTAGATGTCCAGATTTTCTAGTTTCAGAAATAGTAGTATATTTTGATTCCTGATGAGAGGGAATATTCTTTAATTTAAGTTATACTTAATTAAAATACGCTTGGGGTTCTTTATAAAGGTTTTCCCCCCAATCACAAGGTAATCCAAACAGTTAAAGGAATTTTTAATAAGCATTGCAGACATATAGCTCAAGTAAATATTTAATATTTGTAGGGAAACATCAAAAACATTTACATTTTTCAATTATCAGAGAAAATTCATGCAGATTATGAACCATTAAAGTGCATAATGTCTTGTGACAGTGTAATAGCAATATTGCTACAATTATTTGCTTCCTACCATGAGAAAGTATTTACTAGGGATTTATGTGTGGTAAATTTGTGACCCTTTTTACTTGACCAAGTTCATCACAAACCATTTTACAGTTTAGAAAGTGAAAACTCAGAGGTGTAAAGTAATGTGTTCCCGGTCACACAGTGAGAAAGTTAGGACTCTGGGTATTCTCAACTCTAATTTCTGTTCATTTGTCTAACTGCTAAAGAAGTAATATTTAGAAGTAATTTTTTTTTTTCTACATGCTGGTCCTTTGAATTTATCTCAAAATATTTCCAAAATTCTGTATTAGACACCACTGTATATTCACCACAGTCCTAGGTTTCATACATACATGACACAGAAATCGTGTCCCATCTTCCTGGGGAAATAATGCTAACATAATTGAACCAGGACGAGCCTGTCTGAGCACATTGGCATGAATTTAATTTTTATTTTTAAAAAGTTGATATGTGTACCTGGTTTCCATAATAAGATTGAAATCAGCAAAGTGAGGAAATAAGTGTTCACTTCTATTGTAGCTGCGTAGTTTGGCTTCCTACAGGACTGAGCCACTTCCGACTGGACACAATAGGTGATTGATAAAAGTTTCTTGATTAAATGAATAGCTTTTCCTTGGTTAAGTTTTTAATGCAGTATGTTTAATACACTATTCTCCTTATATTTCTGTATTAGAAAACATCTGAGAGATTTCAAAGGAATAGGGGAAATTAATACGTATATGTTGTAGGATTTGGGTAAAATTTTTACTGATATAGAAATGCTGAGATTGTTCTGTCATCATTATACCTCAAAAATTATTTTACCATTTTTGCAGCCATTGGAGCTTTAACTACCTTAAGTGTATATGTTTTGCCTTTTATTATTAAATATGAACCATATCAGATTTAACATACAAGTGAGCATATTTCAATTGACTTTTATGGTTAGAACAATGTTACAGAGTTGTTTCTATAATCAATGAACTTAAGAGTAGCCCTCTGCATCTAACTCATCTCCATCTTTTCTATCCAGTATTGACTTGAGCGAGACCTTGAACAGTCACCACTACACAATATACTTTAAAGTTTTAAAAGCTATTTGTTTTGGCTTGTTTTAGTCTAGCAATTGAGAAATTATTTAGTCATAGCCGATCTTACTTACACACAGGAAAAAAACATCAAATCATCATCTCTTTTGAATCTCTATGTCTTTTCGGAAGGCTTCATTACTTCTGGGGATATAAGTGACTCATGTGTGTTGGAAAAACTCAGAGTTTCCATGATTGCTCACATTTTTTTACTTTAATATTTACCATTAGAAATGACATTTTATCCTGCCAGGGATATGGGAAAGGGGTCGAGCGCCAGAAGTCTCTTTCCTAATAAAATTGTGATTAGATATATTCAATAAATACAGGTTTTGGTTTTTTTTTTCTTTTCTTTCGTTGATGCTAGGAATCAGAAGAAAATGTAATAAGTAAGCTAGTTTTAAAAAGCAGTGATAATTGTGAGAATAACAATTTCTAATTTTTAATTAGAATGTCCACATAGAAATCATACGGAACTCTGCAATTTAGTTGAGGCTGATGTGATACACATCTGTAAACAGGACTGAGGCCTTGTAAATATTGATGAGAGTATTACAGCTTAGAAAGAAGAATCAAATAGCAGGCCAACTGATTTCCATTAATTTTCTATCATATACCACTCAAGAGTGAATAGTACAATATTGAATTATTTTTGATTGGGCTTCAAATCTGAAATATGTAATTTCCCGCCATGGGTAGCGGATAAAAACATCTTCTTTTTAAATCTTCCTTTACTTGAATTATATTGGGCTTTACCTGGATCTCTTTTTACTCCTTTGCAAAAATACAAAGCAAAGAGGGGGTTGAAGTTCCCATTGTGTCAGTAGGCCTCAAGAATGTGGCAATATTTGGTTGTGTAATTAATTTGTTTCACAAAGGGAAGAGCCCTCCTTAGGATTTTTGGAGCTGACACTGGACCGCCGCAAACCTAGTCACATGGCACAGGACTGTGGTGAAATCCTGCTCTCTGGGTCACTGGGAATCCCAGCAGAGTGATTCCCTCTTGACCCTTGGTTTCTAGAGTTGGTATTGTCACAGCTCCAGAAGGTAACAGGAAATCCTGGGTGCGATGGATATTCAGGACCACTGAATTCCATGTCCCTGCCACTGATGGAGCTTCCTGGGAACTCAAGGCACATGTTTTGCTCTGAAGAAACCTCCACATCCACATGGTTTCTGGCTGAAAGAAAGGTCTATTTGGTGTCTCAGTTATCTCTGTCTTCCTCTATTAATTTTGGTAGGGTTTTATTTTTGCTTCTAGAAACTATATGATTAAAGCTCTCTAAACGTAAAGAAAATATACAGAACAGTTTTGTCATATTTTAAATCTCCATTTCTACTCTTTTCTCCTTTGGATCTCTTTTTAGGGAAGGGGGAATGAGTAGCTTCAGAAAGCATCCTAAAAGTATTTACAGCATCATGCATGATTCTTTATACATTTAACTATCAGGTTTGGGCTACTACTTTTATCACCATTCTGTGTAACAATTTGCAGTAGACCTAGTAAATACTAGTGTTAAATGTACATTTAAAACTATAGCACGTAATGCCACCAAAGTGGAGAAGTAGTGTTGGAAACTACTAGACAGACACCAATTAGTCTCTATTTTGAGGAAATATTTTAATGAAAGTGAACAAATAATTCTTGTAACTATAGATATGTATAAGTGCACATTCATGAGATGTAACATTTTTCATAAAATTTTCTATTTAACTTTGGAATAGAAATACGTTTGACTGGAATATTTTGAACTTTTTAAGCTGAATATCACTTAATGATATATTTCATCATATACTTCTCACTGCATTTTTTTATTTGCCAGCCTCCTTGACACTCCCCCAGTATAACTATGATCATATATGGAAAAATTTTAAGTTAACATGGGGACAAGGTGGCTCTCTTTTTTTCTTAACTCACTTAGCTCTTTTAGCTGTAGTTGACTCACAGCAAGTTTATATCCCAATTCACAGAATTATTGATTAATGTCAGGAAATATCGTTACCATCCATAAATGGGAGTTCCTCTTGTACCATCAATGACAATGCCAAGAAACGGACTTCAGGATGGTTAATTTCTAGGTATCTAGCCTATCCACTTTATCAGGGTTCACTCTTTTACTATCTATATATCTGCTCTATGTATGTGTATATATGTTATTTATTGGAATTGTCTTAAGTGCATACTTGAATAGCTTGCAAGGGTCAAAGAGAGTTCAAATGATAGAAGAATGGCTTGTTATTTTCTCCCTCCCCCTCCCCCCATCACTAATGCTAACTGAGAAGAGTGCAAGGCAGCGTCCTTCGTCCTTCGTTTGGAGGGTGTGAATGCCATTCTTGTGAAATACTGTAAATAGTAATTCACAAGAGGGTGACTTTTTTATTGCTTTTACATTGATAACATGCCTTGTGAAGACTTACAGTTATTCTGCTGAATTTAAGAGAGATAAGAATGGAATGTGTGTGCTAATTTAAACATCTGTACATACCATAAAAGAATCCTTTATGATCAGGAAATCAGGTCCTTTTAGATGTTTACCAATATTAAATAACTTTTAAAGTTGTTATCCAATGTGTGAACACTCTATTACTTTCCTCAGTTTTTCCTCCCACACTGTCTTTCTGAAGTATTGAGAGAAGGGCTATGATCCTAATATAGCCCTTATGACCATAATCCCCAAATCTACAGTTTATAAAAATGAATTTGAATCACACCTAGAAGCAGTATGACTTGACACAGCAGCATCAGACTGCAGAGCAAACCATAAGGACTGAGGGTCGATGTCGACCAAAACAGGGGTGCAGCCACGGTGTAGTCAGTCTGTAAACAGCTTATTCTTCAGCTTGATGAAAACATAATGCCCACATGTAAAGGTTGCTGGTGAACATAAAAATTACAGAGTGATTCACTTCTCAAGAGCAGTACCAGAGCAATACCAGCCAGCTACCTTGCAGATTAACCCCGTGTACCTTCACGGTGTTTGTTTGGTAAGGTACAGTAGAAGCATTTGAGGATTTGAATGCCAAAAGATGTTAAGTCAGTGTAGTGTTGGAATGTTTAATGGCATTAATTATCACTTATACATGGACCTACTCCTCCTTAAGGCCCAGGAGGCAGTGACTCACTGGGTTGCCATTAACTGTCATTATTGCTAGTAAAGTCAACTTCCTATTCCTAAAAATAAAGAAAAAAAAATTAATGGTGAAAAACACTTCATTCTCTAATACAGCGTTTGTGTTGCTAACTAACTTATTCTGTATTTTAGAATTCTGTTGGCATTTTGAAATGAAGATGAATCTCAATATTTTTATAACTACAGTTAAAGCCTTTTTTAAAAAAATCTTAAAAAAAGATTCTAAGATGTGTGTGTGTGTGTCTGTGTGTGTGTAATTTTTCCTTCCTCTAGGGTTTCCCTGGTATGGAAAACAAACAAACAAACAGACAAACAAAAACTTGCAAAAGATCTGCAGAGGAGTTTTGTTTTTGTTTTATAATTGATCATTTCTGAGGGACAGAGGTCAATTTGGAAGGATAACCACCTAGAGATAGAAGCAAATGGCTGGGCAGTTCAGGGCAGAACTTTCTCCAGTCTGAGAATTTGGCACTGTATAGTGAAACCGTTCATATTTTGTAACGAATGAGGGACAAGCAGTAGGATAAATAGTTGTAGAAACTGAAGTTGCATAAAGTTAAAATATGTTCAATTATACATAGTGAGGGAGATGCTTTTCTTTCTTTCATTAAGAAATTATTTATACATAAGGGCCAGTGAGTTGAAGGACTGTGATTTATTTTTTTGACCTAAGATATTTATTACATTTTCTTTATGGTCACTATTCCTGCTGTGATATCATTTAGTTTTGGTTTCTGATAGAAGAAGAAAAAAATATTTCCATAGTTTTCTTCTATGCTGTTTCTTTGTTTTAAGTATGCTACTTGGTTTGCCTTATACGTTGTAATAGCTTCAAATGATCCATTAGAAAAGCCAGTTTTTATTTCTGATTTTGAGTATTTATTTGTAAATATTTATTTGTAACTGTTAATGGTTACAGGGGTTCATGTACGGACTATGTGTATATAAGAGTGTACGATAGGCTGAAATGCAAACTGTGGTTGTTATCAGTGGTTAGCATTTACTGAGTAACTGCATATTCTAAAAGCAGAATTGGTGAAATTAAAAAGTAGATGACATTAGGATAAGATATAGGTACAAGTTGCCAAAAGTAATTGTTCTTTACCCTCAGAGTCACTTAAAATCTTCTCACAAAGGCTATTACTGCCATCATAGAGTACTTATTGAGAACTCATAGTTTGCTAGGTACAGAAAAAAAGCATTGGACAGAAAGAGCCGTGATTTCAGACAGAAATGTAAAACAGGATTTGGGAGACTTTAAGCTTACATGGTCAGGAGACGCTGGAGTTTAGCATTCTGTTTCATGTGGAGACCCACAGTTAATATGGTCCTTGTTGAAACTTAAAACAGCTCTATTAGGAGCTTGATTGAGAAGTGGGGGAAGAGGCATAGAGTAAACAAAAGTGTGCGTTTTCAAGACAGCCTAATTGTATACAGTACATTTGCTTCCGCAGTTCCTTCTAATCCATCAAATAGTAAAACACACAAGTTTATTCTATTAAAGTAGATAAAATTGTTAGGTAAGTAGAATACGTGGACCAAAAGGGGAAAAGGCATCCGTTTAACAATTCTCTATTGTTCAAAGGATCACAGAAGTACTGTTGGCTGCCTGTCGCATTCAATCAAGTTGGGTAAAATGCTGCTTTGGAGAAAAGGAAGGAGGAAACTGAAAGTATTTGCTTACACCTTTTTTCAAAAATTCCTCCGAGTGGTGGTGATGAGAGTCCCAGGGGCAGGGGAGAATTCGGGTTTGTGAAGTGAAAGAGTTATTGGTTCCCCCTCACCCCCATTCCTGTCTTTTACTTTGGTCCTGCCCAGGAAAGCTGCACGCAGTCGGAACTAATTGTAACTCACTCAGGAAAGTCTTCATTAGCACCACCACACATGGTTACCAGATGTGCCGAAAGGCAAGGCCAGGGAGAGGAGGGCTGAGGCATCCAGGGAGCGGAGAGAAACAAGTAGATTCATTTGAAAACTTAATAATCTGCCTTTTGTTTCCAAGTGTATTGTGTTAGAGAAATGGGAGAGAAGGGAGTTTGGGAAGATGAAATGCCTTCTTATTCACTCATTCTCTGGAAGCTGAATGGAATTCTTTGTCTTCTTCCAAAGATCAAAACTTTTTGTGACTGTCAGTGTGTTGGGAATGTTTTACTTTCTCCATCAGAAATGAAAAGTACCTGGATTATCAAAGCAGTCATGTTTTTCTCATGGCTGGGATTGATAGTCCTAAATTAGGGGTCTTTGAATAGAGAGAGTGGACTTAGAAAAAATGTTAATGACATGTAAAAAACTGTCTTCAGATTACAGTTCCAACTAAGCATCATTGAAAACAAGAGAACAGGCTTTTTCTCATCTCATCATTCCTAACCCTGATCCAAGTCAGGAGTAGAGTGGGGTGGCATTATGTCGTCTTTTGTACAAACTGTGCTAATTTTTGGCAGTAAAGAGTACTAATTGCAGACCCCTGAGATTAAATATTTTATTTGCACTACTTCTGGGTATATTCCCTGGAAGTTTGGATTTATTCATACCCACTATGCTCCGCAAGAGATTAATGGAAATCACAGAATTTCTACTGTTTCTGAAAATGTATTCACCATCTTCTCACTTAACTTATACCGCTATCTATAGACGTAGATTATTTTGGAAGGCCAGTAACAACTACCCTATCTAGATGAAACCTCTCATTCTCAAAATGGAACCTTTTGACACTGCAGGAAATTATGACAGTAAAAAAATTGGGCTTCCCTGGTGGTGCAGTGGTTGAGAGTCCGCCTGCTGATGCAGGGGACACGGGTTCGTGCCCCGGTCCGGGAAGATCCCACGTGCCGCGGAGCGGTTGGGCCCGTGAGCCACGGCCGCTGAGCCTGCGCGTCCGGAGCCTGTGCTCCACAACGGGAGAGGCCACAACAGTGAGAGGCCCACGTAGCGCAAAAAAAAAAAAAAAAAAAAAAAAATGATACTGTGATCTGGATTCTCATAAAAAGCATAGAAACTTTGTTATTTATTTATTTAGTGCCTGGATTGACATTTTTTTTTTTTTAAATTTCATTTGCAGTGATCCTGGAGATTCAAAGTAATTTTTAAAATTAGACATCAAAAATGTCAAATAAATGAACTGTAAAAATCTTGAATTCTGCAACTGAAAATTTTAAGACTGGCTAGGTATTTTACTAGCAATTTTAGGACAAGCCATTTTGCATGATGCTTTATCCCTTCCATTCCTAATCCTGCAGTAGAATCATAAAGACACCTGGAAAAAACATATAGCAAGTTATAAGAGAAAAGTTGCTTCTACTGGTCTTGGAAGAACATGGTGTAGATTCATTTCATTTTTAGAGAAAAGACCCAGTGGTTATTAACCTATTGGGGGTCATGGAACCATTTGAACTTTTGGTGAAATCTGTGGACCTTCTTCTCACAAATGTGCTTATACACAGATTTTTAATGTAATTTAAGACTTTCCAAAATCCACTTCCAGTTTGAGCTCTCCAGTTTAGAGCCTTCCAATACTTCCCCCCACCCCACCCCCCCCCCCGCAAAATACCCACAAAGTTCAAGTGTTACCAAGTGTGAATTATATGACCTGTTCTATTAAGTCCTAATAAGTGGTAGAAGAGAGTAGCCTGAAGGAAATTTCATTGAAAATGAAAATGTTCTTCACCAGCATATTTAGTTTCTACTGTTAAAAGAGATGCATCTAGGGCTTCCCTGGTGGCGCAGTGGTTGGGAATCCGCCTGCCGGTGCTGGGTGGCGGGTTCGTGCCCCGGTCCGGGAGGATCCCGCATGCCGCGGAGCGGCTGGGCCCGTGAGCCATGGCCGCTGAGCCTGCGCGTCCGGAGCCTGTGCTCCGCAACGGGAGAGGCCGCAGCGGTGAGAGGGCCTCGTACCGCAAAAAAAAAAAAAGGGAGATGTATCTATATTTACTTTCCTTAGTTAAGTTTTAACTTTCTTTCAGATAGTAATCATACCTTCTTTTTCACTTAGACTTCCCAAAGAGCTTAGTATAGCTTTACCTACGCAGTACTTATCTGGCATGGTCTGACTGACTGAATGAGTTAATTTTAAAGTTCACTTGTTGGTAGCTTCTACAGTTAACAGCAGAAAATGCTACCATACTAATTAAATTTGCTATGAAAATGTTACCTATCATTTTAGTTTTTATAACTGAACAAGAAAAATATATTCAGTCTTAAATTTTTGGTGTATTATATCAAAGCCTTACTGTAACAATAAATCAGTGGTCAATTCTGGCTGATTTTATTATAGATAAAACTACAAAAAATACTGGTATTTTCAGGAAATAAGCTATTTTAAGTGGTAGTTAAAAATGCAGATTTTAATAGATGTTGTGTTAGATTAGTATATGACAAAAACTAATATTTATAATGATATCTCCTTTTTTTTCTTCTATGGCTTATATTATCGTTCTTGTGTTGACTATGACTTTTTTTGGAAAATCAAAATGTCAAAGCATTGATATTTATGTAATATTAGGTGTTACTATAATTTTCCCCATAATTTATTAACTCACCAACAGCCCCAGCGTTATCACTTGCCAACTCAAATTTCTCTACTGTTTCTATGTTGATTTTTGTGCAGTCCTCTTCTTCCCCACCCTTAATACTTTAGCTTAGGTCAATGTGAAGTGTTTCATTGCTTAGAAATACTAACAGCAGTTTACATAACTTCTTAGTTTCCCATTGAATATTTTCCCTGTTATGATCCTTCTAAAACATGGATTTGACCCTATGCTTAAAATCACTTTTGGTATCCTGAGTCCCTTATGGATAAAATTGGGAAGTCACAGCTGTCACCATAGTTATTTATTTAGTAACCCCTGCCTCAGCTTTTACTGTTCTCCCCACAGTGGAATCTCAAACTGTTACTGTGTTACTCTTTTTTTTCTTTTGTATGCTGTGTGCCCATGATTCTCGTTCTTCAAGATGTGTGAAAATGAGGCATTACGTAATATTTTTATGGATTAATATAGTCAGAGTGCTGAGCTAATAATTTATAAATGATTTTTAAGAAGACTAGTGCATAATTGGTAAGTTAGAAACTAGCATATATAAGAACATTATAGTCTGAGAAGAATACTTTAGTTACTGAGTTATGCAAAAATGACTACTATTCGTGTTTTATGGGGTTGACATTAACACAGCCCCGTGGACGCTAGAGGCAGACTGGCTCAGTTTACTCCCAGGCCCCTTCCTTTAGTCACCCTGTGATGGAGCATGGGACTTCACCCCTCTGGGCTTCGGTTTACCATCAATAAAACAAGGGTGAGAACAACACCTACCTTGAGCAATGTTATAAGAATTAAATGTATTGATACATATAAAGCAGTTAGAACCAAGCCTGGCACATATGAAGTGCTGCACTGATGTGACGAATTTGAGCTATCGATGTTTCTCAATTCTTTAATTAGAGAGATCCAAAAATACCTTATGAAACAGAATGTTAAAAAGTGGATTGTCCTCCTATTAAAAAAATTTTATCTTTAAACTACTATATTTTGAATTTTTAGGGCTTCTTTCCTAATTCATTCTTCATTCAGGAACATTAAAAAAGCATAAGAACTTAGAAGAGAAAAAATATTAGAAGACAATGGTCAACACTTAAAAGAATATAATTGCAAAAATATCAATCCAATTAAAGAAGTATTCACTGGTCTGGCAAAGCTAAGGCGAAATGGAGTTGAATCTAAAAATAAAAATGTTGGGAATGTTTTGGCTCTTGGTAAATATTTCATTGAGTACATTTAACTGTGGTATAAACTGATGAGGCGATCTCTCAATTTTAAAGTGATTATCAGCAGTTGCTAAGCAATATCGAAAATAGAAAACAATGTAAATTTGCTATTAAAAATGTCATCACTGTGCGGGAAAAACTACTTTTTAGAATTTCTTGCTGTGTCTCTGTATAGGAGTATATTAAGTCATTATTATTTCTCATAAAAATAAAATGTGGTTATTTATTTCTGAAATAAATTGGTTCTGCTTCTAAGTAGCGCCAACTTATTTGTTGACTTAGGTCCTTAACATTCTTGTGTTTGGGTAAAATGTCTTTTCTCTTTATTTGTTTTTAGAAAAAAATAAAAAGTATATTTTAAACTCACTAAATAATATTAAATAGATGTTTGCTGCTAATTAGTGTATGGTTTGAATTGTAATTATGTCATCCGAAGGGACTTTATAAATATAGTCTAGTTAAAATGTGATTCAATATTCAATCATTCACAGAGGCATACATTCATTATTATTCATTTAGTGCTCTCTGATTTGAGCTCTAAATGTAATCCAAGAAAAGATGGAGGGATTTTACTTTTATTGTTATGATTTAATATAGCAGATCCCTTAGTTATCATCCTGTACTAATCCAGGGATTGTTACAACTTCTTAGAGTCTGTTATTTGATTTTTTAATCAGTCTGTTTATCGTACCAGCAGAGCAGCATGTAAATTCAAGAGGTGAGAGGAAGATAACCCATCTCATTACAGGACAATCAGCATATATTTTTCCTACTGTCCAAATTTTAGTTTAACTTTAGACGAAGCTTCGTTTCAGCTCTTTGATATATTACTACTTTAAAACTCTTATCCATGGCTTCTGTTAATCTAAATTATAAAGAAACTACCAACTTCATTTATCCAACCATCTTTATTAAGCCTGTGTTGTGTGACAGGCCCTGTGCTAAGTGCTAGGAATTTTGCACTGACTAGGACAGTTATGATCTGACCTGAGAGATCTTAACAGACTAGAAGAAAACACGGTCACTAAAAAAGTACTATTATTATGAAAGTGTTGACTGCTACAAAAGTTTTGACTTCACAGAGTGCTCAAGAGCAAAGGCAGCCAGGGAAACCCATCTCACTCCCAAACCCTGGAAGTCATAGAATAGCATTTTCTAAGGCTCAGAAGCCAGAGAAAGCACGATGAAGTCAAGGAACTGCAAGGTGGGAAATACGGGATAGCAGAGAGAATGGTGAACAAGCAGTTAACAGGGACCAGCCTGGGGAGGCCCCTGGAAGCTTGTTTAAAAATGTTGGACTTTTCTTAGACTTGTGGTAGTGATGGAAAGTTTGATGTGATTGGATTTGCATTTTTTTTCCTCTCTCTTTTTTTTTTTCCTTGTTGGTTATCTATTTTAAATATAGCAGTGTGTACCTGTCAATCCCAAACTCCCTAACTATCCCTCCCCGGCACCCTTCCCCCATGGTAACCATAAGTTCGTTCTCTAAGTCCGTGAGTCTGTTTCTGTTTTGTAAATAAGTTCATTTGTATCATTTCTTTTTAGATTCTGCATATAAGTGATATCATATGATGTTTCTCTCTCTCTGTCTGACTTTTACTTCACTCAGTATGATAATCTCCAGGTCCATCCATGTTGCTGCAAATGGCTTTATTTCATCCTTTTTAATGACTGAGTAATATTCCATTGTATATATGTGCTACAACTTCTTTATCCATTCCTCTGTCGATGGACATTTAGGTTGCTTCCATGTATTTACAATACAATACAGGCTATTGTAAACAGAGCTGCAATGAACACTGGGGTGCATGTATCCTTTCGGACCATGTTTTTCTCTGGATTTGCATTTTTAAGAGATGAGTTTAGATGTGGGGTGGAGGATATGTTGGAGGGGAATGAGATTAGAGACGGAGAGAAATGAGTAGCCTGCGATAGAGGTCCAGAGAGAGATCGTGGTAACCTAAAGTTAAAGGCAGAGCCAAGTTCTCATATTGGGAGACTTGAGGGCAAGAAGGTGACTTTGGTGGAAGAGTGGGCACGTGAAGAAGGGGCTTCCATATGAGGGCCTCTGTATATGTCCCAGTCTTGCTTTCACATGGCCCTCCTTATGACTTTTCATCTTGGTCTTAGAATATACCATGTTTTATTACATTTAGGTAACTACTTGAATAACCTTTCAACAGAAAGGACACTGCTTCTGGAAATCATGTTGAAGGGAAGTTATCATCCATCGATCAACCTCTTGTCTTGCTATGCTTCTGCTCATAGTAGAGTGATATGACAATGGAGTCAAACTTGAGAGCTATTTAGGAGGACAGATTAATATGACCTAATCATTTGCTGTATATTGGGGATTATTCCTAAATTTCTAGCTTTGGAGTTTCAGTGAATGGTGGCGTTGTTTAGAAAACATTGAGGAGAGGCAGGAGGAGGTAATGAATTTAATTTTAAACATGCCAAACTTCAGATGCCTGCAAGACATCCACAGGAAGATGTGGAAGGCAGTAGAATATGGTGGTCTGGAGTTGAGAGAGGAGATTCGTGGGTTCTTTTCACATAAATGGTGCTTAAAAGCATGGGAGTAAATAACACATGAAGCAAATGAAGTGTAAAATCATGAGGAATTTCAGATTTTAAGAGTCTGGAATCTCAGAAGCCAAGAGAGACATTGTTTTGAGGAAATAGGAGTATTCAGTAGGGATAGATGTGCCGTGGAATTAAGCAAGCAAAGGAATTTGTGAATCAGTGTCTGCTAGTTTTGTCAATATGAATGAAGAGTTTCAGTAGATTAGAAGGGGCTGAATAGTGAATCAGAAGCCATTTTGAGATGTTTTGCTAGGAAAAATTCATGTTAAGCAATGAGCCTATAACTATACCAATATGATACGAAGCTTTGTGGGTTCACCTGGCTTTCAAATTAACTTTTAAAAGTTTGCCTATGTATAAATCTTTCTTAAATGCTTCTTTGCCACTGTAGCGTGGAGTTTTATATTTATATTCACAATCTCTGCACAGTCCTTGGAGCCTGATATGAGTTTGTGATGGCGATACACTATTCCCTTGGTGCCTTTTTCTTCTCCTGAGTGGATGAGATTACATTAACTCTGTTGCAGATGTGCAGTGAAGAAGTTTAAAGAAATCTTCGCATGCAATTTCACAGCCATAGCTGAAGTTACCAGCTCCTCTGTAGTCAAGGCTTCACCAGTTCTAGCCACAGTACTAATAGGGATTTCCCCAGCCACTAGTTAATTATAATCGATGATTTTTTTTTAAATTTTTTTTTCTCAGATTTCTCTTTTGAGATAAGAAATCTTTATACTCAGAACATCTCATACAGAGTTGGAGAAACTCTTTGCATGTTAAAATTATGTCATCTTCTGTAGTCGAGGAAGTATCATTGAAACCTTTACTCCCATGGTTAACCTGTCAAAATCATTTCCTTTAGGAAGCAACTGCCAAGGCTAACTTTAGTTTTCCTTTGCTTTTTTTTTTTTTTTCCACTATGTTTACCCTAAAAATCATGAGGCATTTTGCTTTCTTCTTACTACTTTTTAAGAGTGTAGCTATGTTGAATCTGGCTATTTAAAAAAAAGTTAAGCTGTATTGGATATGTTCGGATTCTGAGATTTTATCTACATATGGTAATCCAGTCTATTATAGGAATGTGGATTAGAAAGAAAATCTGGTCTCTAGGAGCTGATTGTTAAGTATACAGAGTTCCTATGTTTATTATTCTATTCCTGCGAATCATAATATTCACCTTAGTGAGAGCCAGCTCACTTTTCTGATTCATTTGAGAAGAAAATTGGATGGCCACAGATGAGTATTGTTATTTAGTCCATGGAATCTTTTTTCAATAATTACAGTCATTGTAATTAATTAATTAATAATTAATTAATTATTCAATAATTACAGTCACTGTAATTAATTAATAATTTTGAAAGTTTCTTTTGGTATTTTACCATCTCCCACTTGTTTATTAGCTGTCAGCTAATTTTGGGATTTGAGAGGAATATTTTACTCTTCCCTGTAATAAGCATTAGGTACCACTAGATAGGAGTCGAGAGTCTCTACAGCCTAAGAAGGACTCATACGTCTGTGAACATTTAAAGACCACATGAGTCACTTTTGTCTGAACCTAAAATAATATTTTCTTTGGGAAAACTGCTGGCAAATTTATTGTGTTAAAAAGTAGATATGGAGCTGTTTAAGTAAGAGAACCAGAGTTGAACTAGTATCTTTCAATTCTTTCTCTCTAGATTGGATTCTTTTTATTGTTTATGTAACCTTCAGACCTTTTGTATGAGTTTAGAAAAATAGGTTTCTTTCCATTAGAGACAACTGAGTTTACCATGGCCTCAGATTCCTGGCTGCCACACTCTTTAGGTTACAATCTGTGTAGTCCTATCTTTCCATTTCTCATTCGAGTGTTATCCTTTAAGTATAAAGCCTCATCCTCTCCAACTTTGCCCAGATCTCCTCTATTCCAGAGCTTTCTGGATTTTTTTTCTTTTTTCTTTTCCCTGTTTTTCTTTTTTTTTATATATTTTATACCCTAATAAAAAGACAGTTAACATTTAAAAAATATTTTCCACAGGTTTCTTTACATGATTAATAAAGAATTTTTTTAAGTAACTGCAAATTTAAAATTTAGTAAATGGAGGGATTTTAGTAACCGCATTTTTAATATACATACAGGTTATAATGTTCAGAGAAATCATTTCTGGAATTCCCTATTTGAGAGAGAAATTCCGTGTGGATTACCAATCTTACTCTACTTTGCTCAGTAAAAATCTAAGTGCTTAAAATTAGGCTTTGTAATCTTTTTTAATTAGGTCAAATGAAGTTCTGAACACTCAGAGTTACAGATTGGTTATGTTCTGGAGATTAAGGGTTACAGTCCTTTTTAATGCATTCTGTCCAACCCTAACACATTATGGAGCCCTTTCACTTGTTACTTTGGCAACATCTGTGAGTATAATAATTTGGAATTAATGTTTGAAAATTATTACACATATTTAGAAATGTCTGAAATGTAGTCAAATTTAGTCCGCTCAACTTGTTTTGAAGCAAAATATTCATCTTGAGCAAATGCCTATGAATTCTCATACTTTCTGAATTCTGGTGGTTATTTTTAAGTTATACTACTTACTTTTCATAACTCTCATATAGCAGTTACTTAAGAGGTTAAATCTAAATGGGTTTGTATTGTTCTAAAATTTGGTTTGGTTTTGGTTAATATGTGTGCTACAGCACAATAGAGATGGAAATAGACTCTATGATTTTATTGTCTTAATATAAAATTAACTTGATATCTTGATTGGGTGAATGAGATACACTTTATAATATATCAAAAGAAACTGTTTTGTAGTTAAAATAAAGTAGACCCTTACAGCATATAAAATAGAAGTCTGCCATCTTGGAAAGCATAATTAACTCATTCTAACCATTATACTTCATTACAATTATATTCCAAATGCTGAAGTGATAATGTACTTCTTTGTACTCTAATACTTAGTGAAATTAAAGAATATTCTCACAGTACTTATCTTAGTTTAATTAGCTTCTGACATGAGGGAATCTGGCTAAATGCTTATTACAAAGTCACAATATTTTAAGAAAAGCATAGCAGAATGGTTAAAACCTAACATTTTGGATTTCAGAAACATGGGTTTACCACTTACTTATGTAAACCCAGGGCAATTTACATATTAGCCTAAATCACAATTTCCTTACATATCAAAAAGATAATGAAAGCACCTTGAGGGCAGGGATGATATCTGTTTCATTCATTGCTATATTCACAGTGCCTGGCACATAGCAAGCACTCAATAAATATTGAATGAATTAACAAATGGATACCTGTACCTCATGGCTCTTGTAGAGATTTGGTTAAAAATAAATATTTAAAAATTAAAATAAATAAATAAATGCATGTATATATAGTTAAGTGTATGATGTATTTAATTGCTCAACTAATGGAAGTTATTTTATGATTCTTCCATGTCAACTCTAAGGATAATAAGTATTTTGAATGACCCTAAATGTAGGACTGTTTTTGCCAATGTCAAAATTAAGTAAAAGAAACAGTCAGAGTTAGCAATTAATTTGGTTGTTTATTTTGTTGAGTATAATTTGAAATAATGTTTACAAATCATCTAAAACAGTCAACAAGTTCTATACTGAGATAAATTTTCCTCCTCCAAATCAGACGCCGTAAGACTTAAAATGTCTACAAGATAATTGTACATTGTATATCTGGGATTTGGACAGCTTTTCTGGATTTCAGACTAATATGAAAAATTTAACATTCATCCAATTTCTGAGGTTTGTCTTAACTATGCAGATCAAGTAATAGTGCTTTTCAGAAAGGAAATGAAGTGGCTTTAAGAGAAACTTGAAGAATAATCCTCAAAAAGCTCTTGATGCAGCTGTTCTATCATGTGTAACAAACATCTGAATTTGTTTCCTGAATGTGCTCATTATTTGATAGCTGCATGTCATATAAGGAACGTAGCTTGCATGAATGCTCCCTGGGAATTATGACTCACAGATACATTTATAACTTTTTTATATCCATTAAATTGAAATAGAAAACTTTAGGTTTCATATTTGGGGACTAATTTGTCAAAAGCAATGCCATTACACCTTTGGATATCTTAGAAGGCAGAAATCATCATTTTCCCTTGAGAAGACATCCAACCCAAACAATAGCAATCGATTTCAAAGAGGGAAGCCTTCCGATGCTTTACTCATAGTCAGAGGTTTTGTCCAGGGCACTGACCACCGTCTGCCAGTGGTGTAGCAAAGTTAAAAGCCATTCATTCATTCATTCATTCATTCAGTGGTATTGAACAAACATCATATTAAAATGCTTTTAAATTCAATTTGCTTGATATTAACTTGCATCAAGGAATGGTTCTCTTTCTGAGAAGACATCCCCTTCGATCAGACTCATGGCTTAGGCATGGGAGCATGTATGGAGCTGTGATATCAACTGAATCAGCCCTGCCAGTCCTTGAGGGGAAGATGCCATTCTGTCCTGCAAAGCATTGTGCTAGGCACTGGGAAAGGGCAGTGGTGAATTGCTCTCAGCCACTAGAGATCTTGTAGAATGGGGGGCAAATTACAATGGCTACACAGTTCTGATTGTGTCTTGACCACTTCCTCTTAAAGAATTTCAGACGTTTCCAGCTGATTTTTAGGATGACACCAGAGTCCTTGACATGGCCTGCAAAGTTGCTTTTTATGTTTTGGGGGTCCCCTTGCTCCTCCAGACTCAGCCCACACTGCTCTCTGCCTTGTGGCCTGAGTTCTAGACATGCCCTTTTCAGACCAATTCACTTGTGCTCTCTCAGACAGTGAAGACTGCCTCTGTCTCCTCTCTTTACACTAAGTTCAGCTTATATTCTTACTTCACATCTGGGAAAAAATCCTCAGGGACTCCTCCCTTAATAGGTTAGAATCCCATGTACCTCCTTTGTGACACATACCACACTTAAATTTTACATTTATTTAAGCATTCATTTGATTGTCTCACCAACTAAACTGTAAATACCGTAAGAACAAGGATAGGGTCTGCTTTTAGTCATCCTTTTATCTCCAGTGACTGGGACAGCGCCTGACACATATTGTAGATACCCAAAAAATATTTGCTCAATGGGTAAAGGGATAAATGAATGAATGGATCACATAATTTACAGGAGAAAATGCTATGTTCAGTAAAAGAAGTCCTGACAAAACACTATGGGAGTTCAGAGGAATAAATGGATTTCCCAAATGACTCATGTAGAATACGTGAAGGTAACAACTATTACTGCATTCTGTAAAGGTAGAGACTGAAAATTTTGCCATATCAGTTTGGATGACACAAATCCTGACAGCCCACAATGACTGAGCATCTGTCCTATATAGGGCACTTTATTAGGCACTTCAGTGAATCACTCAGATAAGAATTCTATTTGCCATCATTACCTTAAGACAGCGGTCCCCAACCTTTTTGACAACCAGGGACCAGTTTCATGGAAGATAATCTTTCTGTGGACCAGTGGTGTGTGTGGGGGGATGGTTCAGGCAGTAATGCGAGCGATGGGAAGTGGCAGATGAAGCTTTGCTCGCTCTCTGCTCACCTCCTGCTGTGCGGCCCGGTTCCTAACAGGCCACAGACCAGGGTCAGGTTGGGGACCCCTGCCTTAAGATACTGGTACTGGTGCTGGTGCCTCCCTGGTGGCGCAGTGGTTGGGAGTCCGCCTGCTGATGCAGGGGACACGGGTTCGTGCCCCAGTCCGGGAAGATCCCACATGCCGCGGAGCGGCTGGGCCCGTGAGCCATGGCCGCTGAGCCTGTGCGTCCGGAGCTTGTGCTCCGCAACGGGAGAGGCCACAACAGTGAGAGGCCCGAGTACCGCAAAAAAAAAAAAAAAAAAAGATACTGGTGCTGATTCCATTAGTCCAAAAAGCGACCTTGGAGTTCTCATGAAAAATCCGCCTGAAATTATATTTTTGTTGTTTGGAAGAACTTCTTAATTTTGCTGGAATTTCATTTGAGGAGCACTGGGCCTTGATTATCATAGGACAATGGTGTAGTGGTCCTGAGAGGTTACCATTTAGTAACTCTTTGGTGTTGACAGGATGAAAAGTGTTAACACTGCCATGTAAGTTGCCACATCTTAAAACCACTTAAACCTGTCTTGCTAATGAGAGTCTGCCGTGTCCAGCCTATGGCAGTCCTTAGTGCAGTCTCCAGGAGAAAGAAACTCCAAATGTGGATGTACTGCAGAACTTCTGGGGAAGGGTTCAGGGTGCCTGGCTATGCGCCTCAGGTCTCCTGAGGCACGTAGACCTCTGTCCCCATCTCATGCGGAGCTTCTAATCTATACGGAGGAGAGAGCTCTGTCTTCTGATACTTTCTGCAATCTCACTATCTTAAGGTAATGATGGACTTTGCCTTGCATTCATTTTCCTTTTACTTAGTAGGCAGGAGTTTTCTTTTCTTTCTTTTTTCTCATCTTTTTATACATGCCCTGTAGTACCACAGCCCTGCCAACGCTCTGCCAATGACATCACCCTGTGGTGGTTATAACTCTGTAGCTGCTGGTGAAGACCTTTCTCAGGAAAGGGAACAGGCCCTGTAGGTTGGGTGCCAACAGTGTCTAGCTTCCTCCATAAACCAGCAGTTGTTGGGATGTTTTCTGCAGGGCAGATCTCTTCTTCTTTAATCACTGGTAATAATGAAGTTTTTGTCATATTAAAGGAGAAAGAAGAGAAGCGATTGAGAATAGTTTGAGGGGATGACTGTGCCGTCCCTCAGGTCCAGCGACAAGAGGACTACAATGGGTAGCTTTCAGAACTACATATGGTCTTCCTTCCGAGGGAGTTGATTAAGCGACTCCGGATGAAATTGAAATCCTGTGATTTGACCTTTGTCTGGCCTGGGAGGGCTGCAATTCGCATAACAATTTCCTTTTGTTCTTTGTTTGGAGTTATTAATCCAACATGAGCCTCGAATTAATCAGGGGTAGTGCGTAGCTACATTTCTAATTCACAGCTCTGCTGCTTGTGTCTTTTTTAATTAAGGCCGAATGATAGCAGGCCTTAGCCCTGATTGCCACACTTGCTAACCACACATTGAGGGATGAAGAGGCTAAACAGGCAGAATGAGATTACTTCAAGGTTTCACTTAATTGTTTTCTTCCTTTAAGTAAAGAGCACTGACTGAAGGTTATTAATTCTGGGCTGGGAGAGCCCCTTTTACGTGTTACTTGTCTTGACTTTGGGATGGGGTGGAGAGAAATTCAGGTTCTCATTAGTACCCTTAGGTGTAAAATGACCAAAGGGATTACCCAAGTCACAGTTTCAGTTATTGATTTAAACTGCACAGCACATCTTCATGGGGGATGGGAGGTTGGTTAGTGGTGGGGCCAGAGAACTTTGGCCCTTGGTTACCTCTCTATACACTGTGGAAGGTTTGAAGCCTTTGAGGCACTAATGACTGTTCAACATTGCTCAGTCAAAACTTTGTAAGAGTAAATAAATTGGAAATGTGCTCTAATGTGACTTAACATTGTTCTAGAATTCAGTATCACATGGTTCTGTCTTCTACTTTGTTGGAAGGATGTAATTACTAGAAGGACCTAATTATCGGTTAGCTTTACCAAACAGGCTTTGCTACAGTGTGGAACCAAGGAGGCATCATGCAGGATTTTAGTAATAGTTATTTCCCTTCGGTAGAAGTTATTAATTGCCTCCATCCTTCAATTGCTTCTTATAGTTTGGAAGGGAAATATGACACACAGATATAGATCAAAGGATGTTAAGTAAAATTGGACTCCAATTTACTGAGTTACTATGCCTCTCCCTGGAAGAAAATGGCTCCTTATAGAAAGTCAGCTCTGAGACACTGAGATCATTTAATTAACCACTGTTGCAGTGAACTTGTTAGTATCTTTGTACAACTGCACAAGTAACTTATTCCTCCCTCCAAATGTCTGACTAACCTAGAAGAAATTGATTCTTCATTACTGTATAGTTCAGGCTTGGACAGAGTTGTAGAGTGGAATAAACACAGCAGCTCATTTGATCTTTTGCTTTTTGAGACTCAGGTTTTAGAATAAACAAACAAATAATAGGAAGTTCGGCCAGATAACCTATATGGTTCCTTTCATCTTTAAAACTACAATTCTTTATTTACATATTCTGCTTCAAATCCCAGATTTGGTCATTTATTTCACTAATCTCTGTTGTGTCTGTCTATGAAAATAGTGGGCTTTCACTGGCTAGAGGTGTCTGTATATTTTCCATAGAATTAAAGTCTGGAAAACATTTTAATTTAAATGTATTATTGTGTTTCAAATCGGTCTCTTCTTATGGTTGCACTCAGTATTATATTGTTTTTCTTAATATTTGAATAAGAATTATATGTGAAAAGGGATATTTTAAAGAATAGAATTCAATTTGTAGAGGAAAGAGCACTGAACTGGGAGTTAGGGAAACTTAAGTCAGGTCATAGCTCTGCTCTTTACTTGGTGTATGTATGACCTTAGGTGTTTGGGTCTCATTTCCAACATAGGCAGAATTAGGAAGACTAGACTAAAGGTTTCTTCCAACTCTGACTTTCCATGATTCTGATAGTTTTATTCTGATTAGGACTTTGATGCATCAGATGGGTTGAATGTTGTGTTTTTCATTTTAGAATATTTTCATCTCTTAATTGATAGATACATTGAAATATAGGTAACATTTCTAAGCAAATAATTTAAAAAAGCAACACACTTCAAGGGAAAATGTATTTTCATTTTCATTTTAAAATCTAAATTTTGGAATAACAGGTTGTGAAAATGACTGATGAGGTTGGCCCGAAAAGAAGAATCTTTGAGAAAGAAGATAGGGTGGCAGTTAAAGGGAGATGGGAGTGTGAAGGAAGGTTTAACATGATGAGAATGATTTGAACATGTTTACAGGTTAAGAAGAATGAGTTGATAGAACAGAAGATATACTCAGAATGGGGAAAATTGATGAAGCAAGGTCCCAAGGTGATGTGAGCAGAGTGGATCCCAGCTATCAGTGGGGTGTTAACCTCAAACAGAGGAAGAGGGGTTTCATCCTCTGACCCTGCAGAGACGTTGATTAGGTGGATTGCAGAAGTGATGTGTGTGGATGGGGCAGGTAGTACATACTTAAGGGAAGTGAGGTCATCTGAAAGTGATGGGGTGGTTTATTAAAGAGAAAGGTGAAGGTTTGAGACAGCTACAAAAGGGAGAGGAGGTGAGAAAGGCAACTAAAAGAAGTCTTGAGTGAGGTAGAGCACAGGTGTGCATGGGGTAGTGGCAAGGAACTGTGCTGTTGCATAATTTCCTCCGGCTGTGTTCAGCTGCCCTGGGGGGCGGGGCCGGGGGGCGGGATGAGCTTCAGAAAAGGCAGGCTGTGGAGTTCATTAGGCGGTTCAAGGCCTGGGGAAGGGATGTGCAGGGGTAAAGAGGAGATGATATGCCTTGGTGCATTGATCTTATTAATTCCTCAAACAATCTTAAAAGATAAACTCAATTTTGACAGTTTAAAGAGAGGGAAACAGAGGCTACAGGAATTTAGATAATGCCTTGAAGTCAAACGTTCTTGGCCCTACACCATATACTCTCATTTAATAGTTTAACACTTTCCCCTTCATTATTGCCAGCAAAATTATTGCATTGAGTCATTCAGTGAATTATATGGATGAGAACGTTTCTTGTAAGGATTACATAAAGCTCAAAAGTAAACCTCGTTTGGTGAGTAGATTTCGTTTTACGGTAAATGGCAAATCCATGGAAAATCTAGAAGCACAATTTACCAGATATTTATGGCCACCAATCTTTGGCTTTCAGCACTGTGTCACTGCCTTTTGCTCTTTTTCTCTCTTGGCTGAGATTAAAACAATTTTTTTTAGTCTTTGGGAAAGGTTGATAGCCCTATACAAGTCAAGATATTATTGCCACGTTTCCAAAATGCAGATGCCAAACTCTCTGGGGTTGTGATACACCCAGATGGTCTTCATTTTTTGCATTTCTGCAAATGTTATTACCAAATACAACAGTTTTTCCTCCAAAGTCATTAGAGCCCATTTGGCACCATCTCTAATCTGTCCTACTTGATACCTTTTAATTACTTTGTGAGGGGATCTAGTTGTCTTGTTGTTGCTAAGGGCCAAATGACCAAGGGGTTAATGGTTTTTCTGTCGCTGGCCAATTGGTTTTTAGTCAGTAGTTATTTATGGGGAAGTCCAGGGGCCATTAGTTTTCAAGTATGTGCAGCTGTACTCTTCACAATTACTAGTCCATAAGCAAATGTGGACTTACTTTTTGTGTACGATTGTTTTTTCCCTGATTGGTTAGACAGTCTGTCGCCATTTATGAATGATTCTTGTTGATGCAAAACATGGCATTGAATTCTATTTTATTATTTGGTGCTGTCATCTGGATTCAGACAAGGCACAAGGGTATGCACCCCCTGTCACTAGTGACAAATTGCTCCTGTGTAGCAAAACGTCAAATCTCGCCCACCACGTGTTAGCTGTACCTTTCTCCATACATCGGCATAGGTGCTGAGGCTCACTGTAAAATCGGTGACCGGTTGGCCTTGGTTTTTTTTTTTTGCTCATGCTCTGTCCTTTTGGACATAAGGTAGAGATTACTATTAATGGTTCTTTCAGTTCCTAGGAGCTCCTCCCTCTGTGCTGTCTTACTGTGATTTTTTTTTCGGCCCTCATTGAATGGTAGTCTTTGATGTCACACAAGAGAATACTGTTGGCTAACAGTCTGGAGACGGCTTCATTTGAGCTAACCACCACATGAAAACAAATGTGATCCATCATATTTCATTAACTAGCTGTCCTCCTTTTGGGTGCCCTTTTTTGATGTCAGAGTACATCCTGACAGGAATCAGAAAGATCTGTGTGATTAAGAACAGTAATAATGCTTATTGCATTGTATTGTAAATTACCTTCCTGGGCCCTGCTACTTTATCAGCCCCACTGGCATTGGCTCCCGTACATTTTTGACTACTCAGTATATACAGTGTATTAGCGCAATGGAGATCATTATGTGGCCTGTATTTGAGTCATTTTTATTTAAGATGCCAAACAATAAGCTGTTGATTGGGGGAACAAGAGGCGAACAATAATGTTCTGTGTCACATAATACACCACCATTTTCCAGCTTTGCTTTAGAAGGGCCCTCTTTATTGTTTTTGTATAAAAATGGTTCTTAGGAGGAGGAATATTTTGCTGAGGTATGTCATTATTTTGCAAATTTCTATTATCTCATCATGTTGTCTTCATTGTAAATTGCAGCTAATTAGGAACCTAGTTAGAGCCCCAGCTTTGAGGCTGGCTTTTTTGTGAAAAGAGCCCACCGATTACCGCACTACAAGAGAGGAAGGGAGAGAAAAAGGAGATTAATCTGGTTACCTAGGCGACACTCGCTTCCATCTGCGAGGAACAATACATTTTTGTTTCCTTGGCTCAGTTCAGATCTGTTTTGTTTAGAGGGGGAAAAAAAAAGAGAGAGAGAGAGAGAAAGAGAGAGAAAGAGAGAGAAAGAGAGGGAGAGAGGGAACCTAGCTCCAGAACAATGCTGAATTCTGTCTAGCCCAGGCTTACAGGCTTGATTCCTCTGCAAGTTAGGGGTCTCAGGGGAGTGAGAAGATGAAAGAGATAAGCTCCAAAGTTGTCAAAGGTCATGACCTTGCCACACAAAGCCAGCAGTTTTACCACTAAATCCCCTTCTCCCAAAAAAGCACTTAATGAAATAATATACTGTGCTTCTCAACACCCCATCGTCTATATTAAGGAACAAGGCCCCAGAATTGTGTATTTAAGGAGTCATTTTTTAATTTCATACTAAATTATCAGTGACTCTAAGAAGCTACTTACGGGTCCAGTTTTTGTCTTGGCAAGTTAACTTTGGCTTTTCTACTTTTTTTTTCCAAGTGGCTTTCACAAAACCTACCATTTTATTGTGGTGACATATAATGTTTAAGTTATGATTTTACTTTCCAGTGAATACAGCAGAACTATTGAATCAACCCAAGACTGAGACGTATTAACTACTCACTTCCAGTTGCTTTTGTTGTACGTCAAACTTTTAAGTCTTTAGAATAGGATGGCCATTTATTTTGCTCAGGCGTAATGTGTGGGTGTTGCCAGGCTGTTTGCTGCCTCTTATACAGTCACCAGAGAAAGGGCTGAGAATGGCAAGAAGCTGAAAGAGTCAGCCTAAAAGACTCGGGAATCTCAGGGCTTCTTCAGGAGACTTGGCTAAACCCACAGCTTCTGATGAGCATAATGCTTTCGGCATCATGTTCTCACTCGTTGGTATGCCATCCTGCATAATGAGTAGTTATCCAGGAAGGTTATGTGTGATGACATACAGTTAGAGGAGTCTCCAAGAGAGGAATGTTGGCTTATCTGAGCTTTGCAGTCATAAAATGCATTGATTAAATCGGAGCAACTGGCTTATTTTAAAATACCCCGTAGAATCCACACTTCACGCCCCTGAATGTCTCCTCATCAGTCCTCCTTCCAAAATAGATTCTTAATAAAAGGAACATAAATCTTTTCATAACAACTACAAGTTACTAATGGTTCTCAGTATGCAGTATACACTAATGGAGACTTCCCTTCAAAGGGGATTACCCATCTCTCTTATCTTACCTGCAATTGGAAAAAAGATACCTACCCAAATTATTTTGTATTTATCACTTGTCCAGCCCTCTAGAGCATCTGTAGTCTTTCTTTCCCATTATAGCATTTGAGCAACTCCAAGTGCTGCATCTCATAGGATTTATAACGAGTCCTAGAAACTATGAAAAAAATCAAACTCATGCAGTTCTAATTCATTCTAATATTAATAGATTTTATGGATAAAAACAAAAGCAAAATCTTGCTTCTTATCCCAAACTTGTCTTCAAAATGGTCCTCTATTTTTTGAGCCTTTGCAGGAAATCAGATAAACTTTCCAGTTTACCCATGAGTACCTCAAATAAGGCAAGATACAAATTAGTGTAGCATGGCAAACCCTCAACAAGAGTCTTCTCCCAGTAACCTTTACTGTATAAGGACAAATTACCAAATACTACATTGTTATTAAAAGCTGGAACATCTTTCTGAAGTTTGTGAAATCAAGTTGACTCTTGGCAATGGCAGGGACTAAATGTGCAGTTGTGTTTTGGAAATCCACTTTTAAACAGACAAATGAAATGGTTTCTTGTTATCTGAAAATGAACTTTTTTCATAAAAATGATGAAGTCTTTTTAAGCTTTCAGGGGACATGATACCTTTTTTGAAATGAAGAATTTTAGTAAATTACATAGTTATACAGAGAAGTAGTTGTGGTAAGGAAGTCAACGCAGCTCAGAATAGCTTTCTTTACAGAGAGTATTTGAGCTCTACCGAGCACTCACTAGAAGGACCCCCGTGTCCTCTGCTCATCTGTCTGCAGAGTCAGTCCATCCAATTCCTGTTCTCAGCTTACCAGAGTCACATATGGTATCTAATCTCTTTATAAAGGCTTTGATTGATTATATGCTGAGAAGGTAAAGAAATGAAGACGAGAAAACTATTCGGCATGTGCAGAAGCATATTTTTGCTCACATTAGATAAGACAGAAATCTTTAACCACAAAATGTGTTAATGTACATGGGAATGCGGTTATCACCAGATGAGACGGCAACAGCTACTTACCAGTATGACTGGTCTTAATAGACAGCGAAGAAGGGTGCATTTACCTGATGCATTTAGGAAGGATTTGGTAGTTCTCTAATATACAAGTTTCTCTTGTCTTCAATCCTGCCTTACTGTTGCTCACTCAAGACCTTAGGTACCCCCTCTTAGGAAGTAACTTCTAATAGTCTGCCCTGAAAAAGTAGTTCAAAATGGATGCAGAGGAAAGAGTGCCACCTGCTGATTTCTCATCCTAAAGCAATTCTGATTTCCTTGGAGGTTTCTCAGCAAGATCTCGTAATTCCTGATACTATTTATTACGTCATAAATGACAAGCCCAAAGCCTGGAGTGGTGGGGCTACAGTTTTGTGAGCTGTAAGGTAGAATCAGAGGGGTTCAAGGATTGATTACAAAATATTTTCATTCAGTTCAAAATACTCACTATTACGGGTTTCAAAACATTCAAATTCACCATTTCATCAATTTTTCATGTTTTTCTTCTTATCAGCTACAGGGAAGCTTATGGACAACAGGAAAGTGACTTCCTTGTCTTACGAAATTTCCTTGTCTTGAATTTCTTCTGGACTCTTCTCAGAGTGGAAAAAACATGTCTAATAAAAGCCACTTTGTGATATTGGAAGTTGCTCTCACGAACATGACTTTTTCTTCATTCTGTCTTGAAAGGAAACATGCTTCTTTCTAGTTGCCTGTGACACTATCAAAGAAAATTGCTTAAAGTAAAATAAAAAGATGTATTAACTTGCCCCCAAATGCATTTGCAAATTAAGGTTGTAGAAATTCATCATTTCTGTTTTTCCTGCTGAAGTTTGCAATTCAGGGAAATTTTATAAGTTTTCAAACAATTATTAATATGTAATTGCTCACAAAGTACTGGGAAGTTAGGAGAAGTAATGTGTGTCTAAGAAAGACAGGAACCTCTAGCTGATGAATACAAATTGAAGTAAGGCCCAGGAAGAATTTTCAGTTGAGTGTGATTCTGACATCAGATACATCAGTGTACCTTTTTTTTTTCTTTTGCCACACCTGTATCACCAATTAATAGGAGAAAACACTGTTTTTCTTAGTCAAATGGCAGAAGGAATGGTCTACACTAACACCCATTCTTTAAAAAAGAGTCCCAATTAAGTATAATTTAAAAAGTTGACCAACATAATGGGTGGGCTGATGCATGCTTATCCAAAGTGAAACTCATCACCTATTGCAGTTTATTTATCCTTAATTGTTACTTTAGAACAGTTACCATTAACCTGTGCCTTCAGTGTTAGGGTGATTTTATCTCTAATCAACTCAGGCATGAATCAGATTGCAGGCACAGCAAGAAGAATGAGCAACAAAGGAGCTGTTACCACAAAGGAACAACTCTAAAAATGGGCCGGAGCTGTCAATATCTCTTCCTACTCTGCAAAATAAAAGTTAACAAAAAAATATAGAATCCTTTTCTTTTGGAGAAATAACAAGAGAATAGATGGAAAGAAAAAAAATAAGAAAATTTAGTCACAAAGCATTTATTTATAATGTTAGTAAAATAAAACATGTTTTCCAATCCTTAGAAAATAGGAAGCTGTTATCATGTCATTGATATGAGTGGCCATGGTGGCCATTTGTATTTAGGTGAGACAAATCTGAGTGTGTGTGTGTCCACATGCATGTGTGCATGTACACATGTGCATTATAAGGAACACTGTTTTCTCTTTTTAAATTTGATTAATTTCTGTAGACATTTTGCAAATAAGCAATCCTGCCCATGTATAAGTAACTCTAAAAAAGTGGTTAGCAATTATATATCATTTGGAAGTTAGTCCATTTGTAAATTTGGCATCAAAATGCTATTAATATTTTAGAACACTATTCTAATTTCTAAAGAAAGGTTCTCCAGCAAAGGCATAGTCACTGGTAGTAATGGCAATTTTTACGTGAGGCGCAAGGTCTCTTCCTTCCTTTTTCCTGGGTACTGGTTTGTTAGTCCTCTGGTTTAACTTCCTGTTTTAACTGTTTAGGCAAAGGGACCGCTACCTCCTTTACCTACATTTTTTCTTATAGGAATCATACCTCTCGGGGTGCAATTTAACTTCATCACTGCCGGTTACTTCTTTCTTGTATTTCTCCCGAAACACACACACACACGTAGTCATTCATTTGTTTTACACATATTTATTAAGTACCTGCATGTGCCGGCACTGTTCAGGGATGTATCTTGGGATATATTGCGTATTTAGGAATATAAAACCAACAAAGATCGCTGCTCCTGGGGAACCACATTCTAGTAGGGAGAGAGGTCTAAAAGTAATAAGCATATCTTGACTCTGAAAACCTTGACAAATGAACTGAGTAATATTGAATAGTCGTTGTTCAATACATTTTGTTGTTTCAGTCGAGAAGTTGTTTGTGTGTGTGTGTGTGTGTGAGGAAATGCGTGGAAAATAGTTCTATTTCTGCAGTGGTAAACTGCATCCAAGGCTTCAACTACATTTTGATGATTGAATGAAGCTAAGAAAATTCCAAGTAACGGGGACCATACTAGAGATTGGACGATATCTTCTTTGGAAGAACACAAGACCCACAAAATAATTTCAAGGAGAAGTACCAACTCTGCTCATTGTTCCTTCTGTAACTCTTCAAAACTTGTATCTTAATGTAGAAGATTTTTCTAGTGAAATATTAGGGGAAGGTATTAAGGATGAGTGGGAACACAATACCACTTGACCAAACAAATATTTTGAAACATTCTTAACTAAAATGATACCTGATATATCTGGCTTATAAAATTTTAAACGCAAAAAAATTCTTGATTACCTACTATAGGCTATCTTTAAGCTTCCGTTTTTCTTTTTGGCTTTCATAAAATCATGGAAGTTTCAAGCTGAAGGCTTTACTCTGATCTTACTACTCACTTCTTGGGATTTAGTATCCCTTTGAAAATCTGCTAAAAACCATAGACCCTGTCATTCCAAAATGTGATATATGTACATAAAACGCTGCTCTTAATTTCAGGTAATTTGTTGATACTATGAATCCATTGAGTGGCCCTTAGATATGAGGTAGATCTAGTCTATTCTGTTCAGTTTACAGATGAGAATATAGAGATGCAATTACATTGTGATTTACTTAAGACCACACAAGTAGTGAATGTCAGGCTAAGAATAAAGAAGTTTTCTGATTCCTACCTTGTGTGAATTACTTCCACTCTGCATCCCGTTCTGGATACTTAAGGCTCCATTATAACTCATCCCACAACTCGGAGACTTAAACCTACACTTTGTTATTCTCTCTCATGATCCTGAGATTTGATTGGATTTATCTGGACGGTTCTCACTTGGGGTCTGTCACGTAGTTGCAGTCAGATCGCAGCTCGGGCTGGAGTCATCTGATGGCCTGACTGGCTGGATATCTAAGGTGATTCCGTCACTTATATGTCTGGTATCACAGCTAGGATGGCTGGAGCAACAGGAGGCCAGGTGTGGTTCTCTTTCCATGCTGCCTCTCCAAGTGGCCAGCTCTTACAAGGCATGGCAGTCTCTTACATGGCAGCTGGCTTCCTCCAGAGTGAGCGTTTCAGGAGACCCAGGTGGAGGCTGCAAGATTTATTATGACCCAATCTTGGAAGTCAAGGAGCATCCTTTCTACTGCATTCTGTTAGTCAAAAAGCAAATCACAGGGACAGCCCAGGTTAAAAGCAAGTTCACATGGGTGTGAATACCGAAAGCATGGTTCATTGCGGGGGCTGGGGGGGGGGGCATCTTTGGAAACTAGCTACCATCATCCTCTTTAAGTGTTAGCCATATCTGACTTTTTGGAAGAAACTTCTACAAAAACACAGAAATTTACCAGTAAGTTATTCAAAATTTAAATATTTAAATTATCCTCTTGAAAATGATATATTTTTAATAGAGTACTCATTTTGCTAGTTAATATTAAAATAGAGGGTCATAATACCTTCAAAAAAGAATCTCAAGGAACTGAGAACTTGGATTTCTTTCCTTTTAGGAACTAGAACTTAAAAATATATGTGCAGATTTAATCCAAGCTCTGCATCAAGAATGTCCATCCATTCCTCCTGGTAATTGAATTCCACTGACTGACATAATTAGGCCCTATCTGTTAAACCTGTTGTGTCAAAAGCTTCTTGAAGTGCCTTCATTTACATATTTCTAATGTTGCAGAAACAATCGTAATAGTCGGTTCTGTCAAGGCCCATTGTAGAATGCTTTCATTCTCTGATTGACAGTGATAATAATTGATACTATGGGTCCTTTATATTAGAGTAGTGGTTTATTTGACATAATATTCTAGAAAATGTGCACCGAAAATCCTTAAAACGTGTTTTGGTAAAAGTAGCTTCATCAATTTTTCATCCATTTTTCACTCCTGTCATCTCAAATGGTTTGCATCAAACTGTCCCTAAATTAGTAGACTGGAAAAAAGAGCAATCTTAGTCTCTTATTTCAGATATTTTCTGGTGTCTATAGTCATTCCTCTCTGTAATCATTTACAGTTTACTGAGTGGCAGATACACATAAAAATATCTGAGGATTTTAAACCAAAGAAGATATCCTTTTTCTCTTAGCCCATTCTTTTAATTTAATTAGGAAGACTTTGCAAGACCTTTTAGTAACTAAGGGAACTGACATATTATAATTCAAGAGAACATTAGGGACTTAAGTACTCCCTAATTCTTACTGCTTCTGTTTTTTCAGTTAAGATATTAACACTAGTCAGTTAAGACCTATTTGGAGTTATTTGAGGCAGACTAATACAAAAAATCTCTGCCTAATTTTTTTTTAAAAAATCCAGCCGTTATGCAAAAAGGAATAAGCTAAATGAGGGCTGTAAGGTTATCTTTACTGCTGATAAAGGTGATATCAGAGAATGTGGGCAGGACGTCTTGTTAATACTTAGTGCCAGGATTAGTCAAATTTTCCCACCCAGTCATGGCAGGAGTGGACAGGGGCAGGCCTCCCCAACAGGGACAGAACCAAGCAGAACTTGTGATCCCTGCAAGCATCCAGCTCCCAAGAGAAAAAAAGAGGAAGGATCTGAGCAACTTAGATTCACTTTCTCCTACCAAAGCCTCACACACACACACACACACACACACACACACACACACACACGCACACACACATGCACACACACGGTTACTGCCTCTCCCTTAAAAAGCAGTGATAGAGGGGACAGTGAGAAACCAGGAGTAGAAGATAATGGGGTTGACTCCATAAGTAAGGACAACAGGGAAAGCATTTTGCCACTAATTTTCTACAGCTTTTTTGTTCTTTTAACATTTTTGGTTTACTCTTTAAACCATTAACAAGATAATATATGAAATGAGTTCTCTTACCTTTCTTCTCAAGACAATCTCTTATTTTAATATTCTTTCTGTTCTACTATTCTGATGAAAAGATGGGGATTCTCTTTATGTGCATAAGAGTGACTGTGGAATGCTCTGACAAAAGCTTTCCTATTCATTGACTGGGTCAGGATAATAATTCTTTTCCATTGATGATTACTACAAAGGCCTTTGGCATCAATAGTCCATTTAAATAATCCAGTGATAAACCTAGCCAGAGGAAAGAATCCAGAATGGATATCAATGCAAAACAATTCCAGATGCAAATAGAGGGTTCAAGCACCAATTAGGGGAATCTTTTTCTTCTGTATTTAGTTCCATTGGAAATTTTTCTGAAACGAATATATAGTCAATCTGTTCAAGCTTTGATAATTTATGTTATAGCTAGTGAAGAAAACGTATGTTTTTCCTATTTTTAACCTCTCTGTATTTTATAAAAGTTTTCTCAAGATAGTTTCAAGTTCTATTGTTTGTGACAGTTGTATCTGTGATGTGATTCATTCATTCAACAAATATTTGTTGAGATCCTAATATATACCAGATAATATTCCAGGGCACTTCTCTTATTTAATAATGGATTTAAAAGAAATGTAATGAGGAATAAGTACGTTAACTAAAGGGGATGAGAGGATCTAGGGCGTATTTCAGACAGAGAAGTTCTTTTCAAAAAGGTGACAACTGATCAGAATACTTTTAATGAAGCGAAGGAATGAGCCATGAAGATGTCATACTAATTCTGGAATTGCAAGCCAGACAGAGAATTGCAGATGCAAAGACTCTGAGGCAGAAACATGCTTAACAGGCAACTTGCATTAGAATGTGGCCAGATTTGACAAAAAGGGTTGAATTTTCAACATGAATTTGATATTTAGTAGTAAGGAAAAAATCAGCATATTTTACTGAAAAAAAATGTGTTCTATATTATAGATGCCTCTTTTTCAATAATCATCTGATCATTCAAGTTCCTCTTCTTCAGTAATTTATAACAGCTTCCTTGAGATGCCATTAACATAATTTAAACTTTACTCATTTAAACATGTAAGTCAATAAATTTATAGAGCTGTGCAACTATTATTACAGTCCAATTTTAGAACATTCCACTGTCTTCAAAAGATCCCTCATGCCCATTTATAGACAGTCTCTCTTCCCACCCCCAGCTCCAGGCAAACAGTAGTCTATTTTATGGATTTGCTTTTTTGGACATTTTGTGTAATTAGAATCATACAATATGTGGTTTTCTAGATTTGGCTTCTTCCACTTTGTATAATGTTGTTGAGGTTATTCCCTACAGGAACATGCATCAGCTGTTTGTTACTTTTTATTGCTGAATACTATTCCATTGAATGGATTAGCATTTTGTTTTTTCTTTCACCTGTTGATGGAAATCTTCTTTTTTTTCTTTTTTTTAACTTGTTGGCTATCATGAATAATGTTGCTGTCACCTTCACATTCAAATCATTGTATGGACATATGTTTTCATCTTTTTGGTTGGATACCTAAAAGTGGAATTGCTGGGTTTTATGGTAAATTTACCTTTAACTGTTAATGAAACTGCCAGACTGTTTTCCAAAGTAGCTATATGGTTTTATATATCTACCAGCAATACATGCCTATTCCAGTTTCTTCACATCCTAGACGACATTTGGTATTAACTGTCTTTTTGAATATAGCCATCATTGTGGATATGAAGTGGCATCTCACTGTGGTTTTATTTGCATTTCCCTAATCTTTAATTTTTTTAGCACATTTTCATAGGTATTTAACTATATCTTCTTCGGTGAAATGTTCATCCAGATCTCTAATGAATTTTTGATTGGGCTGTTAGTTTTATTGAATTCTTTATATATTCTAGATACAAGTTCTTTGTCTTTAATATAATTTACAAATATAATTTACAAATACTTTTTTTCCCCAGTCTGTGATTCATATTTTCAAACTCCTAATGGTGCCTTTTGAGGAACAAAAGTTTTAATTTTCATAAAGTTCACTTTATTATTTTTTTCTTTTATGTGTCCTGCTTGAAGATCAGGAAGATTTTTTCCTATTTTCTTATAAACATCACATAGCTTTTGTTTTTACATTTAGGTCTATGATCAATTGTGAGGTGGTTTTTTTTTTGTTTGTTTTGTCTTGTTTTTTGTTTTTGATGGCAGTAAGGGTCTTTTAGCACATGGAAATCGTATTGTTTCAGCACTATTAGAAGTTGTTGTAGAGATTACATTATACATTTTAAATGCTCACAATCTATATTAGATTAATACTAACCAAATTCTTATAAAATATACAAACTGCTGTAATATATTTCCATTTCTTCCCATTCTTTGTGCAACTACTATAATATACATTATGTATATATGTTATGTACATGGTAATACAATATTATAATTATCGATTCATGCAATCTATGCCCCTTAAAGAAGTTTGGAGAAAAAAAGGACAAAAACTTATTTATGTTTTTTATATTAACTCACATATTTAGATTTTCTGGTGCTCTTCATTTTTTTTTCCATTTTTTTCCTGTGGATTGAATTACTATCTGAATATCTGCTTTAATTTTCTTGCTCCATTACACCTCAATTATCTCCACCTTTTTGCTAGTATATGTATACATTATATTTATATATCTATATATGTTATAAGTATATACAGAATATTATAAATATATTTCTATTTATAGAAATAATTTTCATATGCTATGAGGCCAACAGTAGTTTTATAATTATTTTATAATTATTGTTTTATTAAATTGTCTTTTATAAACATCTGTTAAAGGTTAATGAGAAAAACTACATATGTTTATACTGTCTTTACAGAGCTCTTTATTTCTTTATGTGAAATCAAGTTACCATTTGGTGTCATTTACTTTCAGCCCAAAGGACTTTCTTTAGTATTTCTTATAAGAAAGGTGTACTAATAATTAGTTCTTTCATATTTTGTTCATCTGGAAATATCTTTATTTCTCTTTCATTTTAAAAAGTGAAATATAGTTGATGTACAATGTTATGTTAGTTTTACCTGTACTACATAGTGATTTGACATTTGCATACATTATGAAATGATCACCAGGATAAGTCTACTAACATCTGTCTCCATACAAAGTTATTACAATTTTGTTGACCATATTCCTCATGCAGTATATTACATCCCTGTGACTTATTTATTATATAACTGGAAGTTTGTACCTCTTAATCACCTTCACCTATTTCACCTCCCTCACCCCATCTGCTCTGGCAACCACCTGTTTTTTCTCTGTATCTATGAGTCTGTTTTCATATTTTTTGTTTGTTTTCTGTGTTTTGTTTTTTTAGATTCTACATATCAGTGAGATCATATAGTATTTGTCTTTCTGTGTCTGACTTATTCTACTTAGCATAATATCTTATATATCCATCCATGTTATCACAAATGGCAAGGTTTCATTTGTTATGGCCGACTGATCTTCCATTATATATATTCCATCATGTCATCTTTATTCATTCAACTACTGATAGACAGTTAAGCTGCTTCTATATCTTAGCTACTGGGCTATTATAAATAATTATGCAAATAAAATTGATGTGAAATATATCTTTTTGAATTAATTTTGTTTTCTTTGGGTAAATACAATTTCTTTTTTTTTTGAGGGATAATTTTACTGGATATAAAATTCTTACTTGACATAGTATTTTTTCCTCCTGACACTTTAATTATAGTATAATGTTACTGCATTATGAAATTATCTTTTAAATCACTTGAGAAGCAAAGGTGCTTGCATGTTACCACTATACCACTTCCTTCCTTCTATACCACTTCCTTCTGGACTCTGTTGTTTCTTCTGAGAATCTGTTGTTAAACTTATTGTGGTTCCCTTATATATGATGAATCATTTTTTCCTTGCTGTTTTCAGATTTTTCTCTTGCTCTTTAGCTTTTAATAACTTGACTATTATGTTTCTAGATGTGGATCTGTTTTGTTTATCTTATTTGAGGTTTGTTGAACTTTTTGGATATGTAATTTATGTTTTTTGGCACATTTTGGAAGTTTGTGATCATTATTTCTTCAAATATTTTTTCAGCCCTTTTTCTTTCTGCTTTCCTTCTGGGACTCCTATTATTCATACGTTGGTGTACATGAAGTTTTCCCTCAGGTCTCTGAGGCTTTGTTCATATTTCTTCAATCTTTCAATCTTTTTTCCCCATTCTTTTTAACACTAGGTAAGCTCAACTGATCAATCTTCAAATTAGCTGATACTTTTTTCTCTACTCAAATCTGCTATTGAGTCCTTCCAATAAATTTTTCATTTCTTTCCACTATATCTTTCCAGCTCTAAAATTTCCATTTTTTTAGAGAAGCATTTAACCTCTTGATTGATATTCTATATTTGATGAATTGTTGTCGTCAAGTTTTCTGCCTTCTAAAACATATTTAAAAAAAATTTTTTAAGCATAATTGTAACAGTTTTGAAGTTTTTGTCTGCCAAGTCCTACATCTGGGGCCCCTCAGAGACAGTTTCTGTTGACTGCTTTTGCCAGTGTATGGATTACAATTTCTTGTTTCTTTGACTGTCTTGCTATTTTATTGTTGAAAACTGGACAATTTGATAACATAGTGTAGTAACTCTGGATTCTGATCTACCCCTCCTTCCACCTCTAGGAGTAGTTGTTGTTGCTATTATTGTTCATTTGTCTAGTGATTTGCCTGGACTAATTTTATGGATTTTATCTTGCCCTCAGTTGCATCATTGATATGTCTTCCTTGTGTTTTTAATTTATTTAATCTTTTTTTTTTCAAGTCTGGCTTCCTGTATTTCCCTTGGATCAGTTTAGTAGTCAGACAATGATTAGTCAGAGGTTGTGCTTAAATATCTTGAGCCAGTAAGATTTCCATCCTTTGCCAATGGATCTGTGTGTGAGTGAGAAATACAAAATTCAGGCAGTTTATGAATCTGCCCCAGCTTTTACCTTCTGCATGTGCAAGGCCTCATGTTCAGGAAAGCATGAGTAAATAGCTAGGTCTGTCTCCATTATCTTGTAATTATGTTCATAGCCCTTCTGACCCTAGGGATATGTGGGAATTTATCAAGGTCCACAGTGGCTATCTCTTTCACTTGATCCCTCCAAAAAACTTCTGAAGTTTGTCTGAAGTTCTGTTGCTTATTCCAAGCAGTATTGTAACCTCATGTAAGCTATGATATTGGCTTTTCCTGATTGTTTGTCACAGAGATTGCTGTTGTTTCTGATAGCACCTCAAGGTGTGGACCTTTTCAAGCTCTGCTCCAAATCAATTCTGCCCTGTCTGGAAAGAAAGCTGATGTTCCTTACAGCTTGTCATGCCCTGGTAAATACAGCAATAAGGAGCTGGGAGCCAGTGAACAGGGTAGAAGCAGCCCCAGGATAAAGTGCTACACAAACTCCCATTGTTTTTTGGAGGTTTAGCAGTTTTTCTTGAATAAACATTTCACTACATCATTTTTGTATACCTGTGGTCAATTTTCAGAGTTCTGAAATGGTTGTTTTTGGCATTTTTATCCAGTTTTATTGTGGCTTTGTGTGGAGAAAATTTGCTGAGCTTCTCACTTGGCCATTTAGGAAAGCTCTTCTTTAGTATTTTTTTTAGTTGAGATTCACATAACAAAAATATTAGCCATCTTAAAGTATACAATTCAGAGGCGTAATCATTTGCAATATTGTGCAACCACACTTCTCTGTATCTCCAACCATTTTTATCATCCCAAAGAAAATTTTGTACCCATTAAGTAGTCACTCCCCTATTCTCTCATTCCACCAGCCCCGGGGAACCACAAATCTCCTTTCTGTCTTATGGATTTACCTGTTCTAAATATCACATATGAATAGAATCGTCAAACATATAAACTTTCATGTCTGTCTTCTTTCACTTAGCATATTGGTTTTGAGACCCATCCACATGATAGTGTGTGTTAGTACTTTATTCCTTTTTATGGCTAAGTAATATTCATGTATTTATACCAGATTTTGTTTAGGTACTCATTTGTTGGTAGACATTTGGGTTGTTTCCATCTTTTATCTGTTGTGAATAATGCTGCTATGAACATTCATGTACAGATATTTGTTTGAGTCCTGTGTCCAATTCCTTTGGCTATATACACAGATGTAGGATTTCTGGGTAATTCTATGTTCACCTGTTTGGAGGAACCACCAAACTGTTTTCTGCGGCAGCTCTACTACATAGTAGTAGTACTACATAGTAGTACTGTCTGCTATGGCTGCGGCAGCCATGTATGAGTGTTCCAATTTCTCCATATTCTTACCAACACTTATTTTCCATTTTTATAAATTACTGTAGTCATCCTAGTGAGTGTGAAGTATTCTCTCTTTATGGTTTTGATTTACATTTCCCTAATGACTAGTAATGTTGTTGTTTCATATATATATGAAAAAATATATATTTTATATATATATATATATATATATATGAAAATCAAACAGACTCATAAAATGCACTGGTACTAATATGCTGTGAAGCAGAGTTTCACAGAGTTGTGGCTCTGTGGGGAAGATCCAGGAAGGCTTCTCTGGGGAATGATATTTGAAACCTTCAAGGAGTTAATGAAGCAATGAGAGGGCAGGAAGATCTTTCCAGATAGAGGAGACAATATTTGCAAAAACCCCATGGCAGGAGGAGTATGGTGAATTCAGAAGCCTAAATGAAGACTCTTGTGACTGTTGTAGAGAATAAAAGAGAGCAAGGTACAAATCTGACTGGAGAGGTTGGGGGGAAGACCATGCTTTGCCTTGTAGCCTTCCATCCAACAATATGGTGTATGTGTTACTGGGTGACATGGTCAGATTCACTTTTAAAAAATAATTCTGGGGCTTCCCTGGTGGCACAGTGGTTAAGAATCTGCCTGCCAATGCAAGGGACACGGGTTCGAGCACTGGCCTGGGAAGATCCCACATGCCGTGGAGCAACTAAGCCTGTGCACCACGACTACTGAGCCTGCGCTCTACAGCCCGCAAGCCACAACTACTGAGCCCACGTGCCACAGCCCACGTGCCACAAGCCTGTGCGCCTAGAGCCCGTACTCCGCAAAAAGAGAAGCCATGACAATGAGAAGCCCGCACACCGCAACGAAGGATAGCCCCGGCTCACCGCAACTAGATAAAGCCCACGCAGAGCAACGAAGACCCAACACAGCCAAAAATAAATAAATAAATAAAATAATTCTGGTTGTCTGTGGATAATCAAGGAAGGTGGGGAGCATCATTAGATAAGAATAGACAAACTAGTACACTATTATATTGTTCCAAACAAGTTGTCATGGTACCTGGAGCTAGGTGGAGGAGATGGAGAGATGCATTTGGAATAGAGATTTTTAAGAGGTAAATTGTCAGAGGAGCTTCAAGATGGCAGAAGAGTAAGACGTGGAGATCACCTTCCTCCCCACAAATACATAGGAAATACATCTACACGTGGAACAACTCTTGCAGAACACCTACTGAACGCTGGCAGAAGACCTCAGACCTCCCAAAAGGCAAGAAACTCCCCACGTACCTGGGTAGGGCAAAAGAAAAAACAGAGACAAAAAATAGGGACGGGACCTGCACCAGTGGGAGGGAGCTGTGAAGGAGGAAAGGTTTCCACACACTAGAAGCCCCTTTGTGGGCGGAGACTGTGGGTGGCGGAAGGGGGAGCTTTGAAGCCACGGAGGAGAGCGCAGCAACAGGTGTGCGGAAGGCAAAGCGGAGAGATTCCCGCACAGAGGATCGGTGCCGACCGGCACTCACCAGCCCGAAAGGCTTGTCTGCTCAGCTGCCGGGAGCGCGGGGCTGCGAGCTGACGCTCGGGCTTCAGAGGTCAGATCCCAGGGAGAGGACTGGGGTTGGCAGCATGAACACAGCCTGAAGGGGTTAGTGCACCACGGCTAGCCGGGAGGGCGTCCGGGGAAAAGTCTGGAGCTGCCAAAGAGACAAGAGACTTTTTCTTGCCTCTTTGTTTCCTGGTGCGCAAGGAGAGGGGATTAAGAGCGCTGCTTAAAGGAGCTCCAGAGATGGGCGCGACCCGCAGCTATCAGCGCGGACCCCAGAGACGGGCATGAGACGCTAAGGCTGCTGCTGCCGCCACCAAGAAGCCTGTGTGCAACCCCAGGTCACTGTCCACACCTCCCCTCCCAGGAGCCTGTGCAGCCCGCCACTGCCAGGGTACCGTAATCCAGGGACAACTACACTGGGAGAACGCACTGTGCGCCTCAGGCTGGCGCAATGTCCCGCTGGCCTCTGCCGCCGCAGGCTCGCCCCGCATCTGTACCCCTCCCTCCCCCCAGCCTGAGTGAGCCAGAGCCCCCGAATCAGCTGCTCCTTTAACCCTGTCCTGTCGGAGCAAAGAACAGATGCCCTCAGGCGACCTACATGCAGAGGCAGGTCCAGATCCAAAGCTGAACCCTGGAAGCTGTGTGAACAAAGAAGAGAAAGGGAAATCTCTCCCAGCAGCCTCAGGAGCAGCAGATTAAAGCTCCACAATCAACTTGATGTACCCTGCATCTGTGGAATACCTGCATAGACAACGAATCATCCCAAATTGAGGAGGTGGACTTTGGCAGCAATGATATATATATATATTTTTTCCCTTTTTTTCTTTTTTTTAATTGCGTATGTGTATGCTTCTGTGTGTGATTTTGTCTGTCTATCTTTGCTTTTACCATTTGTCCTAGGGTTCTGTCTGTCCGTTTTTTTTGTTGTGTTTTTTTTTAGAATAGTTTTTAGCACTTGTTATCATCAGTGGATTTGTGTTTTGGTTTGGCTGCTCTCTTCTTTCTTTTTTTTTTTTTTATTACTTAAAAGAATTTTTTGAATAATTATTTTTTATTTTAATAACTTTATTTTATTTTACTTTATATTATTTTATTTTATTTTATCTGCTTCTTTCTTTCTTTCTTTCTTTTTTTTCTCCCTTTTATTCTGAGCCGTGTGGATGACAGGCTCTTCGTGCTCCAGCCAGGCGTCAGGGCTGTGCCTCTGAGGTGGGAGAGCCAACTTCAGGACACTGGTCCACAAGAGACCTCCCAGCTCCACATAATACCAAATGGCGAAAATCTCCTAGAGATCTCCATCTCAACATGAAGACCCAGCTCCACTCAACGACCAGCAAGCTACAGTGCTGGACACCCTATGCCAAACAACTAGTGAGACAGGAGCACGACCACATCCATTAGCACAGAGGCTGCCAAGAATCATAATAAGGCCACAGACACCCCAAAACACACCACCGGACGTGGACCTGCCCACCAGAAAGACAAGATCCAGCCTCATCCACCAGAACACAGGCACTAGTCTCCTCCACCAGGAAGCCTACACAACCCACTGAACCAACCTTAGCCACTGGGGACAGACACCAGAAACAGCGGGAACTACAAACCTGCAGCCTGTGAAAAGGAGACCCCAAACATAGTAAGTTAAGCAAAATGAGAAGACAGAGAAACACACAGCAGATGAAGGAGCAATGCAAAACCCCACCAGACCTAACAAATGAAGAGGAAATAGGCAGTCTACCTGAAAAAGAATTCAGAATAATGACAGTAAAGATGATCCAAAATCGTGGAAATAGAATGGAGAAAATACAAGAAGCGTTTAACAAGGACCTAGAAGAACTAAAGAGCAAACAAACAGTGATGAACAACACAATAAATGAAATAAAAAATTCTCTACAAGGGATCAATAGCAGAATAACCGAGGCAGAAGAACAGATAAGTGACCTGGAGGATAAAATGGTGGAAATAACTACTGCAGAGCAGAATAAAGAAAAAAGAATGAAAAGAATTGAGGACAGTCTCAGAAACTCTGGGACAACATTAAATGCACCAACATTCGAATTATAGGGGTGCCAGAAGACGAAGAGGAAAAAAAAGGGGCTGAGAAAATATTTGAAGAGATTATAGTTGAAAACTTCCCTAATATGGGAAAGGAATTAGTTAATCAAGTCCAGGAAGCACAGAGAGTCCCATACAGGATAAATCCAAGGAGAAACAAGGCAAGACACATATTGATCAAACTATCAAAAATTAAATACAAGGAAAAAATATTAAAAGCAGCAAGGAAAAAACAACAAATAACCCACAAGGGAATCCCCATAAGGTTAACAGCTGATCTCTCAGCAGAAACTCTGCAAGCCAGAAGGCAGTGGCAGGACATATTTAAAGTGATGAAGGAGAAAAACCTACAACCAAAATTACTCTACCCAGCAAGGATCTCACTCAGATTTGATGGAGAAATTAAAACCTTTACAGACAAGCAAAAGCAAAGAGAATTCAGCACCACCAAACCAGCTTTACATCAAATGCTGAAGGAACTTCTCTAGTCAGGAAACACAAGAGAAGGAAAAGACCTACAATAACAAATCCAAAACAATTAAGAAAATGGTAATAGGAACCTACATATCGATAATTACCTTAAATGTAAAAGGATTAAATGCTCCAACCAAAAGACATAGACTGGCTGAATGGATACAAAAACAAGACCCGTATATATGCTGTCTACAAGAGACCCAATTCAGACCTAGGGACAAATACAGACTGAAAGTGAGAGGATGGAAAAAGATATTCCATGCAAATGGAAATCAAAAGAAAGCTGGAGTAGCAGTTCTCAGACAAAATAGACTTTAAAACAAAGACTATTACAGGACACAAAGGACACGACATGATGATCAAGGGATCAATCCAAGAAGATATAACAATTGTAAATATTTATGCACCCAACATAGGAGCACCTCAAAACATAAGGCAAATACTAACAGCCATAAAAGGGGAAATCGACAGTAACACAATCATAGTAGGGACTTTAACACCCCACTTTCACCAGTGGACAGATCATCCAAAATGAAAGTAAATAAGGAAACACAAGCCTTAAATGATACATTAGACAAGATGGACTTAATTGATATTTATAGGACATTCCATCCAAAAACAACAGAATACACATACTTCTCAAGTGCTCATGGAACATTCTCTAGGATAGATCATATCTTGGGTCACAAATCAAGCATTGGTAATTTTAAGAAAATTGAACTCGTATCAAGTATCTTTTTGGACCACAACACTATGAGACTCAATATCAATCACATGAAAAAATCTGTAAAAAATAGAAACACATGGAGGCTAAACAATACACTACTTAATAACCAAGATATCACTGAAGAAATCAGAGGTAATCAAAAAATACCTAGAAACAAATGACAATGAAAACACGACAACCCAAAACCTATGGGAGGCAGAAAAATCAGTTCTAAGAGGGAAGTTTATAGCAATACAATCCTACCTTAAGAAACAAGGAACATCTCAAATAAACAACTTAACCTTACACCTAAAGCAATTAGAGAAAGAAGAACAAAAAAACCCCAAAGTTAGCAGAAGGAAAGAAATCATAAAGATCAGATCAGAAATAAATGAAAAAGAAATGAAGGAAACAATAGCGAAGATCAAAAAAACTAAAAGCTTGTTCTTTGAGAAGATAAACAAAATTGATAAACCATTAGCCAGACTCATCAAGAAAAAAAGGGAGAAGACTCAAATCAAGAGAATTAGAAATGAAAAAGGAGAAGTAACAACTGACACTGCAGAAATACAAAAGATCATGAGAGATTACTACAAGCAACTATATGCCAATAAAATGGACAACCTGGAAGAAATGGACAAATTCTTAGAAATGCACAACCTTCCGAGGCTGAACCAGGAAGAAATAGAAAATATGAACAGACCAATCACAAGCACTGAAATTGAGACTGTGATTAAAAATCTTCCAGCAAACAAAAGCCCAGGACCAGATGGCTCCACAGGCAAATTCTATCAAACATTTAGAGAAGACCTAACACCTATGCTTCTCAAACTCTTCCAAAATATAGCAGAGGGAGGAACACTCCCAAACTCATTCTATGAGGCCACCATCACCCTGATACCAAAACCGGACAAAGATGTCACAAAGAAAGAAAACTACAGGCCAATATCACTGATGAACATGGATGCAAAAATCCTCAACAAAATACTAGCAAACAGAATCAAACAGCATATCAAAAGGCTCATACACCATAATCAAGTGGGATTTATCCCAGGGTGCAAGGATTCTTCAATATATGCAAATCAATCAATGTGATACACCATATTAACAAATTGAAGGCAAAAAACCTTATGATCATCTCAATAGATGCAGAGAAAGCTTTCGACAAAATTCAACACCCATTTATGATAAAAACCATGCAGAAAGTAGGGATAGAAGGAACTTTCCTCAACATAATAAAGGCCATATATGACAAACCCACAGCCAACATCGTCCTCAATGGTGAAAACCTGAAACCATTTCCACTAAGATCAGGAACAAGTCAAGGTTGCCCACTCTCACCACTGTTATTCAACATAGTTTTGGAAGTTTTAGCCATAGCAGTCAGAGAAGAAAAAGAAATAAAAGAAATCCAAATCGGAAAAGAAGAAGTAAAGCTGTCATTGTTTGCAGATGACATGATACTAAACATAGAGAATCCTAAAGATGCTGCCAGAAAACTACTAGAGCTAATCAATGAATTTGGTAAAGTAGCAGGATACAAAATTAATGCACAGAAATCTCTTGCATTCCTATACACTAATGATGAAAAATCTGAAAGTGAAATTAAGAAAACACTCCCATTTACCATTGCAACAAAATGAATAAAATTCCTAGGAATAAACCTACCTATGGAGACAAAAGACCTGTATGCAGAAAAGTATGACACTGATGAAAGAAATTAAGGATGATACAAATAGATGGAGAGATATACCATGTTCTTGGATTGGCAGTATCAACATTGTGAAAATGACTGTGCTATGCAAAGCAATCTGCAGATTCAATGCAAGCCCTATCAAACTACTACTGGCATTTTTCACAGAACTAGAGCAAAAAACTTCACAATTTGTATGGAAACACAAAAGACCCCGAATAGCCAAAGCAATCCTGAGAAAGAAAAACGGAACTGGATGAATCAGTCTCCCTGACTTCAGACTATACTGCAAAGCTACAGTAATCAAGACAGTATGGTACTGGCACAGAAAACAGAAATATAGATCAATGTAACAGGAAAGAAAACCCAGAGATAAACCCACTCACATATGGTTACCTTATCTTTGATAAGGGAGGAAAGAGGGCTTCCCTTGTGGCGCAGTGGTTGAGAGTCTGCCTGCCGATGCAGGGGATATGGGTTCGTGCCCCGGTCTGGGAAGATCCCACATGCCGCGGAGCGACTGGGCCCGTGAGCCATGGCCGCTGAGCCTGCGCGTCCGGAGCCTGTGCTCCGCAACGGGAGAGGCCACAACAGTGAGAGGCCCATGTACCGCAAAATAAATAAGCAAATAAATAAAGGAGGAAAGAATATACAATGGAGTAAAGACAGCCTCTTCAATAAGTGGTGCTGGGAAAACTGGACAGCTACATGTGAAAGAATGAAATTAGAACACTCCCTAACACCATACAGAAAAATAAACTCAAAATGGATTAAAGACCTAAATGTAAGGCCAGACACTATCAAACTCTTAGAGGAAATGATAGGCAGAACAGTCTATGACGTAAATCACAGCAAGATCCTTTTTGACCCACCATCTAGAGAAATGGAAATAAAAACAAAAATAAACAAATGGGACCTAATGAAACTTATAAGCTTTTGCACAACAAAGGAAACCATAATCAAGACGAAAAGACAACCCTCATAATGGGAGAAAATATTTGCAAATGAAGCAGATGACAAAGGATTAATCTCCAAAATTTACAAGCAGCTCATGCAGCTCAATATCAAACAAACAAACCACCCAATCCAAAAATGGACAGAAGACCTGAATAGACATTTCTCCAAAGGAGATATGCAGATTGCCAACAAACACATGAAAGAATGCTCAACATCGTTAATCATTAGAGAAATGGAAATCAAGACTACAATGCAATATCATCTCACACCGGTCAGAATGTCCATCATCAAAAAATCTACAAACAATAAATGCTGGAGAGGGTGTGGAGAAAAGGGAACCCTCTTGCACTGTTGGTGGGAATGTAAATTGATACAGCCACTATGGAGAACAGTATGGAGGTTCCTTAAAAACTAAAAATAGAGCTACCATACGACCCAGCATTCCCACTATTGGGCATATACCCTGAGAAAACCATAATTCAAAAATAGTCATGTACCAAAATGTTCATTGCAGCTCTATTCATAATAGCCAGGACATGGAAGAAACCTAAGGGTCCATCGACAGATGAATGGATAAAGAAGATGTGGCACATATATACAATGGAATATTACTCAGCAATAAAATGAAATGAAATGGAGTTATTTGTCGTGAGGTGGATGGACCTAGGGTCTGTCATACAGAGTGAAGTAAGTGAGAAAGAGAAAAACAAATACCATATGCTAATAAATATATATATGGAACCTAAAAAAAAAAAAATGCTCATGGAGAACCTAGGGACAAGATGGGAATAAAGACACAGACCTACTAGAGAATGGACTTGAGGATATGGGAAGGGGGAAGGGTAAGCTGGGACAAAGTGAGAGAGTGGCATGGACATATATACACTATGGAACGTAAAATAGATAGCTAGTGGGAAGCAGCCGCATAGCACAGGGAGATCAGCTCCGTGCTTTGTGACCACCAAGAGGGGTGGGATAGGGAGGGTGGGAGGGAGGGAGACGCAAGATGGAAGAGAGATGGGGACATATGTATATGTATAACTGATTCATTTTGTTATAAAGCAGAAACTAACACACCATTGTAAAGCAATTATACTCCAATAAAGATGTTTAAAAAAAAGAGGTAAAGTGTCCACCGTTGGATTTCTTAGAATATATATATATATATATATATATATATATATATATCAAAGTTCAGTCTGAGTTGCTTCAGTTGGGCAAATAAGGAGTAATGACAAGTTAATTTCAATCTTTCTCTCTCTTAAGCATTTATTTTTCCATCAGTATTTATATTCATAATCTTTCTTGCTAAATGTCAGTGTGTATATTTAAATATCATGTCCTCTGTTTCATTTACTCTGGGGCTAATAAAAACTTAATAGACACTAATTGTTATCAAATTTGCCAAGAAAAGACTCTCACAAATCTAGTTAGTTTTTAACATTCTGTTCAATTTGGAGCCTATAATATATCCCCAGCAGGGACTGTGCTTGGAAGCACCAGGGACTTCTTGGAAGAAAATATACTTGACAGATCTTGGGTCAAACCATAATCATCCTTCACAAAGAGTGACTCTGGACATACTGTAGGTAATATATTTTTATACTGTCCGGGTTTATCTCACTTTGTTGTCCAATTGTTCTAGACATTTTGTCCTTGCATCTACAGAGATGTGTACAATAAGAGCTTGTTTTCTTATATTAGACCGCTGGCACAAAAATGCTTACTCCAACTTTTCCATATATATCTATGAAGGTTTGGAAAATTAGCTACTGAATCTCATCTAGTGACCATAAATGTGCCTGTATTAGCCTATGAAGAAAGAAATCTCATTTCTTTAATTTAGAGATTGCCTCTCTCCTTCCTCCAGCAATTCCCCTCCCCTCTGCCTCTCACCATGCCATGCTCACCTTTAAGTTTTCTCTCCTGGAAGAATGAGTACAGACAATAAGAAGTTAGAGCAGAACTGCAGAGAAAACAGATTGGTAGTATAATCTCGAATATGGGAATAATTTAGAGAAAATAAATCCATATATTTAGATATAAATACAGACAGAGACATAGGTATCTATGTTTATATCTATTTCTGTATCTATCAATCAATCAATCAATCTGTCTATCCACAGCACACATTCATACATCTTTTTTGTAGGAGGGATTCAGATTATTTAGTCAAATTTAAATGACAAAAGGCTAATTTATTACTGTTCTCTAAAATTTAAAAGAATTATTTGAGAAGTTTTTTCATATAAGGAAAATTCAAGTAATAAGTCCTCTTACTTCATTATTGCTATTCTTCCTTTTTCACTAAAATTCCTTCCCTGTACTTTCTCCCCTATTTCATTATTCCCCTATGTCTTTACTCGTTTATTTTAGATTCGTTCCTTATGCTTTATCTTTGTAGAAATACTCTTTTATATCCATGGCTTCTTTAATTTTCTCTCACTGTTCTTTAGTTCAACTTAAAAGAATGTTTTTAACCAAAAGATTCCTGGAAAAAGTCTTTCTCATTTTGGATCCCTTGTGGCTTTGGGACAATGAGGGAGTAGGTGGGGGGCTGTAAATGGAAAGGTTACTGAGTCTGTACCACAGAGGTATCTGGAGAAATGTGTGGCATGTTGACAGCCTGAGATGAAGTTGTCATGATGACAATTTGGAGTCTTGTCTGATTTGACAGCATTTACTTGCTTTGCTGCTCCAACTGAAAAAGTAAACATTGTGTCTGGGGACTAAATCTACTTGTGTATTCTTAAACTAGATTAAAGTCAGATACTAAATTGTCTATATGGGTTTCCTTTGTTCTGGTTTTTTTTTTGTTTGTTTCAATACTCTGATATACCAATGTTCTATTCTTTTATATGGCTTGTATTTAAAAGGAAGTGATTTGAAATCGGTGTCACTGTGAAGTCAGCTTGTTGAAACTGAAATTCAGTATTTCATTGATCATATATTTATTGTTTTGAATAGCATCAGTAAATGTGAAGTGACTTATGGGGTGTTTTAATTCCAAATTGGCTGTGATATCTAACCTATGGACCCAGAGAGTGGATTATCACAAATTCTGAGTATTCAGTATCCAACACAGGAATGGAATAACTCTTTGTGGAAGTACCCCAATCCCCCCAGTGGGATTAATTTTCAGTATGCCCATTGATAAGGAAGGTAAGAGATGAGCAGAATGAGAAGTAAAAGGTTATCATCATTTTGTTATCACTCTTCTTTCTTCCACATCCTCCTGTGCAGAGTGGTTCAGTAGAAGTGATACCAGCATGGAGGTGTCTCTTGTCATGCAGGCTTTTATGGTTGTGACTTAGAGCTATCGAACCACATTTTCAGTAGAACTGCAAAAAGTTCATGTTGGCTTTGAGGAACTTGTTATATAATGAAAGGAAAGTTTCCTTTCTCTTTTGGCTCTAAATGTTACTATGTTGTGTAATATGGACCTCAAAGAAGAAATTATGAAAAAAAGTGTATGTTTAAATGATTGTCCATACCTGCATTCTTAAGAGTCCTAAAGGCAATTGTTTCTTGACAGTCAGTGATTATTCGACAGTGAGAGAGAACTCATGGAAAATTTTTTTCTGAAAATAAGATGCATTTGTGGAAATAAAGAAAATATATTAAACTTCTGAGTGACTTATTATTTTAATAATTCATATTATAAAAGAAATTGTTATTGATGGCTGCTTTGCAAATGGAATATTAAATCTTTTAAATACTTTATTTATACAATTTCACTTTGAAACAATGCCAATAAGTATGTTCAAGTTAATAAATCAATTAGGGAAAGAATCTTTTTTTTTGCGGCACATAAGTTTCTGCAAATTTTCTGAAGTAATATTCTACCTGAGGACAATAAAGAGAACAATCTAGCTTTTTAAAATGTCTCATCGTTAACTAAAATTATAGGTGTTGCCAGATCAATATCAACACTCTTCAGAAAATATTTGGAAGCTATTGAGATACAGATTTTAAGGAAACTTATTAAAGAAGGAATTTTCTTCATAAATAAGCTTCGACCCACACTAATCAGGATTTCCTAGAACTGCAAATTTACTACTTTTGTTTTTGCTGTTGATGATGTTGAAGGTTGATAGCATTATTTGTGTGCAAGAAATAGGATTTCTGGAAAGCTTCACAGTAGAAAATAAGTTTTATATTGCCTCTGTCTTTAAAGTGCCAAAGACATTCTAACAAGTGACACTGGGAATTATTGACAAGATGGTCTTGAAGCCAGTCTAAAGTGTTACCAGAGAGTTATGGATCAGTCCAGGAAGTCTTTTCTTAGACCGTAATGATTAGGTGTATATTATTTGTGTTCTATTCTTTTAAGTACTCAACCTACATAATTATACAAAAAGTTAAAAAAATACGTCCTATATTCATTTACCTGGTTACTGCATTTGACCATTATGTTAATACATTATTTTATTAACAAATGAAGGAAATTGAAGTAGTTACAGTAGTAACTTCCTGTGACAATATTGACTAAGAATTGCTTAGTTTCTCCAAAACAGTATTTTAGTACAGATTTACAATAACTTATTTACAGTTCTGAAATTGTTTTGTAAGTCATATATGTAATTTTTTTTTTTCTTGACTGTGCTGTGTGGCTTGCAGGATCTTAGTTCCCTGACCAGGGATTGAACCTGGGCCCGGCAGTGAAAGTGCCCAGTCCGAACCACTGGACGGCCAGGGAATTCCCAAGTCATTTTGTAATTGGAATGTTGGAAATGTATCATACGATTTTTGGTAATTCATTTAGAGGAAAACCTAAATGGACCTGACAAGAGGCTGGTTATTTAGTGTGGCTATTTATATGTCATGGCAGAAATATCAACGTATTTGATTATGGAATATTGCCCTAGACCTCATTGGTAGTTCTATGTAATATATGGTATATACACCATATTATGTTTCCCTAATCCAATTTTTTCAGTATTCTGAAGCTTATTTGGCCTCTGGGGTTTTGGATAAGAACATTCACCTATATAAACAGTTAAATTTAAGTCTAACGGTATCATAGAAAAATGTAAAAAATGTTCTAGCCTTGTCTGATTGCTATTCAAACCTTCTACCTTATGTATGTAGCATCTTTCATTAATTCTCTATCAAGCCTTCCATCTTCTATTAGATAACATCTATTCAGCAAACTATTGAGCACCTATTATATAATAGGTATTTTGCTAGGTCCTAAAGAAATAGACAATGTCTGTGCCCTTGAGAAGCTTAGAGACCTTGCTAACAAAGAATACAGGGGAATGTATGGAATAATAGAAGCATGTAGAAGATACAGAAGTGTCTAGGCAGTAATCGGGTGATGGTTCTCTTTTGACATAGAGCTGTCAGGAAATGGACAATGGGAAAGGTGGAGAATAGGGAAGGTGTTACAGAGAATGTGATGTAGTTTTCAAAGTACATCACAGTTAAAGAGAGTAGCCTGAGCATAACACAGATGTGAGAAGTGGCATGGTATTGGTATGGAAGGAAAAGAACTGTATTGCAAGGGGATTATGGGGAATGTGGTAGAAATGTGTCTGGAGGAATAGGCAATGATCAGATCATCAAGGTCCTTGGTTGCCACACTAAGGAGCTTGGATATTATTCTGTGGATAATAGGAAGCTATTGAAGGGTTTAGGGAGGTGAGTGCTGTGATCCATTTTGCATTTTGAAAAGCTCTCTTGTGAAGTCTTGTAAAGATGGACCAGATGGGAACAAGACAGAGACAGTTTAAGAGAATAATGCAATTAATGGGATAGATGCCATAACCTGTAGCACAGTCTTTTGGTCCTGATTTGTCAAAACCTATCTTCCTTACTTTCTTTTTATTCCCTTTTCCCTCCCTCCCTCCCTGTATTTCGCTCTCTTTTCTTCTTTTTCCCCCCTAGAATTGTATTATGGTTCATAATGACACTATCTCTTCATATACTTTTAAATCTGTATAATATTTATTTAAATAAGTTTTTCTTTGTATATCAGTGTCTTCTCTTTCTAAAGTTAAGCCCTGCTGATTTTTTAATGTCATCTATTGTGACAGTTTTCATGCCTCTTTCTTAGATGACTTTAGCGTTCATGGACTGTCTGTTCAACATTCTATACTCAGTCAATCTTACAAACAATCTGTAAGGTCATTTATTCACATGACCAATCTCTGTTTCTTATCATCACTCAGAAATGTCCCACAGCTGAAATCATAACTTCCTATTCAAGACTAACTGCAATCTTCTATTTCTCCAGCTCTCCTCTAAAGGCGCCACGTAGGATGACTCCAGGAAACACTGTTCACACTGTATTCTGTGTGAGCTCCACTTAGACTTGTCTTCAGTCTTAACGAAATTTTAGTACTTTGAGTCTTCTCTTTTTCTTTACCTATCAGTTCCTTCAACTTCACTTAATTCCCTGTTGATTCCAGACCCATTTGGGTATCACTTCTTTTACTCTTATGAGAGCATCAAAGTCCCACTTCCCTCTTTTACTACATCCACTTTGGTTTAAACATTTTCTGTTTCTCTACCTGACTGTTAAGCACTTCTGAAGGAAATCATATAATCCCATTATTAGTGCTTGCTAATTTTTGGTCTTCTCCCTTAACTGGGACCTTCCTATACCTCTCTCCCACATAACTCTCAAATTCTTTTGCTTGACCTTACACACATATATCTCCCATGATCCAAAGAAGCTAATCCAAAATACTGAATGCAATAGAAATTAATTTCCTTCAGTCCTCACACACCTTTTCTATGTCTCAAGCTCTCTTCTCTACCTATTTACTCTTCCTAGGTGGCCTAATGCAGTCTTGTATACCGAAATCCATCAATAGTCTGATGACCTTAAAATTTTTATTGTCAGTCCAGATCTCTTCCTGGAATTCCTATATTTATATATTCAACTGATTACTTGACATCCCTACCCAGATGTCTGGTAAGGATCTCAAATATAACCTAGGCAAAATAGAATTCTTCATTTTCACCACAAACCTCCTCTTCTCTATCACTGTAAATAGCATGATCTTCCAACCACTTTCTCAACTCAAAAACCTGTGAGTTATTTTTGATTCTTATCTTTATCTCTTCCAGATCCAGTCAGTCACCAAATCTTTTGTACTACCCCCAAAAGATAACACAAAGCCAGTCATTTTTTCCTCATGTCTTCTACATTATTTTAATCAAATTACCATCACCTCTCACTTGGATTACTGTAATAAAATCTTGATTTGTTTTTCTACTTCCCGTTTTACCCCCTTACAATTGGTTATCCTTTCACGTAGCAGCCAGGATAATCTTTTTATACCGTATATCATATAATTTCCTCTTCTTGCTTTAAGCCTTTCAATGAATTCCTGTCATCTGTTTTACCGTGGCATTCAGAATCCTCTATGATGTGGTTGTGGCTGCCTCTCTAAGACCGTTTTGTATTATTGTCCTTCTAGCCTACTAGCCTATTATGTTCCAGCTCCACTGGTCTTCTGTATCTCAAACATTACAAGTTTGCATTAATGCTTACTTCCATCAGTGCTCCCACTGGACCACTGGCGTGTACTTCTACCAATCTATGCGTGGTTGCCTTCTCCTTGTTATTTTGATCTCAGCTTAAATGTCATCCTTTGAGAGATGCACCTCTGACCACACAATCTGGACACCAGTTCACTCTAGATCACATCATTCATTTGAATTTTCTGCATAGCAGTTATCACCATTTGGTCTTTTTCTCTGGTTTATTTATGGATTTTTTGGTCTCCCCTTGTCTGTCTCATTTTCTACTATATCCACACCTTCTAGAATAGTACTAACACTTAGTAGTCACTCAATAGCATGCTAAATCAATACTAAAGTTAGCCTTATTAACTGTAATAACAAGTTAATCTGTTAAATCTGTTAATTAACTGAACTCTAGGACATTTGTAGTTGAGAAAAGAAAATAAATAATTTTTTTTCTCACAGAGAGTCAAGGAATAATTTTTTTAGGTGAGTTTTTGATTAGCACAAAAAGAAGAGAAACTTAAAGTAGAATTTTAAGCTTTTTTTTTTCCCCTGGAGGAGAATGGAGTATAAAGAAAAAGCTTTGCTAACTTGATAAAGTTTGTAACACAAGTCTTTGAAGATGGTAATTATGATCCCCAAACTATTTCTTTTCTTTCCTAGACCATTAAAGGAAGGCATTCATTGATACTTTGTAAATCTGGTACACCCCTACTTGATACTATAATGGTCTGTCATTTCAATGAAAAAAAATCATTCATGTTGATGAAATAAAAGATCATTCAAATCAGTTGTTTAGAATCATGTAGCCCAGTCAGTTGCTTGACTAAATTTTTTTACTTTCTCTATGGACTTATGAGTCACCCAATTGATGAAAGATATATTTTGTTCTTTTAATAGTGTATTATGAGTCATGCAATGAAATATAATTGTTATTATTGCTACATTATTAAATTAATTTGATTGACATTGGTAAATAACATTATTTTTTAACTTAATGAGTACTTAAAGTGATGAAAGGTCCTTGTCCCAAAAGATTTTTACTTTGTACATGTGATTTGTACTTTCTCTCTGCAAACTTCATGAAGACAGGGATTTTTGTCTTATTTATTCTCTGAGATTGCATGAAAGCCTGGCATCATGTTCCAATCAAATCTTACTGGACAAAATAAAATACAGTTAATTTACAGGTTAAAATTTTTCTTACTCTGATAGTTCCTATGGTAGGCCAAATATCACCCCCCCCACCGCCCCCCAGTCAAGATATCCACACGCTAATCCCTGCAACCTGTAAAAAATATGTTATATGACATAGCAAGTGGGAATTAAAGTTGCAGATGAAATTGAGATTGCCAATCAGTTCAAATAAAGAGAGCATCCTGGATTATCTAGGTTGGCCCAGCATAATCAAAAGGCTCCTTAAATGGGGAAGAAGGAGGCGGAGAGACGGCATTCTGAGAAAGACTCAATATTGCTGACTGTGAACATGGATGGGGGGCCACCAGACGAGTAATGCAGGCAGCCTCAAGAAGCTAGAAAAGGCAAAAAAACACAAATTCTCCCCAAGATCTTCCAGAAAGGAATGCAGCCCTGCCAAAACCTTGACTGTAGCCCCAGTGAGACCCCTTTTGGACTTATGACCTCCAAAACTATGAAACAATAATTGTGTGTTGTTTTAAGCCACTAAGCTTGTGATAATTTGTTAAAGCAGCAATAGGAAACTAACAAAGGTTCCCTTTTGCTTTTCTTCTCGGAAACAAAAAATGAAAGTGCATTTCAAGGAAGGGGAGTGGATTTTCTTTGTGTATCTGTGAAAGTTTCTCACTTAGCCGTGGTATTTCAATTTTTTTCAAGTTCTTTTTGTGCACTGTGCACACTCCTTAGGTCGCATATTGTGAGAAAGTATAGACCCAACTTGGCCATTGTAATTTAATTACAAACTTTAAGTTGTCTGCTTTTAGAATGCATGTCTACTTAATATTGGTTAAAGAAGGAAATGTATAAAAGCAGAAATATAGTAAAAAACGAATCACCTTGATTTCACCCATTTAGAATATATAGCTGTTTTACAAATGTTGGGCAGTAGTTTCTCTCTTCAATAGCAACAAAAAATTGATGCAAATGAAGTTTGTAGTATATGAGCTTGCAGAGGCGGTGCTTAAAATGCTTAAGAGAATGCACGACTTTAAAGCATTTTCCGATACTTTAAAAATACATACTTATAAAGAAACAATTGATGTACTAATTATGATTATTTTTATCTGTCCATCAAATGTCTGCTCAGTATTTACTAAGCCACATTTTCAAACTTTGATTTGCTAGATCTACAGCAAAGTCTAAGTTAAGCGTTTAGTGCCAATTTAATGGAAGCGATAGGTTCACAGAATGAAAATGTGTATAGCTTGAAATTTACCCTTATTTTGGCATTTTCAACTGTTCACTCATTCAGATAATTGCTACTGATTCCCTCACGTATCAGACATTGGTGATAAGAACCCAGATCATACATTTCCACCCAGTGTCTCTTCACACCTTCACTGTAGTTGGTGATCCAACCATACTGGAAACCCTGCTGTTTCACACAATGGGCCACATTCTCTCTTACTTCTAGAATTGTGAGCACAGTGTTCCTTTGCAGGAAACATGCTGATCTCCTCCAACCAGCTTCTGCTTCCACTCCTTGGTGGGTTTCTGAGTCACCCAGGGCTCAGCTTCAGTTGAAAAGTCTCCTGCCTAGAAAGCTTTCCCTGACTGATCCAAGATGGAGCTAGATGTTTCTCCTTTGCTACTTCGTGAACTTTGTAGGCCCTTGTAATCCAAACTTACTCCACTTGTAGTGCTTACTACAGAATGTTTTCACTTGTCTGTCTCCCTCAATTTCCATAAGGTTTCCATTATTATCTCTCTGATGCTTAGCACAGTACTAGCCTATAATAGCTTTTTAATATATAGTTACTAAGTAAAAGGACCAATGGCTATGTAAAAGACGTATGTATATATATGAAAGAAGTATTGAGAGAAATCACAGGAGGAGAGGTTGTCCTTTTGAAAAAGTTTTTCTCTGAGCCTGTAGTCTCAGAGTTGGAAAATAATTTAGAAATTATGCTGCTTCTGTCGTTGCCTCCGATCATTCTTGAGGACTCTGATTTCCCACGCAAAACATTGAGTTTTGTTTTGTTTTTTAATTTTTGGCTGCGTTGAGTCTCGTTGCTACGCGTGGGCTTTTCTCTGGTTGCGGCGAGTGGGGGCCACTCCTCTCTGCGGTGCGTGGGCTTCTCATTGCGGTGGCCTCTCCCATTGCAGAGCAAGGGCTCTAGGCGTGTGGGCCTCAGCAGCTGTGGCTTGCGGGCTCCAGAGCTCAGGCTCAGTAGTGGTGGCGCACGGGCTCAGCTGCTCCGCGGCATGTGGGGTCTTCCAGGACCAGGGCTTGAACCCGTGTCCCTTGCATTGGTAGGTGGATTCCTAACCAGTGTGCCTCCAGGGAAGCTCTGTTTTGTTTTTTAATTTTGTTTAATTTCTGTTTTAATTCATTTCATTTTAAAATATGTTTAAAGGACACCGTTGTAAACTTTTATCAGTAAAAATAACTTCCCTTGTGCCACATGAAATAATTTGACAAATTGTAAATTGGAACAAAATTTAAGGGTAATCCAGTGTGTAAATATGTTCTTGGTCAACATCTATTCTATAGAAATCTCATTTTGTATTTAAAAAAACAAAACCCTTTTTCTGCAATAACATTTTATAAATTCAGCTTTTCATAGATTTAGAATGTACTTATTATAATTCTAAATTTAAAAGGTTTGAGTGCATTATTTCAGATTTTTGACTTTATGATATTTACCTAATTTATACAGTAATTGTATAATTTTTAGCATAGGAAGGAACTTCCCAGGTCATCCAGCCCAACTCCTGATTTTACAGGTGAGGAAAACTGATGCCCTCTTCTGCAGTAACTGCTCAGATGACCTCAGATGAAAGACACATCTCAAAGACCAATATTCTTCTCCCATGATTATTCAGATTATACCAGAATGGCACAGTGCTACCATCTCATTACCTTTGGTGAAACTAAACATCTGATTGGAAAGCATGACTTGAGCATTGGATCTACCCAAAAGAGGTTGGAGAGAGAGGGAAGCAGAGGATGCTTACAAGTCCCCAAAGCACCACACAGTCTGTTCCAATGCCCTATTATTGGTATAAAGTGGTGAGGACACTGCCTGCCCATTTCTAAACACAGATGCTTAAGGCTTCCCTTAGGGACCTCGGGTATCAGGGCTTGGATCAGCACAATGGACTCCAGATCCCAGTGACTGGCAAGCCTGATTATTTTCTGCTACTTGCTTTCCAAGATTAGCTCAGGTTCTTGATTGTGCTGGGTTTGATGGTTTGCAAGAACCTGGAAAGGGCTGGCAAAGGCATAAAATGACACATCTGCTGCGCTGTCCCACAGGGCAGCCACTGGATGTGACTGCTGAGCACTTGAAATCTGGCTAGTCCAAATGAAGACGTGCTAACTATGCCCTGGATTCAAAGGCTTAGGAAGAAAATATGAATTTAAAATATATTATTTTTAATAGAATTAAATGTAGAATTGAATATATTTTGGATACATTGGGTTAAGTCAATTATTCAAATTATTTTCACCTTTTCTTTCTTTCTTTTTTTTTTTTTTTTTTGCTGTACGCGGGCCTCTCACTGTTGTGGCCTCTCCCGTTGCGGAGCACAGGCTCCGGACGCGCAGGCTCAGTGGCCATGGCTCACGGGCCCAGCCGCTCCGCGGCATGCGGGATCTTCCCGGACCGGGGCATGAACCCGTGCCCCTGCATCGGCAGGCGGACTCTCAACCACTGTGCCACCAGGGAAGCCCTCACCTTTTCTTTAACTTTTAATGATGTGGCTACTTAGAAAACTTAAAATTATATATGTGATTCATACATATATTTCCACTGAGAAGTGCTCCCTTAAGGAGTAGAGTAAGTAACATTAAAATCTCCAATGTATTGACTGGTACTAAGACTCTCAGTCACCAAACCATGATTACCATCAGCTATATACCATTGCAGCATCCCTGATCTATTCAGAATGGATGACCACTGTGGGGCTCTTGATGCATTCATACGTATCTCTGAATGGAGATTTAGGAGAATCATTGGCTTATGAATAAAAACAGCAATGATTCTCCACCCCCGCTGCCCAGTTCTCTGTACCATATATATAAAGGAAGTGGAGAAAGTTACAACCACTTGAATGTTATGAGCATTCCAGTTCTTTCCAACTTCAGAAGTGAATGTGGCATGTCTCCTGGCTTGAGGGTGAAAACTGTGAGGTAGAGAGAGGAATTGTTTTGTAGGTCATAAAAATGGGCTTTTATGAAAAATAGGCAGCTTATGGTTTTATTCATTCAAAATACTTTTTCCAAATACATTTCCTGAGGCTTAGAATTAGAGTTCAAGCTCAAAACCTTCTTTAGTGCTCACTTCCTTATCAAGGAGATCATTCTATGTGCCTGTCCCCTTCAATCCTACTTCATTGAATATGCTGGATGCTGGTCACATATAGAAAACAATATGGTCCCTGCCCTGTAGGAAGTACACTACAGGACTTCTTAGATTGTTAAATCAATATTATATATTACAATAGAGTGTTGCCATAAATATTACAGTGACATAGGCAATGTTTTCACATATCAGTGTATGAGGAACTCTAGTTAATTTTCCTAGTAATCATTGAGTACACTTGTAGAAAACAAGGAATTATATTTATGAATTGGGAAGAATAACTATTGGATACTGAGAATTTAGAAAAAATGAACATTGATTTGACAACATTTCTGAGCCTCTTGAAGAAATATGCCTAAGAACTTATATCTTGGAAAATAAAACAAACCTCATCCTATATTTCAAGATTCCTCATTCAGAAATATTTTTTTAACGGCCATATTCAATGATTTTCTTTGAAAAAAAGTGAACTAAATCAATCAGAAGTGAAAACCAAGCTGCTCACTTCTGTGTGTGTGTGTGTGTGTGTGTGTGTATAACATGTACATAGAAAAATAACATATTGTGGTGATAGCCTAGGTGTAGTTAGTCACTGTCAGGGAATTAACACAATTAAAAAAAACCCAACACATCTTAAAGAGTCCAAGGGAGGTGTGTAGGTAGTAAAATTAGACTTGGAGATCTCTTAGTAGATCCTGGCTACTGGTTGAGGAGCCCTACCATACAGACATAATTTGAAAGTGTTTGAAATCTCTTAACACCTCTAGCTTCAGACTAGACTATCAGAGCATTTAGAGGGACCGATGTTGGCCCTGTTGTGATCATGACGTCCAAAGAGAAGAATATGAGTGGCCAAAGGTGTACACCCATGCAGACCCAAGACCCCACTTCTTGCTCTTCTATACCATACTTCAAGGATACAGAAGAAGGAGTACTTGTCCATACAGCCCAAGCCACTGCCAGGGTTTACGCAGGTTTTCGCTAGCCCAGCCTCCCAGGGAAGACTTTGTTGCTGGGTGCTCACTCTTGGGCCCAAGATGTAGCTCAGGAGCCATGTGGTTCTCTGGGAGAGAGGTGGGGATGAAGAGCAGATACAGCATGACATGTGGGGTGGAGGGTGAGGAGGAAAGAAGGACAGTGCCCTCTCTCTTTCTGTCTGAAATGATAACTAGGAGTAGGTCAGAAGTATTGTCATGTTGGCATATTTTTTAGATACTATAGGAATAAGATAAGCACAAAATGGAAATTGTTAAAAGAAAAGCATTTTGAAACATGTACCCATATATGGGTTAGGATTCTTTGTTGATGTTACCTCCCAGTATTGATGATAGCCATATTAAGGATATTTCCATACCTTCCATCCACATTCTGTTCAGATTTCAGAACTCGTCCCCCTCCCAGAATTTTATATTCATATGATATATATGATCTATATGATGTATCATATAAACTGAAAGCATATATATGTGTATATACATATATGGAGAAAAATTACATTTAAAGGAATGAGAGTATTATTGACATTAAAATGTCACCAGCAAAAATGGAACCCTCCTACACTGTTGGTGGGAATGTAAATTGATACAGCCACTATGGAGAACAGTATGGAGGTTCCTCAAAAAACTAAAAATAGAGCTACCATATGACCCAGCAATACCACTACTGGACATATACCCTGAGAAAACTGTAACTCAAAAAGAGTCATGTACCACAATGTTCACTGCAGCACTATTTACAATAGCCAGGACATGGGTAAGTGTCCATCGATAGATGAACGGATAAAGAAGATGTGGCACATATATACGATAGAATATTACTCAGCCATAGAAAGAAACGAAATTGAGTTATTTGTAGTGAGGTGGATGGACCTAGAGTCTGTCATACAGAGTGAAGTAAGTCAGAAAGAGAAAAACAAATACCGTATGCTACCACGTATATATGGAATCTAAAAAAAGAATGTTCTGAAGAACCTAGGGGCAGGACAGGAATAAAGACTCAGACGTAGGGAATGGACTTAAGGACATGGGGGGGGGGAAGGGTAAGTTGGGACGAAGTGAGAGAGTGGCATTGACATATACACACTACCAAATGTAAAATAGATAGCTAGTGGGAAGCACAGGGAGATCAGCTGGGTGCTTTGTGACCACCTAGAGGGGTGGGGTAGGGAGGGTGGAAGGGAGATGCAAGAGGGAGGAGATATGGGGATATATGTATATGTATAGCTGATTCACTTTGTTATACAGCAGAAACTAACACACCATTGTAAATCAATTATACTCCAATAAAGATGTCAAAAAAAAATGTCACCAGCAGCAGTGAATATTCAAAGAAAATGAAGCAATGTCTTCAAAGTTGGAAGGATAAAAAGATATTATATTATGCAAAAGACACTATCATGCAATAACTTAGGTCATTATTAACTTGCCCTGTATGAAAAGATATTCAAGAGGATCAACTAGAAAAACAAAAAAGAAATCTTAGAAAATGCATATATGAAATTCAGGCAGTGAAGTATGACCATAAAAGGGGAAGGAAGCCAGAAAGTAAATGAAAGAGAATTTGTTAGATACTGATGCTTAGAAGGTTCCCCTTCAAAGATAAAAAATTAAGACATAAGATTACATTTTTGTGAGGCCAATAATGCATCTCAGTCTACAGTTAAAAACAATATTGTCAGTGTTAATTACTATCTTTTATAAAAACTTTCTAACCTACAGTGGTCAAAATGTGACAAAAAGGATCTGAATGATAAAACTTCATAATATAAAAATAAAATTATAGCTAATTTTTTTGAGGTGAGGGAGGAGGAGAGGTAGTGGAAAGGCTTACTAATTACCTCATGTTTCATAGCAAAAATTAAGTAGATATAGCCTTAACTGATAGTAAAATATTATTTAAGTATATTATTTAAATTCAGAAAAGTAATGATTAAAAGAACTAAGGAAAAAAATACATCCAAAAACTTAAAGGAGGAAAGAAGAGATATGATAGATGGTTTTAAGTTTCCTAAATACTCAAAATTTTTATATGTAGTATCTGATGGTGATAAATTATCTAGTAGAGTACGTGGGAAATTTATTTGTTTCTTTTATAGGGATGCAAAAATCAGACAGTTATTAGGTAACTTTCTGTTAATGTTGATACTGATCTTAAATTTCAAATAAATGAATGACCTAATTTACAGCTAGGTATGGAACCCAGAGTGAGAAAAATCTACAGGTTCTTACTGACTTAGCTGTAGATTGATTTATGATAAAGGCAATAAATTCTTTCTCATGTAGATTGAAAGCAAATATTTCACCTTATTTCTAACATACATTGTGAAGTAGGATTGGATAATGACTGCAAAGGACACTGAACAGCCTGGAAAAATTACGTATAGCAATAGCAAGTAGCGTATATGGGAGAGTTGGTACCACATCTATAGTCTCATGTTTTAGTTTTTGTGTGTAATTAATCTGCACATGCTTTCTATTATTAATTCCAAAGTTTTGTTTCCTATATTAAAAATAAATCAAATGAAACAATTTGAAACTTTGATATTCTTGACTGGTTCATATTTGTTATTGGCCACATTTAGACTGCATTTTTATTTAAGATTGAAGACGTAAGTGTTGAAATGTGCAACATGGTATTCTTTAGTTTATGACTGAAAGGCAAATTTTTGGACATTGAAAATATCATGAGTCAATCTGTTCTTAGAAAATTACCAGCAAATTTTGCAGAGGTTTAAATTAAGCTAGCACACCTTTGGGTACTTACTCCAGCAGAATTTATTGAAGATTAATAATAGTTGTATGAATCATGTGTCATAATACATTTTTATCCAGTAAGGTGTCATTTAACTTCTTAAATCCAAAACACACAGTGTGCAAGCTGTCCCAAACTTGTGAACAGGTTGTTTCAAATAGTTTGTTTGGAATTTGGAATTAACAACACGGCTTTCTACAGAAATAAAGTTTTGAATTGTGTTTGGTTAACCGGATAGCCCCCAAAGCTTATTTACTCTACAAAGTAGTATATGGGCTACAGTTCTCATAGAGTCAGAACAGGTAGTCAAGGGGAGTTGTGGTTCAAGAGGGACAGGAAAAGCATTTGTTTTTTTATGTCCCTTAGGTGCAGGGGTAGCCTAGATTGAATAATGAGTTAAATTTTGTTTTCAACACTTTCAGCCTATCTTTATGCATCTTCATCTATTTTTATTATGTCACTTTGCTGTTTATTCAAACTTCAGTCCCGCTGACTCTACTTTTTTGGGAGTTGGGAGCTGGGAGAGTGATAGAGTAGCACAGAATCATTCTATAGCATGTTCCAAATTCCACAATTATCCCTTACTACCTCTCTCTAAGCCTCCTCTACATTGTGTCGATGAGCTCATGAAATGTTGGAAGAAATTAATTTTTACTAAATTAATTCATATTAAGTTATAGATGATAGTCTCAATACAAATCTTATCTCCTTGCTGTTGTCCCTGTTTCTCATCCCCAAATAGCTTTTATCCAAATATGAACTTATTTATTGTTCAAAGAAGGTAATGAGGTTAAACAAAAAGTTCAGTCACAATAACGTAGGGTATTTTACTGTATCTGAGAAAAGGGCCCGTCTTTATCTTATAGAATCTGAATCCTCTTCTAACTTCTATTCTCCTTAACCATCTTTGTGTCCTATATTTGCTTTTCACATCTTATTTTTCTTCTTCTACTTCTAAAACAACAGATTTTTTTAAAGTTGGTATTTTTGTTTTGTTTTGTTTTTTAAACAAGTAGTGGATTGACAGTGACTATAGGGTCTTGGAAAGGGGTTTGGTATTCTTTGTACACCTCAGGCATATAAAAGTGACTCAATGTATTATTATGATGACAGACATAATTTACTGACTTTTGTGACAGCTATAAATCTACCTTCAAATAAATGTCTAATGGACTTCCAAGTTACCTCCTAAGTAACATACCTTTTATTATCCAGATCTACTTATAATCATGTGATTTCTAGCCTTAACAAATCTTATGTTCATCTGCTTTTCAGTAAAATAACTAAAATTGGGCCAATCCCTGGATTTGTTTCTTGGATTCTAGTGACTTTTACTTTTTTCCCTTTCTCCTTCTCCTATCTACCCTCCTCCTTTTTTTTTTTTCTTTTCTTTTTTTAAATAGTTTGCTCATAGATATGATTAAAGGCATAGTCTCCTAACAGATTGAAAGTTTTTGGAGATAACTTGAACCATTTCCCCAAGATTTAGTCAAATTGTCTGGTGTCAGTTTTTTTAGCAATTTTGACAAAATAGGTTTTAAGTTTATTTAATTCCAGACAGAACTCTTTTTTTTTTCCTTCAGCAGTTCAGAGAATAATATTTTTTGACTACCCAAATATTTCATTAAGATCCATACTTTGAAGGAATCTAAATTTATCAACTTTTATTTTAAAATCAGTTGTGTCAAAGACCCCGAAGAGCCAAAGCAATCTTGAGAAAGAAAAACGGAGCTGGAGGAATCAGGCTCCCTGACTTCAGACTATACTACAAAGCTACAGATATCAAGACAGTGTGGTACTGGCACAAAAACAGAAATATAGATCAATGGAACAGGATAGAAAGCCCAGAGATAAGCCCATGCACATATGGTCACCTTATCTTTGATAAAGGAGGCAAGAGTATACAATGGAGAAAAGACAGCCTCTTCAATAAGTGGTGCTGGGAAAACTGGACAGCTACATGTAAAAGAATGAAATTAGAACACTCCCTAACACCATACACAAAAATAAACTCAAAATGGATTAAAGACCTAAATGCAAGGCCAGACACTATCAAACTCTTAGAGGAAAACATAGGCAGAACACTCTATGACGTAAATCACAGCAAGATCCTTTTTGACCCAACTCCTAGAGAAATAGAAATAAAAACAAAAATAAACAAATGGGACCTAATGAAACTTAAAAGCTTTTGCACAGCAAAGGAAACCATAAACAAGACAAAAGGACAACCCTCAGAATGGGAGAAAATATTTGCAAACGAAGCAACTGACAAAAGATTAATCTCCAAGGTATACAAACAGCTCATGTAGCTCAATATCAAAAAACCAAACAACCCAATCCAAAAATGGGCAGAAGACCTAAATAGACATTTCTCCAAAGAAGATATACAGATTGCCAACAAACACATGAAAGGATGCTCAACATCACTAATCATTAGAGAAATGCAAATCAAAACTACGAGGTATCACCTCACACCAGTCAGAATGGCCATCATCAAAAAATCTACACACAGTAAATGCTGGAGAGGGTGTGGAGAAAAGGGAACCCTCTTGCACTGTTGGTGGGAATGTAAATTGATACAACTACTATGGAGGTTCCTTAAAAAACTAAAAATAGAGCTACCATACGACCCAGCAGTCCCACTACTGGGCGTATACGCTGAGAAAACCATACTTCAAAAAGAGTAATATACCACAATGTTCATCGCAGCTCTATTTACAATAGCCAGGACATGGAAGCAATCTAAGTGTCCATCAACAGATGAATGGATAAAGAAGATGTGGCACATATATACAATGGAATATTACTCAGCCATAAAAAGAAATGAAATTTAGTGAGGTGGATGGACCTATAATCTGTCATACAGAGTAAAGTAAGTCAGAAAGCAAAAAACAAATACCTTATGCTAACACATATATGTGGAATCTTAAAAAAAAAAATGGTTCTGAAGAACCTAGGGGCAGGACAGGAATAAAGACGCATATGTAGAGAATGGACTTGACACGGGATGGGGGAAGGGTAAGCTGGGACGAAGTGAGAGAGTGGCATGGACGTATATACACTACCAAATGTAAAATAGATAGCTAGTGGGAAGCAGCCGCATAGCACAGGGAAATCAGCTCAGTGGTTTGTGACCACCTAGAGGGGTGGGATAGGGAGGGTTGGAGGGAGACTCAAGAGGGAGGGGATATGGGGATGTATGTATATGTATAGCTGATTCACTTTGTTATACAGCAGAAACTAACACACCATTGTAAAGCAATTATACTCCAATAAGGACGTTAAATAAATAAATAAATAAAATCAGTTGTGTCAAGACAGTCAATGAAAAATTGCTTTGTCTTTTAAATTTATAAATTTACATTATTTAAAATGTCTCTTTTTTACTCATTGGTATGCTTCATAGTTAAAATGAGTTATATTAACTATATTTGAGACTGATGTCTATAGCTGGAAAGAGTATGCTAATTCTAATTTACCCATCATAATTTTGCTTACAAGTAAGTTGAGAAGAATAACTTTTTCTCAGGTTAAGTAATATGATGGATTAAATACAAATCTCAGAGTATAAAACTTTTGACGTCCTTTCTCATCTTAATAGCCAAACTTACTGCTTGTTATGCACAAGGCACTTATGTTATGCATAGTCATTAATTTATTCCTTACCATAGCCCTATCAGGTAAGTATTATTATTATCAGTCTCACTTAACAGATGGGAAAATTGAGGCACAGAGAGTAACTTTGAGTAATAGAGACAGGATGTGAACCTAGACAGTTGGGCTCTTTAAAACGCATGGTCTTAGTGTTGACATCACACTGCCTCACTAGAAGGAAACATATCACATTCCACAGTTTCTGTAACACAAAGAAATGATTCATAGCAGGGCGCTAATGACTCTAATAAAGCAAAACAAACCACACTTCAGAGCAACCAATCAACCAACAAACATAAATCACCAAAAAAAAAAAGTTAGATTTGGATACATGAAGAATAAATAGGACCCTAAACAATGAACTTGGTATTTGGTCTTTCGTGTTTTATTTTTTAAAGAAGTACATCAAATTCATCTTAAGAATTAGGGTCTGGTTTGGCTTTCTTGTTATTGTCCTGAGTTGTCAATGGGAAAAGAAACCGGTAAAAGAAGATACAGATGGTGCTCTTTCACTGACTATCTATATAGTATTTCAAGAGTTTTGCAAATCTACTTTTATTTAAATGAAGTATTTGAACATTTTCCATTGCTATATTTCTACTTCTAGTGATTAGGAGTCTAGAATGCCTAGATATAAGTAAAAAAGACTAACGGAAATTAATTTACTTTTTTTGTGTAACTGACAAATTTACTACTAGGCAGATGTATGAAGAAATAAAAGTGATTTATTTTACTTTATCTTCAAATAGAAATGATTTACTTTTAGATTGAAATTTTAGCTCCTTTTTGTCAACCTGCTTTTATGGATTTTTCTTCCCAAACATATCTGGAAGATTTTCTTCCTTAATGTTTTATCTTTTCATATAATATGTTTCAAATTTTCCTTTTCTTCCAACTCTTCTAATTTTTCTCTGAGTCTCCCTTTATTTTCCTGTCGCTAAAACTGCATCCTTAATCATTTTTTTTCCTTTTCTGTGTCAATCCATTCATTTTAAAATTATGATTCCACAAATTACTTTTCTGTTTCATTTTCTTGCAAAATGATTCATTCTCTTCCCATAGTATCTTCCTGTAATTCCTGTTCAAAACCTAGTGGTTTAAGAGAACTAAAGCATGGACCTAATTGTTTATAGGAAGATCACAATCTAAGGTGTTGAAAAGAAAAGATAGGCTGATTATGAATTCATCTATCTATGATGATTCTTCTCCCCATAATCCCTTTATCTTTTAATACTAGATCATGTCTAGGTGATTTTTTTACCTTTAATTTGGAATAAGAGTGTAGAGTTTTCTTTGCATCACTAAGATACACAATGTTATTGTCAACAACTGCAGCCAAAGCATGAAATTTTTAAAAAATAGAAAAAAATTTTAGGACTCTTTCCAGGATATGTTTATTAGTATCCCAACTTTTTAGGTTTGTAATCTGTATTACCCTGACTTGTCTATGCTCTGTTTCTGACTCCTAAATAAAAATACTCAACTGACATTATAGCTTAAAGAACACTGGTATCATCTACTCTTTTTTTTTTTTTTTATGTCTGACTGCAGATGGATGGGCAGCCTTGGTGTACAAGGTCTCAGGGTACATCTCCTGGCCTTTCCCCATCCTTTAACCAAAGCAGTATAGTTTTTATATTTTATATTTGGTGATGGTATGCAAGATTTTATTGACTCCTGAATTCATATTTATTGAATGAATATCTAGTAAAATTTGGAGAACCACTGTTATTTTAACTATGCTCCTTTTGTAAATATGGTTCTCCTAAAGCTTCATTTTTTTATCTATAAAATGAAAAAATAATAACTACCTATTACTATCTATTCTGAAGTATATATAATATGGTGTGTTTAAAGTGCTTGAACAGTATTTAGCATTAACTAGTTCTCAATCTATGTTTTTACTCCTCCCCAAATCTCTTGATTGGCAAAATAATTAACAGACTTGGGAAAGGTAAATGATTTAACAGCAATTCTAGTACTCTCTCCAAAATATGAGAATTATTGAAAAGACATTCAATTGATTACTCTACAGTTTTTATTTCCTAGACTTGGGAATATGTGAAAAAAAATTCTACACGGCTTTGCCATCTGTGAATTAATTGTATAGTTTACACGTTTAATTAATTTTTTAAAAAATTTATTTATTTAATTTATTTACTTTTGGCTGCATTGGGTCTTCGTTGCTGTGCGTGGGCTTTCTCCAGTTGTGGCGAGTGGGTCCTACTCTTCATTGTGGTGCACTGACTCCTCATTGTGGTGGCTTCTCTTGCTGTGGAGCACAGGCTCTAGGCACGCGGGCTTCAGTAGTTGTGGCGCACGGGCTTAGTTGCTCTGCAGCATGTGGGATCTTCCCAGACCAGGGCTCGAACCCGTGTCCCCTGCATTGGCAGGTGGAGTCCTAACCACTGCGCCACTAGGGAAGCCCCACGTTTATATTTATTTAAATCTAAATCTCTCCACTGTAGAAGAAGCAGTAGTGGTAATTATGATGGTAATCTCCCTGGATAAATTTGCATTAGTTGTACAAAAATAAGTCAGCTGACACACCTACAAGGATGGCTATAGGAAAAAACAAAACACACAAAAAGAAAAAAATGGAAAATAATAAATGTTGGCAAGGATGTGGAGAAATTGGAACCCTCTTAATGTTGCTGTGGGAATGGTATAGAAAAGAGTTTGGTGGTTCCTCAAAAGCTAAACAGAGTTACCATATGACCCAGCAATTCTGTTCTGTGTTATGTATCCAAAGGAATTGAAAAGGGAGAGTCAAACAGAGACTTGTATATCAGTGTTCATTGTAGCACTATCACAATAGGCACAATGTGGAAACAACCTACATATCCGTTAACAGATGAATGGCTAAGCAAATGTGGTATATTCATATCATAGAATATTGTTACCTAGAGAAGAAATGATATACGCTACAATGTGTATGAGCCTTGAAAACATCATGCTAAGTGAAATAAGCCAGACATAAAGGGATAAATATTGTGTGATTCCACTTACATTAAATATGTATAACAGGCAAATTGATAGAGACAGAAAGTAGATAAGAGGTTACCAGAGGCTGGAGTGGAAGATGGGGAATACAGAGTTTCTGTTTGGGGTGATGAAAACATTTTGGAAATAGATAGTGGTGATGCACAACATTGTGAATGTCATTAATACCACTGAATTGTACACTTAAAATAGTAATTTTTTTACATATGTATTTATCTCCATACTTAAAAAATAATAATGCAATATCCCAGAAACCATTGAATAGTGAACTTTAAATGGGTGAACTGCATGGTGTGTGAATTATATCTCAAAGTTGCTTTTTGCTGAAAGTCTGTGGTTTTTTCTTGGGAAGAAGGGGGTCATTACTTTTCTGTTCATATGATAGGCTGTGGGATAGGCCATACTACTTAATGTCACAGTATTAAATAGAATGCTGCTGTGATTAACTGTTGCCCAGCAAGAATGTGTTAAACCTTAACGGTGCACTCATGCATGCTGATGTGCTATTAGGAAGTGAAAGGTTTCTGGGTTTCTCCAACTTGGTGAATGAGTCACTTAGCTGGGGGAGAGGACTGTCGATAACAGAACTTCCAAGTCCTGCTTGTTAGAAAGTCATTGTGGAGCTTGTCCTCATGCTTGTATCCTTGAGCTCAGGTAAAATATTTGTACTATTTGTTTCCTGTTTGGTAATAAACCAAATGAAAGCTGGAACCATACCCTGCCATCTTTAAAATAATGCCTGACTCTAGTTGGAGTACCGTTTCATACATTTTGAACTTTTTTACCCTGTGAAGCTATCACTTTGTTGGTAAGTGGAGTATCAACAGTTGATGCTCCAATAATGAAAACTAGGCTGAGCTACGTTAGCCTGGAGCTAAAGAAAAATTAGACTGAACAGGTCAAATTTAAATTGAAATAAAGTAGCCATTAGCCAAATAAAAATTTGGATAAACATTATTACAAACGAAGAAAATAGGAGAGGACAGAAGCCTTAGTTCAGGGATGACTTGGTACATCCTGATAATGGAGATAAAACTGCTGTGAATGGAGCTTGGTAGCAATAAAGAGGTGTTGTGTGGGCCATAGTAAGGGTGATGGATTTTATTCTAAGTGAAAATGTGAAGACTGAAGGACTTTAAGCATGGGAAATGATTTTTGTTTGAAGAACGTCAGTCTGAGTATTGTGTTGGGGACAAAATGGACTGGTGGGAATGAGCGTGTGTAGAGACAGACTGAGAGGAAGTTGTAGTACTTTAGCTGGAGATGATATGCTTTGGACTATTGTGGTCACAATGACATTAGAGACAATGAAATGATTCAAGATACATTTAGGACATAGAACTAGAAGGACTTAGAGACAGAACAGATTTGGGAGCCTGAGGGAGAGGAAAGTGTCAAGAATAACTGAATCCTGGGGTTTTGGGCCCAAGCAGTTGGGTGGATGTTGACTCCATTTATCATGATAGAATGGAGTGGACGATAGAGAGGTGGATAGTAGAGAGGTGATAAGTTTACTTTCGGGACATGTTGAGTTTGAGATGCCTATAAGACATCCAGGTGGAGATATAAAATTAGAAGAGGGGCCTGAGATAGAAATATTATTTTGGAGTCTTGACATTTAGATGTTACCAAAATTGAGAGATTAAATGAAATTGTCCAGTGGGAGAGAGAAGAGTGAGAATTGATGCTCAAACCAACCAGCCACAACATTCAAATGTTGACCATAGAAGGAACAACACTCAAAGAAGTCCAAGAAGGGGCAGACAGAGAAGAATGATGAAAAACAGGGGCTCTGCCATAATGGAAATAATGAGAAGACAATGTTGAAGAAAGGAAGGCTTGGCCAAGGTCAGGTAGTATAAGAATTGAAGTTTCCACTAGGTTTAGTAATATGGAGGTCATTGTTAATCTTAGAAATTGTAGTTTTGGTAGTGCTGTGTGTGGGTGAAAGCTATACTGTGTTTCCTTGAGAAGTGAATGTGAGGTTGTTAAATGGTAACAGCAAGAGTAGACACCATTTTGAGGAAGTTTATCTGAAAAGAGTTCAAGAACCGGTACTAGGGAGGCATGTGGAATCCATGTTCTGCCATCTACTATTTGTTCGACTGTTGGAAAATTATTTAATATCTCTGATTTTGTACCCCAATGGGGATGATACTAACAAGGGTGCCTACCTGAAAGCATTGGTTGAAGCGTGTTTATGACAATGCTTTGCTACTTAGTAAGCACTTACTAAATGTAAGCTATGATTATCCTTGACCTGGATATTATAATATCCATGATATTATAGGGATCTCCTCAGCCACAAAACTAAACTTTATAATCTTCAAAAAAATTTTAGATGGAAACACCGAAGCCAGGCCAATCAGAATATAATGACAGTTAGGAAAATTAAGGTCTGTTTATTGTAAGTAATCATTTTAATTTCTTATTATTATACTTGGTTTGAAAGTCTTTCCAGTTTCCCATTCTCTTATAACCAAATATTGTTTTACATGTTTCTTACGATCTTGCCATGATTTATTGCAGAGATAAAATGCAGTGTTTTTGTTATAGACATTGGCTTAAAATTATTTTGAATTTATAAGGATATTTTAAAAATTATTGTTTTTAATCAGAAAAGACATTTATTGGGGGAAGTATTATTCTAGATAACTTATAGACCATACGTTACCTTCCTGTTTCTACTCCATGTTGCATATTGTCTGTGTACTTTTATGAAAGGAAACTGTTTTGGCAGATACTAAATCACTAAATTAAAAAAATAATTTAGACTACCTTGTATATTTACTTTTTATATTTCCTATTTATGTATATTTACCTTTTGAAAATACCAGTTGAGCTTTTCAAATTGGTCTGTTTCAACTGGCTTTTTTTGAGCTGTAATCCATCTATTGTAAACACAGATATTTCTCACATTTCAATTTCAAATGTTCAGTTCATTACTATGGACCCACCTAGTGTCGACTTCTAAAATTCATTTCCTTACTGTGTATGCATGCTCATGCTATACATCATATGAATCGTATAATAAATGAAATGCTTAAATAATCTTAACATTTAAAAGCTCATTTCCAGAATCTTAATGTTTTTGTTTCCTTTCTTATGGTATGCATTGTGTGCAACATAAACAATCTGAAAATAATTGACTGTGGGTTAAACATACAGCTACTAGAAAACAATCTTATTGCTCTTTTCAGCATCATTCACTCAAGAGGAAAATGTAATCACTGGTATGAAGAGTAGTATTATTGAAAGAGATCATTTTACATAGGAATTTGTATGACTTATTTTATGCACTGGAGTTACTTTTCTAAGTTTATAAACAATACCTCATTCACTGAAATAACTGCTAACACTTATATTGCATTTCACAGTGTACAAAGCATTTTTTCATGTATATTGCAATATTAAATATTTAAAACATCTTTGCTAGATAGGTATTGTTATCATCCCCAAGTTACAAGTGAGGCAACTGAGGATCAGAGAGGTATGAGGGCAGAATTGTGACTTGAACCTAGGTTCTCTGAATTCACATAATACATGTTTGTGTTTATTCACTGTATTATATTGCTTCTGAGATTTTTTGGGGGGGTATATAACCCAATCAAGACATTTCTATTATAGATAACTATGTACTCAGTATGCATATTACATAAAATTTTGCCTGGCTATCATGTACATAAATTGTTTAAAAACTGGCCTATTTGCTAGTTACAGTAATAAGATTTCATTAACTTTACTGGGCAGTTCAATATATTCTTCTTCATTGCATCTCTGTAATCTTCTCATCAAATAAAATATTTTGTTTATATCGACTTAACTTTAATGTTTATTTTCAATATATACAATATATTGAAATATAAAACTTATTACTTAGCTTTTTATGACAGTCACTGCACAAAATTTCCTTTCAGTTTCTGCCAAAATAGAAACAAACTTGTTCCTTTCCCTTGTCTTGAAGGAAAAAAATCCAGTACAGGTCGTTTACCCAAGCAAACCTCTTAATGTGTTCACTCGCTGTTTTGGGGGGCGGAAAAGGGGGGGGGGATATTGGGTTTCCTTGTGAATGGGGAGGAAGAAATGTAAGGGAGGAGAGGGAAAAAAAGTGGTGTATTCTCATCCCTTCTTACCCCACACTTAACCCGGAGACTGAATATGCAAAAAGACATTTCTACTGCTTCTTTGAAATCTTGAAGAAATAATGAAATAATCTGCATCAAGTACTAGGCAACACAAAACTTACAAGGCAGAATATTCCTGTGGTCTGATAGTTGGTCTCCAGGTGCTACAAAGCCAACTGTAAGAATGCAAAAACATAGGTTACTTAGGTATGCACGTCTGCCTAATGGTCATGGTTGTTAAACACTCAGAGAATCACAAGGGGATTGCAAGCACCTATGCGGAGGGTCAGTCCACAATTTGTCCAGGAACTTGTCCAGTGCTGGGGTGCTTTACTTCTGGTCTTCGTGCCTGAGGTCCCCACCACCACCTGGCCGCGGTGGCTAGTGTTTTCGAGGCAGGACCTGACAATGGTCCAACGCGCTCTGGCTGCCAGTGCTAAACCCGTAAAACCAAATCGGGTAAATCGTCGGTAAAACCAAAGGACAAATTGATAGGCAGTTAGGTCGTCCGCTCAAACATGGTAGTGCAGGCCACCTGAGACTGATGGGGCACTGCCCATGCCACTGACCACGTGTTCTAGACACTGGATACGGACAAGTTGCACCGGCCCCCACGAGAAGGGCAGTGAGCCAACTGCACTGCCACAGAGACAGTCCTGCCGCGGTAGACGGTATCCGCGCAGGGCACGTTGCTGACGTCATCGCGCACGCCAAGCACGTTCCCTTCGTGCCCTGCCGGCGCAGGGGCTGCCGGGAACCTGCCGCCCTCCGACCCTTGCCTTGGTCCTGGCCTTCGGTACTCCTAGTGGGTGATTCTCCAAGTTTAGTTCTTTGCAAGCGCCGCCTGCCAGCTTTCTGATATCATGGGTCGCTGTCCAAGATTCGTTTATCAAGGTGGGCCAGAACTTACTGGAAACATGTAAATTTGATTTTGTAGATATACTGATGCCCGTATATGTGTATTTATATGACCAAGAATACATTTACATTTAAAATTGTCAAATAAAGCCCTTATTGCCCTATTTGAGTTACATGAAGTGTTTGAAAAACACTAAGGTAAATGGTTGTATTGGGTTAGCTGGTATATTACATATATGTATGTAAGAATGTATTAAGTTTTACGTATATATGTGATAAACATATATCAAGGAGTAATAAAGTATTTAGCGAACACTTAGGTAATTACCCATTGTTTATGCTGGACTTTACACTTTCAAACAATGAACAGTCTTCCGTAGGAGTACATTATGTTAGCTTCCTTTTCAAGGTTGGCCTAGAGGGAGACGTGAACATGTTGTATTCTTCAGGACATCCTATAATGCAACCCCTGTGCTAACAGGACAGCTATGTATCTTTCAAAGAAACATAAAATACTTAGTAACTTAGGTATGTCTTTACTGCCCTAGGATTGGTTGCAGAGTAAATAAAGGGGATATAGTGAAGGAGTGTTTCTGAGGAATACATGTGAATTGTGGGAAATATGATGAAAATCATAGTTGTATAGTATTTGGGGATAGTGAAAAAATAAGATGGAGGGAAAAAGAGCAAACTTGTGATAAAATAACACGGGGTACATGTTATAAAATGTTCATAAGTACCTAGTTTAAATCCTTTTAATATTCTAATATTTATCTCCCTCCCCTAATATATCTTAATTTGCTTCTGCAGACATTTAGAATTGTTTTTGATGGGATGCTTTTCTAACTTTTGTAAGGTTTAGTGGAATTCTCTTCCATCCCAGCTCTGCTGCAGCCTCCACCATACAAACTCACCCTTATTCTCTAATATTTCTATTCTCCCTAAGTTTGGGGGGTTTGGGGGGGTTGTTTTTGAGAAAGAGTTCCAAGTCTAAAAAGTTTGAAGATTACTACTTTATATTTTAATTAATCAGTCATAACTAGTTTATTAGCAGCCTAGTTTTACTTACAGAATGCATATTTAAATATTATACACTTCAAATGCAGAAATTATGAATGGGATAAAATTTGTAGTCTTTCAGCTTTTTGTACTTCACTCATTCATGCATGTGTGCATGCTTGAACTTAGGCTATAGTCTGTTTAATCCCGTTAAACATATCTCTGAAAGCTCTCTAAGGTCAGGCCATTAAATTAACCAGTCTGAGTTTCCCTGATACTGAATTTTGCTTTTCTATGGATATGTCAGATTCAGGAATCAAGGACAGTTCCTTGAATTCTGCATCTGCTTTTGTAATTTCTTAAACTGTAGGTATGTAGACAGAATTGCATATATGTGACAGAAAAGCATGATCATATGTATTTGACAGAAATTATAGAAAAGTAGAAATGAGATAAATTTATTGTTTTGAACTAATAGAATGTGATTTCTCATTTGTGTTTTTCATAACTGAAAAACAGGCAGCAGTTCCTGCTTATGTTCAGGCAGCAGTTCCTGCTTTCTCCTGTGCTTCCTCAGTATCTTAATTGGATAGCTTTCTATTTGTTTAATTGGCTTAAGAATTTGTTTAAATATGTATTAATTTAGGAGGTTATTTGCCCTTTGTTTGCACTTAGATGCATCCATTAGAACGTTCTTTATGTAACAGGGCAGTTTCTTTTTAAAAGAATTCATTTGCTTTCCTTAAGCTAAAAAAGAGTGGGCATCTTCAACATATGTGTTGGTATTTATCGTTCCCCTGCCATGTTTCCAGAATATCAGAATGATAAGGGGAAATCATTAGGTTCTCTCCATTTAATTTAACAGTTTTAGTTGGACGGGATCATTATTGCATTTTCTTTCAGTGAATTGTGCGTTGCTTTTTAGGTGAATCAAACTGTTCAGGTTGCTTATGATGTTCAGCCTTTGGCATAATGTCACTAATGATTTCTACAGGACCTTGAAATAAAGCAACAGGAAAATCTATCAGCAAAGAGATATAAATGGAATATTTTTAGATCAGAAATAAGATTTAAATCTTTGTACTGAAAGAAAAGGACAACAGTGGGCAATTGCATACTTGATCATTTTAAATGCAGTCAAAATGGCAGTGACTGCCTAAGTGCCAAAATAGCGTCTGGACTCCTGGAAAAATGTAATGGTAGTTGTATTTCACAGGGCTTATTACCATTCAGAAATTAATAAAGAAGTCCATTATTTTTTCCTCAAAACTCTAGACATTTAAAATTTTCTACATTTTCTTCTCTCCCTGGTATAGTTTTCCTAGAGTATGCCTTCAGTTGATGCTTTTCTGTTTCTAACGTAATTTTTAATCTGGAGACCCTGTGTTGTTTGTAGAGTCTTTTTTATGGAAGGGAATAAAATAGTTGTGCGTGTGGGCATGTATGTGTGTGGGGTGTGTGTATGTGTGTGTTTGCAGAGAGGTGGAGGAAGGCTATGGAATTTATGGTTTCATTTCATCAGAGATGAACTCTTTTCTTCTGGTATTTCAAGAGCATCTCTCAACAGTTACTGACTAAGTTGCCAGAATCAATGGTTTTTTAAATAGGCCTCTTTTAAAAAAATTGTCATTATGTTTGTCCTTTCTTGAAACTTTATTTTTTCTAGTTTAGTACTTTGCTCACCTTATTAAACAGACTTTCATACTTATGAAATAAAATCTACTTTTACTATGATACTTTTACACACTTCAGTGTAATATTCCCATCTCTAAGTTAGAAACCTTTACTCAGAAGTTCTGCCATTATGTCAAATTCAATGTAGCATCACTTTTCCCACAAAAAATCCCAACTTCCAAACTTCTGTTAATACCACCACAGTTGTCCACGGACTTTGACCTTCCACCCATGTTGTTTCTTACACTTCAATCCTAGCCTAGGGAAGGCTGCTTTGAGGAGGTAATACTTAATCGTGGTGTAAAGGTGATGATGTCCTGGCCTTGGGAAACAGGCTGTGCAATGGCCTGATACCAGGACACACAGACGCAGGGTCCCGCGGTCTCCTGATCTTTTTTTGCAGATAGATAGAGCATGCCGTGGGTATTATAGAACATTGAAATAGTCTGGAAGATACAATAATGAATAAGACAGAGCATCCATCTTTTTAGAGCTTAGAGCTAAGTAGTGGGAACTTATGTTCTACCTGTTATGGGAGTCCCAAGAAGGATAACAGGTAAGGGATCAACATGGGATTCCAATGGAATCTGCAGCTTCAACAGATCTTAAAGGATGAGTAGCAATTAGCCTGATAAAATGGGGTAAGGGAGTGTGGAAGATATTCCAGGAGGAATGCACATTTCACACAAAAGCATTGAAGAAAGAAGCAACAGGCTGTTTGTCAGCAACTTTACCAGCCTGGTACAGCAGGAGCATGAAGTTCATGGCATGTAGGAGAGATTTGGTTGGGTAAGGAGACCATGTCAGAGCATTAAAAGTCAAATATGACATGTTAAGGACTTTTATTTATAATTAGGCTATCATCTCTCAAACTCTTCAAACTATATACAAGCCTCTGTTAAAGAAAAATATTATATATCCCCAAGGACATATTCACTGGGGTCTTTGAATTTCAGTTAAAGAAACATTTATATCCAAAACTAAAATCATGTTCTATGAAAAAGATCATTAAATTGAGGACTTTTATTTATTTGTTTGTTTGTTTGTTTATTTTTGTCTGAGTTGGGTCTTGATTGCTGCGCACTGGCTTTCTTTAGTTGCGGCGAGCAGAGTCTACTCTTCATTGCGGTGCGTGGGCTTCTCATTGCGGTGGCTTCTCTTGTTGCAGAGCACGGGCTCTAGGCACGCGGGCTTCAGTAGTTGTGGCTCATGGGCTCAGTAGTTGTAGCTCATGGGCTCTAGAGCGCAGGCTCGGGAGCTTGTGGCACACTGGCTTAGTTGCTCCGCGGCATGTGGGATCTTCCCGGACCAGGGCTCGAACGTGTGTCCCCTGCATTGGCAGGCTGATTCTTAACCACTGTGCCAGGAGGGAAGACTGAAGATTATTTTAAAAATGAGATTTTTAGTTTTTTTAGCAGGTGAAATGCTTTTGAATAACAAAAATTACATATTAATTATAGGCATCTAAGAATAAGATGTGTGGGGCTTGCTGATACGAATTTGAGAAATCTTGTGTATCGTTGATGAGCAGGCATCGGAGAGTTTTTAGTTTAATTAGATGTGTATTTAATTTAATTTATGTATATTTAACTTTTTTTGAAAACATAATGGATTCACATTCAAAATAAAGAAAAAGTATAAAAAGCTTTAAAAAGCATACAGCAGAAAGGTTTTAATCTCATAACTGTCTTCCATTTGTCCAGTTCTGACTTCCCCCTGTCCCCACAATTATAACCATTTTGTTTCATTTTGTTGTATATCCTTCCAAGGTTTTCTTATATACATATAAGCAAAAAGAAACTTGATGTCTTATTTTCACACATTTTGTAGCACATTGTACTCAGTTCTTAGATATGTACCTTGCTTTTTTTACTTTATATATATATATATATATCAGCAATTATTATATTGAAGATGTTTTTATATCAGTGCAGAGTTACATTCTATTTTCTTTTATTAATAGCTTTATAGTATACCATTGCTTTGTTGTTTCCCTTTGGATTGCTAACAGTTCTGTGCTATTACATGCTGTTCCACAGTGACAAACTTTGAATATGTAACATTCTGCCCATTTGAAAATATATCTAATACATTCCCAGAAGTGGAATTGCATTTGTAATTTTTGTAGGTGTTTCCAAATTGCTGTCCAGAAGGGTTATATTGATATACAGTTCTACTAGTAATATACAAGAACATGTGTTTCTGTAAGTCATAAACGGACTATAAGTGCTAGTAAGCTTTTGCTGTGTTAACAAACAACCGTACTCTGTCCATGGATTACAATTAAAAAAAAATTTTTTTTTTGCATGTGTAACATGAGGTTTCTGTGGGTCAGCTGCGTGTTGGCCTGATTGGACTGAGTTGGGGTCCATTTGACTCCATGTCTCTTGTCATTCTAAGACCCAGGCTGATGGACTAGCCCCTATCTGAGATATGCTGTTTTCATGGTGGAAGGCAGAAACAAGATAAGGTAGCTGAGCCAAATCAGGCATTCACAGAGAAAGCTCCATATTCCATCGGCCAAAGCAAGTAACATGACTAAGGCAAAGTAGTGGAGTAGGAAGTAAAATCCACTGTAGGGAAGTTTAGCAAGGGGGAGGACAAATTATTTATGAATGAATACAGCCTAACAAAATGTTAAATTTTTCATTTTTTGCCAAACTGGTAGGTTAAAAAAAATAGTAATCACATTGTAGTTGTAAATTGCACTTAAATTAAAGGATATTAGCATCTTTCCTTTATTTAAGAACCACTTCTATTTCCTTTCTTTGAATAAGTTATATTATTTGTCTGTTTTACTATTGGATTGTTAACCTTTTTCTCATTGATTTCAAAGAGCTCTTTACATATTATGGAGGCTATCACATTCCTTTGATATGGGTTGCATATATTGTTTTTCCAAAACAGTAAGACTATGCCAAGATTATATTGCAGATTGCTCATGTTCTCTTCTGGTGGATTTATGGTTTTATTCTTTACATCTAAATCTTTATCCATTTGGAATTTATATTCCTGTTTGCCTTGGTCATGAGGTAATTGCTGAGCATTTGTTGAAAGCCACCTATATCATTAACTAGATAGAATATACTGAAATTTTCTTCTGTGTTTGGGTATTTTCTGTACTTTCTTTTCTATTCCTTTGGCTTTTCAATCCATTCAATATACATTGTTTTAATCATTGAGACTCTATATTATATTTTAATATCTGGTTACCTGAGCCCTTATGCTTTTTCAGATTTTTAAAATGATTTTTCTTACTTATTTTTTGAGGCAAACTTTTGAATTAGTTTGTGTAGTGTTTTAAGCATATGCTGGTATTTTAATTTGAACTTATTAAATTTATACTGTCATTTAGAAAAAAATGATATTGATGCTACCTATCCAGGAACATGGTATATCTTTCCATATTATGTTAAAGCTTTCTTCAAATAGGGCTTTATGTGAATGATCTTATTCTTAGATATTTTATCTTTTGTGTTACTAATGCTGATGGGTTTTTTTTTCCCACTATCTTTTGATAACTAAGCTTTGTTCAAATAGGTCTTTATGTGAATGATTTTATTCTTAGATATTTTATCTTTCGTGTTACTAATGCTGATGGGGTCTTTTATCCCTGTTATCTTTTGATAACTGGGGGTGATCATATATATACAAAAGCTATTGATTTCTTTATACTGCTTTTGTTCCCCACTGTAATTCTGAATTCTCATAGTGCTTCTGGGGTTTTCAATTGATTCTCTAATCTATATTTTATTAACTCCAACAAACTAATACTAAAATTATTGAACTTCAGAAAATAGTTAAAGTCACTTGTTACTTAAAATCCCCGCACAATTTTGTTTCACTAAATAATACTTTTATCATTTTATCTTATGTTGTGATAACTTTTGGAAGTAGCTCTCTTGTAGAGTGGAACAGGCACTAGGTTGGTAATTGGAAGAGTTGGGTTCAAACTGGGGTTCTGCCTATTACTAGTTGTGTAATCTGAAGCTAGATAATTTTTGTTCCTGTACTTCACTTACCTTTTCTGTGACGTGGAACTAATATTTGTAACTGATACATTCCAGATTTGTTTTGAAAATTAAATGAATTAACCTGTGTGAAAATCGTAGATTTCTAGTTAGTAAGAACTTGATAATATTTTTATTGGAACAGGATGTCCATATTTTGCCCTAGGTCATAATTCCTTGAAGAAAAAGTGTTTATCTTCGTGTCCTCACCTTTTATGAGAATGCTCTGGCCAGAAAAGATGCTCATAAAAAAATTATGTGTATTGATTCATTTTTTCCCCCTCAGTATGTCTAGTAAAATTCAAGGAACACACTCAATACTAGAACAGTGCTTATTAAGTTGACTTGCTCTTTAAGATTAAGAATAATGGTCCACCTATAAAGCCTGAATGAATCTGAAGTTTGGTCCTCAAACCAGGAAGGGCATGCATTTTTATTTTTTTAAGATGTGCATATATGATGCTGGCATATCTTACAAATGCTTATAGTCTTTTAGTCTGTGCTTTGACTTTAAGAAAGACTTAAAAATAAATGTTTCAGATTACAGACCCATGATTTGTTAAGAGTTAATTAACATTTAAGTGTTTTTAAATACTAACATACCATTTGATACCTAAAGTGTTCTTCAACTTTAGGGAAATTTACAAATATCAATTTATCTTTTTTTCCATTTATGAAAGTATACATTATAAACAATAAAATTTTAATATATATAGATGGTTTACAATACAAGTGTAAATTAAACATTCTGTACATACTTACTGAGTAATTGAATGAATACAGTCTTTTGATAATGTCTGGGTTTTTTTTTTGCATTTTAATCCTGTGCATAGTCTGACTGAATTATTTTCTAAATTATGGCAGTAAGTCATTTTTGTTAACAATAGCATGAAAAATAAAGAAGCTGTGTATTTGGCAGGAGTTCTACACAGTGTCCACAAAATTCATTTTAAAAACTAGTTTTTCTTGAATGTAATTTGCCTGTCAGGATTTCTCACATTTCAGCTTTTTAGTTTGTCCTTGAGTTTCTCATTTGATGTCTTGAAATTTCAGATAAAGGCAGAATCCCTTGTATTTATTTCTCCCTACAGTGCCAGTCACTGCCATCACACACATATGATGTGTTCAATATAGTAATAAACTGCTATTAATTCTATCATTGAATTAGATAATGCCAATAAATGTGATTGTACTTATCAGAAAAAATGAAATCTGTGACTTGAAAATTCAAGCACAAAATTTTCAGGATCGTAAATAGGTGAATTTAGTCATAAAATTAGTTCTTTTGAAAATGTGGTCATTTTTTGTGACCAGTTAAGTTCTCCTGGTCATTTTAATTTAATTGAATTTAGCCAAACTAACTTTAATTAATAAAAGATACTTTTCTTCACAATCTTATATTGATGTGTGAATGTAGAGTTATCGCATTCTTTAAAGGGTCAAAATAAAGTACAAGGGCTGTTCTTAAAACAATTTTAAAAGGGTATATAACTGGAACAAAACTGAGAAGGGTAAGAAGTTTTACTTTGCAGATTATAAATTGATTTATCAAAGAATAGATTAAAGAATAGGAACTTGAGAGTCGAGAGGGACCTTAAAAATCATCTTCCCTGAGATGTTAAAGTTGTAGACAAGACCACACCACTAGTAAGGAAGGAATAGAGGCCTAGAGCTCAGGCCTCCTTTCAGCTTAGCTACGATTCTTTCCTCTGTGGTGTTCTAGACATAAACAGACTGGACATTGTTAATAGATAATATTTTAATTTACCATGAAGAAGATTTGTCATTTACTTAGTATGCAATCAAAGAAGAATATAGAGAATAGACAAGTGAAATCAACTTACTAATGAAGCTAAGTGTTCAAATGTCTTCATATTTCACTCAGTTTTCGCTCTTATTTCTGCTCTGGTTAGTTAACATCAAGAAATACATAGCACAACTACAGTGGAAAAACTTCCCTGAAAGATGTACACTAAAATATTTTATAGAAATTAATAAGTAGCCACATTGTAGCAATATCATGGTGCTACTTTTCACTTTGCTGCTGCCTCAATGTAGTGTGTTCCCTGAATTTCTTTCCAGGTTGAGAAATACATAACAGAAAGTTTGGTGGTCAAGAACACTTTTTTAAGGTATGGTCCCATTCGAATGGCTTCTCTTCTCATGGGTTATATGGATTTTTTTACTCAGTAGGGGTCTTGACTATTACCACCAGAGTGATTGGTTCATGTCTTTTTCAACCTCATGAACTGGCGACAGTTAGGCAACACCACTTATCACAAGGAGAGTTGATTGTGTAACGAGTAAAAAAATTAAAGTGTAAGTTAGGTTGATCTTCCTAATAGATATCTTTTCCTGAAATGATCCTTTCTGTAAGACAGAAATTTCACTACTGCAAAGTAGTTACATGGCGGCCAGAAGATAGGCCTCCTTTATATGCAGTTTCACTTTCTGTGGTTTCAGTTACCCATGGTGGTCAACCATGGTCTGAAAATATTAAATAGAAAATTCCAGAAGTAAACAATTTGTAAGTTTTAAATTGTGCGACTACTCTGAGTAGCATGGTGAAATGTCACACCACTCAGCTTGGCTCTGCCTGTGATCCCCATCTGTTGACATCGTCATGACTGTATGACCCAGGATCACCAGAGCACATTGATCCTCCTCTTGACATATCATCAGAAGGTCAATAGTAGCTTAATGCTATGTCACAGTGCCTGCCTCATTCACCTCACATCATCTCATCACAGAGGCATTTTTTCATCCCACATTATCACAAGAAGAAAGGTAAGTACAGTATAATAAGAAAAGTGAGGACTACTATATTTTCCCTTGGATATCCAAAATTGTAATCATGTTAGAGATTGTTTAGAAATTATTTTTAAAAAGAGAGCCAGACTTTATGATGAGTGTACTAACTCTGATGTTTATTATCACCATAAATAGCACGAGGGTGCTATTCTTAACTGTTTTCAATTGTTGTATAAAGAATCATCTTTTGGGCTTCCCTGGTGGCACAGTGGTTGAGAGTCTGCCTGCCGATGCAGGGGACACGGGTTCGTGCCTCGGTCCGGGAAGATTCCACATGCCGCGGAGCGGCTGGGCCCGTGAGCCATGGCCGCTGAGCCTGCGCGTCCGGAGCCTGTGCTCCGCAACGGGAGAGGCCACAACAGTGAGAGGCCCGCGTACCGCAAAAAAAAAGAAAAAAAAGAATCATCTTTTATATCAAGTTATTTGTGAGGATAGGTTAATCATCGCTCAACCTAACTTTGACGTTTAAACATTCTCTTAGCGTTAAAACATTCTTATAAGCACTTTCCTGTACACTTGATATTTAATAGCTATTAGGGTATATTTGAGATAAATTAACATTTGGTGCCTTTTGAGAACTTTGGAGGAAAGTTGTCATAACTTTGGTGTTGCCCATTTCTTCACTTGTTAGTTTTGGGACCTCGGACAAATAGTTCTCTTTGTAAGCCATGGTTCCCTCATTTGTAGTTGGGATGATACAGCTACATATCTCATATAGTTGTGTTGAATGTTAAATGAGATTATTTTATGTGCATCGCAGTGACTGGTACAAAGTTCTCAAACACTAAAAGCTATCATTTTTAAATTACTTCAAATTCTTCTGAAGGAGGTAAATAGTAAGATACCAAACAGTGGGAGCTATTACTGGGAATGGCATCATCTCTTTGAGACAAGTATGAGACGAGTTTTTAAGGTGAACACATTCTTAAAGAATGTGTTGTTGAAGAACACTGGTTGGTCAAAAATGTGATCTGAGGACAATTCATCTGTATATTCTAACTAACCAACTGACAATACAGAAGAGTATGAGGGTGGGATTATATGCCAATTCTCTTGCATAAGTGTATTATGGGGAATTGAATTTTAGGTCTTTAAAAGGAAGAGAGGCTGTTGAATTTCTTAGGTATGTTTCTAAAGAGGTCCAATGACTTATTCTACTCTAAGTCAAAGTTTTAAGCTGCACCTGATAGGTCAGTGGTGAGCTCACCAGGCATTTGGTGAATGGCTCACAGACGTACATTGGTTGGAAGTTCTTTTTTTTTTTTGAAAGAGGAAGGGTTCTTTTTTAATATTTTGTGATAAAGCAAATAACTGTAGGGGGAAAAAAAACCAATAAGTGAATATTTTCTTAATGCCTCTTGTGTCAGGTTAAAGCAACACAATATTGGTATTGTCTGACACTGATATTAAATTCATTGTGGTTATAATACTAAAAGTTTCATTTCTCAAAAATAACCTTCCAAATTCCATGAACTATTGCTTGATGATAGGAACATGTATCAAATATTAAAGTGTTATCTGTACCTGTGACTACGTATTTCAGTTTCAGTTATTAAAATAGAGGATATTTAACAATTCTATCTTAAAAACAGGGGAATGGACATTCTTCCTTTTATTGAGAAGAGAAATATTAGAAAAACTTGTTGAAACAGTGTCTGAAAGAGGTTAAAGTTGGAAATAACTTGTTTCCTGATATTCTTTTTGAGAATTCTCCAGCAGTGTTCACTAGCATATCTTATATTTTCTTAGCTTGTGTGAGTCTCATTTTTATATCTACAATGGAAACAACATGAGCTCAAAAGCACACTTTTTCAGGTTCATCCCATTTTCCAAAATACTGCTGCGGCAATGTCAAAGAGACTCATTAAATGTTTTATGGGGTTTCTGTTGTAGTTTGTGCTTTGGTTCTCTCTGAAGATGCATTTATATTTGTACATCTGTGTTTGTAGATCATTTTGTATTTCCCACCAATTTAATTATTGTTCAGTAAGTTCTTGTCATTGCTTTTCATGCATTTGCTTTTGGTTTTAGCTTTTCTTACCATATTTACCTTAGAGAGCTTGCATATAAAACAATTAATTTGAATTTTGCTCATATATATTTTTAAAATTAGATTTATTGGAAATTTTTCTTGAATTTTACTTTTAAAGCCACCGTACTTAACATGTTGTTAAGCATTTAATAAATGTTCAGTGAATGGTAAAGTGTATCTCAGTCTACATATATTATGAAACTTTCTGGAGACCTATACTTATAATAGTATAGCAAAATCACATTGGGATGTTAGTTCTGATGTAGACAATACCAGGTATGTAACCAATTGAATATCTTGAACTTTTCAGGTAATTGATAAAGAATATAGATTTATTTAACACATATTATGTGCTAGTCATTAGCACATATTTAATATTTAAATATTTTAACATTTAATGTAAAATAAAAAGAAGACATAATGGTAATTTACTATTAAGCATTGGGTTGCTGGGATCAATTCAGTTATTTAATAAAATTATCAATGACAGGATTTGAGAGAATATTTTGGAGCTGCCTTCTCTTTTGCTGACTTCTAAAATCTTGCAAAAATGTTAATTTGCAATGTAGAATTCAAATGAAAGAAAACTTTTACAGCCTAGAAAGGTACATTTAAAACTATTTATTTCATTCAGCCATCAAATACAGTACTAACTTAGTGACAATGAGATTATATCAAATTTAAATTCATTAACAATTACTTGAACGCCTTTTAAATCACTTAAAAAGTGAGTACCATCTTGGGATTTTCACTGAAGTATAAATTCTGGAGTGTTATTTTATTCTGTATTATGGTATCAGAAGTGAAATAAGATTTGGCTTCAAGTAACAAATGGGCCACTAACCAGTTGTATGACTTTAAATTCCTTTTGCCAAAGTTTAAACACTGGGAAACTTAGGGCTATATATACCCACACACTTTTCTATGCTGCATATGATCCGTGAGCTAATCTATGTGAACAGAATTCTTTATGAGCTTGGAGTTCCATTAGTTCAAGTTATCATTATTAGGATGATCATTATTATATCTGGCAAATTTTCTGTCTAGTTCCTAGTCTATTTCAGTTTCTTCAAGGATAATTTTGCAAGAAATAATTTGTTTTGAATGGCTGCAGAAATGTTTATAGAAATATGTTAAGCTCTTAAACTGACTTCCACACCATTTAACATTTTCCTATACGTCCTTTGTGTTTGTTTGGCATGTGTGTACTTACACATGCACATAGTAAATGTCTATAAAAACAAAACCAAAGACAAGGATGAATGTGATATGAGCATCTTTGCTTTACACTGTAGTTGGCCTCAAACCCTCTTTCTTACCTGCTCTGGTGACCTTCTGGATTAGAGTTTCAGAGAAACAACCAGAGGTAGTAGCTGTAGCAAGATAGCAGCTGGGACCATACGGATCTCAGCATCCTGCCTTATGGCCATTATCTTTGTTTCTATCTTTATGCTGCCACTCTGTCTCCTTCTTGTGTTCTCCCTGCATCCTCTCCTCACTGCCGCCCCCTCCTCTTCCTGACTCCAGCTCCCGTTCGTTGCCCCTTGTAACTTACCCTTCCTCCTCCTTCATTTTTCTTTATTGATACAAGATGAAACAAGACTCCCTAATTAGGAAATTCTTTAAAAACTATTTTTTAAAGTGTACGTAGCCAGGCAGCTACCATTCCCTAAACCCCATATCCACCATTAACAATGGAAAAAATTATTTTTGTATGCTTTATCAATTAGAGTGTATTAGACTGTAGCCCCCTTAAGTGCTGAAATAATAGATATTTAAAATAATGCAACAATTTTCTCACTTTCTATGTAGGAATGGGTTGTTGCTATAATAAAAAATAATTTGAGGCTAATGACAAGAATAAGACAATATCTTTCCCCTTCCCCAACTGCTGAAAATGAAAATCATGTCAGCATCAAGTCATTTTTGCCACATCCCTTGTTAACAGCTTTTTTCAGGGCGGGTCATAATTCTGTGTTCTGTTAGTGTCTTAACTCCATAGTGACATGCTTCAGTCTTATTCCACATTGATTTTGTAGTGTATATACATGTATTTTTAGGATACCCCTTGAATGATAGATCTCATTATTAAGTTATTATCAACTTTGGCAAAAATGTTATAACCTTTGAATGAAGAATAAATTTATTAATATGATAAGGTTAATAATTGATTTTGCTGTTTGGAATTTGTGTGTAATGTCTCATTGTGTATGTCTAAAAAAGTAAACTTACTGTCTGCCTGTCGCCAGGAGAAAAAAGTGGGACCTAATCAAACTGCTGTGGGGTCAACCCTTGTGGTTTTAAAGGCCCTTAATGTTGTCCAGCTGCAAAATAAAAGGAATTGGGAGGGGAAGTTGGAAGGAGCGGAGGGGGCTGGGGGGGAACGTGTGGAAAAGAACAGGGAGTCTGGCTTTTATTTTTTTTTTTTTTAAGTGAGTTCAGTGCCAGCCTGGACATTGGCTGTGCAGACTATTGAGCCATTGTCTGCTCCATTTCCAGAATAGCCCCCAGTTAATCACTTCGGCTTTGAAGGGAATTTCCTCGTGGAATTCTCCACAGAAAATCTAATCAACTGACCTGCCCTCTCAACAATGGAAGGCTTTTTTTCTCTCTTTCCCTTATTGGGGCGGGCTCTGTAATGTAGCCTTTTGTGCAGAATGAACCCTCCCAGTAGGAGTGGAGAGCGTGTGTGAGCGACTGAGTGTGTGAGTGTGAGAGTGTGTGTGTGTGTGTGAGTGTGAGTGTGTGTGTGTGTGTGTGTGAAGAATGCACACTATCTCGTGTTGGTGAGTGTGTGCTTACTCCCTGACCAGATGCTGCGGTGCACGGGGCAGCCACCATCTCTGCATGCGTGTCTGTGTAAGTGTCTCTCTCTGTGTTTGTGTATGTGCCTCTGTCATTTCATGTCAAAGGTACATTACCTGATTACCTTCCTCGCCTGCCAGATTTTTATCTAGATAATTGGAACTGCTATGGAGGCTGTGCCTTGCCAGCCAGCTTAGGAGCCGTAAAGCCCTAGTTTGTCCACCTTGTTATCTGTGGCTGCCTGGGCAGAGGAAATTAAAGAGATCCCCAGCCAGGGGAGCGCTTCCCGCCCTGACCTCCCCAGCAATCCCGAGCAGGACAGTTTGTTAGGACCATCTTTTTGTTTTCATTTGTTGGTTTGGTTTGGGGTTTTGTTCCCTGGAGTGTGCGTTATTTTGGTATGTGGATACCTATTCCCCTCCGCATCGCACATCGTGTTTTATGGAGTTTGGAGCTGAGGAAACTTTGGTTGGGTTGCCAGGACGTTCGCACCACTTTGTGGAAAGCGCGAGCTAACAGTGAGACCGACAGAGTGAGTGACAAGTTGTTTACAGGTTTCCTTGAAGGGGCCTCTGCTATATTTCAATCTGTCAAAGTTGCTTTTCTTCCCTCAGAACAATGCCTGATTGTTGTGTGCGAGAGAGTGTGTGTGTGTGTGTGTGTGTGTGTGTGTGTTTCCGTGTGCGCACGGAGAGAGCCTAGAAAAGGGTGAGAAGGCGTAACAATTCTTTGTGTAAAAATGCTATTACTAACATTTAATCTTTTTGCTTAATGAGTTAATAAATGCAGTTTAATCGGGGTTCTGTTAGGTTACAGATTTCTCTTTTAATCAGTAGCAAATGCATTTTCAAAAATCATATTGTGTGTGTGTGTGTGTGCATGCGTGTGCGTGTGTGACTTTTATTATTTAGAGGAGAGAGTATGGGAGACGCGTTAAATGAGTTGACTTCTCACATTCGGTAATGTCTGGAAGGGAGAATTAAAAGGAAAGGACAGGCACCCTGAGGTTGTCTAGTGCCTTGCAGCCCGAGAGCGTGTGGCTGGAGGAAGGGGGAGCAGCCCGACCCGCTGCTGGAAGTGCGCTACCCCTTTAAGAGACTGGTCAAGGAGTCCTAGGAGAGGGAGGGGGGGTGAGAGAGAGAGAGAGAGAGAGAGAGAGAGAGAGAGAGAGAGAGAGAGAGATTGAGAGAGAGAGAGAGAGAGAGAGAGAGAGAGAGAGAGGGAGGGAGGGAGGGAGAAAATCAATTGGTTTAGAAGGTTTGGACTCACTTGACAGGTTCAGTTGGAGACGATCATAGGTGGCTGCTGTGACAAAGGGAAATTGTGCTTTTCCAGCATGCTTACTGACCCTGATTTACCTCAGGAGTTTGAAAGGTGAGTACAGTTTTTCCCCCCTGATATATTGAAGTGCAACTATCCCATTTTACAGTAGTCTCTGAATCCATTGGAAGATGCTCCCTTAAAACGTGTTTTAAGGGAGAAGCTTTTAGCTAGTGCTTCTGCAGTCTTGTTAGCTGATTTTTGTTGATTGCCCAGACCAAATGGAACTGATTTGCAAAGTCTCCGGGATTTCTGCTAATATTTTTAGGTTACGTCCTATAACAGGAAATTAAATGAACATTAAGCATCTCTCTCTCTCCCACTCGCTGCTTTTCTCTTTCTCATTCACTCTCTTACTTTCTTCCTTCATTGATATTTTTCTCCCCTTCTACACCTTTTTAAATGCTTTTGTGTGCAGAGTGTTACCATTTTCAACATCTCTGTCTCGTAATATCTGGGGTGACAGAAGGTTTTAGTGGTGGTTAAAACGGAGGCTATAAGTTCCTATTTGATTCTTCTGTAAAACTTTGGAAGCTGCTCAGTAAAGCACATGACCTTTTGTTGATATAAGAGAGCAGATTTTTTTTTTAAAGAAAATTTAACATCACAGGAATCTATTAGTACATTACTCTGAAATGTCAAAAAAAATGGGGATGATCCCTTTTTAAGTTTTTAGTGGCCACTTTTTGCACTGTCTTAAGCTGAATTTTGATTTATTCTGTTTTCCCTTTTGCTATGATGGGAATAAGTTTATTTGTAGTCAAGTATTTCCTATTAGAGAAATGTGTGTAATATCCTTCCATTGGATGTTTTTGCAAGTAAAGCAGGGCTCTGAAAGAATTTTAGCCCTCTTCGTGTTCCTATAAGTACACACTGCAGTTTTTAAATTTGAGTTCTTATCCTAGCATAAGTTCATTTTTTGGAACTATAAATAGAATTTTGTTTGCCATTAAAAAGAATTCAAACTTTGTATTCTGTATGGTGAATTAGAAAAAAAAGCTAAAAAAAGCCAGGATGCATGATACCCAGGCTTTTTTTTTTCATTTTCATGAAAGCTACCTTCTGTATAAACATTTGTTGTATCTGACTATGCAATGCAAGCTAGGTGCTAGACCAGCTGGTTAAAAATATGCTAAGTCAAGCTGTTCATCGCTCAAAAGACTGAATTTGATATGAAAAGACGAAAAAAGAAAGGACAAAGATTAAAACATTCTAGAAGTGAAGCAATGGAAGAGAAGAGGGGTATTGAGAATAAAATAATACTTGAATGTGGTCAGCTATTAGAGAAACCAATATCAGATCAGGAGAGAAAGTAAAATAGCCAGCATATATACTTTAATACTGTCTTCTTTCTTTCATTTCCTCCTCCTCTTTTTTTTTTTTTTAAAAAAAAAACTTAAGGTGCATCTTCACCACATAATTCCAGTGAACGGTTGAGCTTTCTTAACAGTTTTGAATTATTTTTTTCAAAGTTCTGTATATTAACTCTTTAAAATAGTTAGCTTTTTTTTTTTTTTTTTTTTTTGGTAAACATAGCCTGTTTCATATGTAGGTATTGAAGTTATTTATACTGGAACATACTACTGCTTAATACCATAGTGAGTTTTCTAGTATGTGCAGAGCGACACTTAAATGATAGTATTCTTCAACTCTATACTTTTCGAAAATAAAACTCTGAGTCTGATTTGTAAGCCTGTTAAATGACTGTTCTTATAAAAAGGTAGTTACATATTAACAGGCTGTAGCCTATTCCTTTATATAGGCAAGCTTTCCTGCTGTGAACTTTATTTGTATTTTTTCAATTATCTCTTTTTAAACTAAACTTTTCCCTTTCCTATTCCGATGCTCAAATCTCTTAACACTTTTTTTTTTTCCTGGTGAGAATTTCAGTTTTTTGTCACTCAGAGGCGTGCTTTTCTAACTGCCTAATTAAATAAGCAAGTGATAATCAATAGAGTTGTCAGTATAGACAGCATCTTTGGAAATATTAGTAGCTAAAATAATTTTGAAAAATGTCCTACAATATAAAATTTCCTAATAATTTCCCCTGTGGTTGTAATTGGTAATACATACAAAAATCTCAGTAAATCATTACTATTTGTTTACACTGAATTTGTATGGCTGAGTGTATCTATAGTCACCCACATAGAGTATATATCATGCAGACTCAATATTGAATATTTATATTCTCCAAAGGAGGTATATATGCTGTAATTACACTCTCATACATAGTCAGCTTTTTTTGCCTTTTCAACTATCTGCAACTTTCATTGGATATGTAGGTCATTTCTATCGAGTGTTAAGTTTTTATTCTGTTTGCTCACCTGATATAGATGAGTTGTTCACTCAAACTTAGTCAGAAATCTGAAAAGAAGACTTCTAAATTTCTGTATGAAATAGAGAACATTGCTCTGGAGGACATTAATAAGTTGCTTGGGGCTTATGTATTTTGGAAGTTGTATGTGATTTTTTTTCTAGTTTCATCAGTAGTCTTGTCTATCTTCTATTATCCTTTCCAACCTGTAGACTATTTGAAACTTTAAGGAATATTCAAAACTTAAATGTCTGGATCAAAATTGGAATATAGATTTGTTATGTCCGTATTATCAGCCCTAGAAATGAACATGATCAATACTGTCAGACTAATAAACAGTTGCTAAATAATTCAGAAGTAGTAACAATTTCACTGTCTGCTAAAACATATTCAGGAGGTAAAGCAAATTGAACAATGATTCTAAAAAGTAAAGAAGTTGAAATATTTTATTTTTACTGTCAAGCATCCCTAACATAATTGATTATGATTAATGAAAAACAATTCTCAGGTGGGAGGTGAATAGGCAAAGTATGCTCTAAGGAATTATTTGTAAGCAAAATCTTTTAACTCATACTATTTAGAGGAAACATAACTGGCAACATGGTCTAAATGTTAGTAATAGTGTCTAGAACGAACGCTTGAACTCTCCGAAAAAATTTTAAATGAAGACAGTGAATTTATATATTTACCTGAAAATAAATAATAAAAATTGTAACTAAGGGTTTTTCCTTTCAGAATACCATTTATTTTTTCATGTTCTTAGAATGAAAATATTTAAAATATTTGTCTTAAATATCAATATCAGTTTGTTTCTGATGACTGAAAAAAGCATTTTTTGTTACTATCAATAATATTGTATTCTATTTTTCCTTATGTTTATATTTATCCTATTTGACTGTAATGTAATTGTTTTATGACCAAGCTACTTGTTACACTTTCTAATTGTTTTATGTTAAGAGACTTAATTAAAAAGCAAGTATAAGATGATTGCTTAAGAAGACAGTCTATTAATGTCTAGAAAGAAAAAAAAAAGTTGGGCTCTAAGGTAGTGGGATGAAGCAGATTAAGCTTATAATAGCACCTATTTGGTGGCTTCTCTCAAAACGGGTGCAGAAACACACTGCCAGTTTTCTACATGTTGAAGGGAACACTACAAGAGTAAAACCTTCTGCAACAAAAATTTAACTATTTACTTTATATTCCCATCTAATTTATTTATGGCCATATAGACTAAAGAAATAATTTTTCACATTAAGAGACTTTTAAGTGTTTTTCTGAAGAAGGACATATACATCAGGTACTGTGAAAAATTAATTTTAAAAATTACCATGAAAAATCACTGTTAATGGGCTGCAAGAATATTTCTGACATTAGCAGTACTTTAATCACCTAAAGTTTGTCCATAGTAATAATGTATTTATCACCTGGACAGACTCATTAAGCTTGATTAAAAACTTTTTTTTAAACCATTGTGCTCATGAGTGATAAATACATTCAAGTTAGCAGGTAACCCCTAGGTGTGAATCAAAGGAAAGTTTTCGGCTCACATTGTCACCTAATGGCACCTGTAAACCTGTAAGTTTGATGTTATGTTTTCAGGATGTTCTGATATCTGCCTTTGTTCATTTTATTTATTTATTTTTTATTTTCTATTACCTTGTAGAGGAAAAGGTGCCTACAACTGATTATAGATTTTAATTACCATCCCAATAATTTGCAAGCTAACTGAGCTAAGATATTAGTTTGGAAGGCAGCTTGCATGAAGCAGTGGACAAACCATACTTGTGTCACACTCAAACTGGAGGACTGTCCTGAAGACTTAGCAGGCGATGCGATCTGACTGATTACCAAGAACAATTAAGGGTTAAATGTCAGGTAGTTCAGTGTTTAGCAGGTTGATAGATAGAGAAATGTGTGGATGTTATGATTACTTCACACGCTGATATGGTCTTATGTTTCTCAAGTATAATCAGCATACAATAATGTATTTATCTGTGCTTAGGGAGCTTTTAACTAAAGTCTGTATATGCACCATACCTGAGAGGCAACTAATAAGGCCTGTTCTAATACTTGAGCACATTACTCCTCCATAGAGCTGGAAGCTATTTCAAAGGTATTACATTCATAATGCATTTAAAAAGCCAAATTATATTCATGGTTAAAGTCTGACTTTTATTGTCTGTTCTTTCCACAATCAATTCTCCAGCCACCTAATGAGTATGTGTATAATGCAGATGTGTATTATGTATGTTGAATACCTCCCTTTCTATAGACGAGTTAAATAAATATAACTGATAGATTTTGGTTTTCTTCCATAGTTTGTTACTCATTTATAATTTCAATGAGTTTAACAGCATGGGAAATAAAATAATCTTGACGTTTCTCTTGTTCTAACTTATATATAGTTTAATATGTCAGGTTTCTGACTCAGATGATGGCAGTCAGATAGAAATATGTGCAAAGATTTAACCAAAACATGAAATATCTTCCTTTTAAAGGAAACATTTTGTTGGACAAGAAATGGACTGAAACATAGCAAATTCTTTCTTGCTCCATTCATTCTGTCCTTTTTTCTTTTCACTGATTGAGAGCATTGTCATTTACATTAAATATAAAATTTGAATGTTATATGGATGAACATGATCGAGTGATATTGCTGGAGAAGAAAAAATTTAAAGACATACTATTTTGCTTCAGCGAACAGCACTTGTTTGGACATTCTTTAAGAGAATGCCTCATATTTCTCCACTTTAATCAGGAACTAATAATGGTTCAGGAGGTGACCTTTTCATCCTTTCTGACTTCTGTGTTTCCTCCTGCAGTTTGGAAACTGCACTCCCTTCTCTTTAGCATTGTCTATTCTTCTCTTCACTTACTAGTTGAGAGTTCCTACATCTCTGGAGATACTGTGGCGTGTGGTTCTGCTTGTCCAATAGGGGGGTGTTGCATTTCTCCACATTCAGTATCCTTTTCCCTCGGAGCCTGAGTGTAAAACCTCAGCAGTACTCCCTGCCTTTGCCAGCCTGAGGAGTCAGAGACTCAAAGTTGTTCCCAGCTCTTGCGCCTTCATTGTAGAGCTGCATTCTGCTCAGTGGGCTGCCGAGAAGGACCAGACCGAAACAAGATTTAGAAGAATTCTGGTGAGAACTGTTTATAGGGATATGGTATTTTAAAAGAATGTAGTAAACAAACAGAATTGTGGCATAAACAAAGATAATTAGCATAAACAATGTCGTTTTAGGACAGGTGGTTTTAAAAAACAAACAACAAAAAACCCAAATATGAACCCAACTTGAATGCTGCCAGTTTGGAACCACTGAACCTTAATCTGTACTTCATGAGAATTACCCAGGTTTGTTGATAAACTTATTAACATGCTTTTTCTGTTTCTTTTGTATCATTTTCCGGTCATTATGCCCTTTTGTCACCCAGCTTGAAAGTAATCTATTACAAGGTAGTGTAAGGACTTTTTACCCATAAAACATGACAGAAGGAAAATTAAAAACAAAAACTTGTGGTTGTTCATAGACATTTGAAATCAGTATCGAAGCTTAAGTCAATTCAAAACTGAACTCAGCTCATTGTATTTTAAATCTCTCTTTGTATCTAAGTGACATTTCAGTCACTTGGCTGTTTAGTATTAATGCATTTACTTTCGTCTTGCCTCAGAATTCAGAGATTTCTTGCTATAGCTGAATCATCACTTGTGTTATATGTTTATTTCTGAGTGTTGCTTATGTCTGCTTCCTATTTTCTCTATGAGTTAGTGAAGGTGGTACAGCACTATATAAATGTAGTTGGTGATCATGCAGTAAGAGGATGCTAACTATTGTGGACCACGTTATCTAAACCTACTATGCTGTCGTGACGAATTTTTATCTGGAGACATTTAGGTTTATTACTAAATGACGTTTTTTCTTAATGCCTTCTACTGAACTATTTTGGCTTAGATGAAATGTGGAGTATGGTGAGCAGAAAGCTGTTTATTTTTCTTGCATTAAGGACCAAAGTTCTTTATGGAAGTGTAAAAGGTTTTTTTCTATTTGTCTTCTCGTGGAGAATGGGGACCAGGAATTCAAAGTAGGTAGCTGTAGTATTCTGCAGCCCTTCTCTCAGCTGAAATGAAAGCATTTGTGAATGAGTTTTGGTTTCTTGGAGTTATAAAGATGTGTGTAAACTAGTAAACCATGTCTCATTCATGTGCTATGGAGATTTCTCGTACTTCAGGGACAAAAATAATTTGGCTACTAACGAATTAGGGCTACCTGCCAGTGCCAACACATACTGTAGGTAAGAGGAACACTATAAAGAAAAGCTGCTGGCAGCAAATCCCTTGAAACTTTCATATGTAACAGTGTTTCTATTTCTGCTCTTCACATCTTTGAAAGAATGTGTTTTTTCGAAGAGAAAATGTTAAAAAAACAAGATAGGATGTTTCTTAAAAATGTATTAGTAGCTTCATTTTTAATATTTCTCATTGTAGAGCTGCATAGGCTTTTATTATGTTCTATGCACACGTGCCTCCCCTCTCCATCCCAGTCATTTCTGTGACATTTAAACCTGAGTATCAGATGCATTGAGAGTAGATGTAATATGAAGAAATGAAATTTGCCGTATAGGGCCAAAGAAAAGGCACCCTTGAAACCTTATAAGCTTTTTATATTGGCACTTTAAGAGAGTTAGACCAGTTGGGATGCTGAGCAGCAATTCCATAAAGGATGTGTCCTCTCTTTTAGGGCTTCAGGAACATCACTGAGAAAGAAAGGAAAGAGTTAACCTGCTTTGCTTGTTGGTATATTTTTTAATCTAGTAGTAAAATAGGACACAGGCCCAAATCTTGTTTTCTTGGTATATTTTTAATCAAAATTTATTTTAAATGTAGTAAATTATTTACTTTAGTACTGATTTGGGTTTTGTTTTCTGTTTTTATGTGAATTAGGATGATGGTACCAAGGGGGTAGGTTGTTTGAGAGTTGGTTGTGAAACTTGCAAATATGATCTGTTGATTTGTCATTTTAAACAATTTTTATCTAATAAAAGAGCATCCTAATGAAAAAGAAACACAGTGAAAATGAAAAATATGTCTTCACATAAGAGAACACAAAATGAAAAAGTGAGGTTTTATTTATGCTATTAATTTTTCATTCACAGTTAATATAGGTTGCTTGATGAAGATCTAAAACATTTTTATTCTAATTCTGGAGTCAAGGTATTACTTGTTTGCTTACAATTCTTCCTTTGGGTTATTTACCCTGAGCCAGTTTGTTGGGCAATAATTTACAAAGTCCAAAGACTTTTTTAAAACTTGTTTCTCGATGTCCTTTTGTTTCAACCCCCATTTAAAAAATTTGCTGTCGAGTTTCGTAATATGTTTGAGAAGCGTTTGCAGGAAGATGTCATAAAATTAATGCCAATATTTCTTCTTTTTTATCAGCACTACAAGGGATCTATGTTGAAGATTTGTTAGGATAATGTGTAGTGAAAGGAGTGAACTGGTAATCAAACTTCAATTTCTGATTCATTCACTAATTCACTAACTTTGACCTTGAATGAGTGCTAACTGAATATACAATATCAGATTCAGATTGTCATCTCCCCCATAGTATTATCAGGATGCGAAGAAAACTTCTATGTAGTATGCAAAGTCCCATTAATCAAACAGAACACCTTGGGATGGAAAAACAAAGATAACAATGAATGCTATTTCTGAGACCAGAACTTCTATTTCTCTCCAGTCCTAAACATAATTAGCATTTGGGAAACACAGGAAAATGTATTGTTTTGAGAGCCCTAAGGGCTGTGGGATGTAAATGTGGTAGTGTAATCGTTTCTAAAAATTTTAGCATTACTGGAAGAATAAAACGGATCTAATTTGACCTATAAACAGTTTAGGAATATTGAATGCTTTAAAAGCATTCTTCTAGAGAAAGAAAGGCATCCAGAAGCTCCTGATAATCAATTTAAGGAACAAAGTAAAGGAGCAGACTATATAGACTTTCAAAAGTAAATTAAAAGATAATTGGGTGTCGCTAAGAGTTATGTGAAGAATTTATTTTGGGGAATGAAATAGTTATACACATACACACATACAAAAGTTTGGAATTTAGGAGAAACTTTTTCGCTTAGAGGGTAATGAAATTTTGAATAAGTTGATTTTGAATAAATCATACCAAATCCTGATGAAGCTGCAGTTTTGGGGAGAAAATCTTGAAAGGAAGAAATATTTCATAGAAATAGAAACAAAGTTCATTCCCACTTTCTCATTTGCAGCACAGAATCTTATGACATGAGCTATAGGGACATATAATAATATTCAGCTTTAAAAATCTGAAGGTGGTATTGGAGTTCATATTTAATGGAAAATTTGCATTCAAGAAGGCTAAATCAAGATACGCCTGAGTTACATTTGGGGATATTTGAGATTTGGGGTTGAGATTAGAAATTTAAGTGTTAGAATATTAAGGCATACATATAAAATGGCAGGTTTTTGGTGGATTTTTAGTATTTCTCCTAAAGCATAGAACAATTTCCTCTTTTTTGGTAAAAATTTACATTTGTCAATATCTTCATTGATTTGTCTTTGGAAGTATAACCTAATAAGAAAGTGTTAGTAGCTGGGTGTAGGATCTCAAGATCCAGTTCTTCCCTGCATACTGAGAAGAGATTTGGGGTCTTAGCGTGTGCATCTGTAAAATTCGAAGGTGGGCTAGATAATCTCTAAAATCTCTCAAGTCTAAAATTTCACCACTTTGAAATACATTTGAAAGATTCCTAGCTCCTCACTCTAGTGGTCAGGATTCTTACATTTATGCATCTATTTGGAGACAGAATATATTATACAACCAGCCTTTAACATGTGGAATCACTTCTCAGTTTCCCTCTCAGTGGAGTGGTGTTGGGCAGGAACATGTAACCATAGTATATTTTAGGAGTTTTAAATCTAAGTACTATGTATAATTCTTACTCAGGATTAAGTGCTCAAATTGCTATGAACTATTTTGAATCTAAGTGTTTCGAAAGATAAGATTCACATTCTATGTGTTTGAAACTCTCAGGTGCGTCAGATCCCTATCCTCAACTATTACAAATATTGTGAAAAATACATTATATATGGATTGCTAAACAAGGCACTGTGGGGGAATATGAAAAGCAAGAGAGTGGCATATTAGGTCAAAGAGCTGAAAGTCTATTTATAAAGATAAGATGGAATTAAAAAAAAAAAAGACTAGACAGTAGAGCATTAGGACAACAGGGGGGCTCTGGACATTGTATGTCTTTATATGAATAAATAAAACATTGGCCCGGAAAGTGGCAAGATCAACTAAGATTACAAACAGGTAGTCCAAAGAAAAATTTTAAGTGGTTCTCAACATAAATTAGGTAACTATTAGCATTAGCATCAGGCCAGCCGATCTAATATGCACTAATAGTTGGCAATCTAAAGAGAAATGTTAAACCCTATGAAGCAAGAAGTAGAGGAACAACCAATGAAAGATGCATTAAAAAGCTATATAATCTGAGAGGGCAGGCTTCACATACTGCTAATATCTTACGTTTGGCAGATTGCATGCTTTATTTAAAACCCAGTGCTTGAAAAAAAGTGTAGTTATACCATCAGTAACATAATCTTTGACTACATATCCAATGACCTTCCGTATTATCTATACTTTGAAAATATGACTGTGGTATCAGTAAGTCCCTGTACACATTAGCTGTAAGTTTTAAGTATAGATTCGTATATTTGAGTTAGCGTAGGAACGTACTGTGTGTTAAAATTAATTCTTTGCTTAATAATTATGATGTAGAATTTTTTATTCTATTCTTTTCCTACAGTATTTTTCAAAATTTATTGCAGATTTCTTTTTTCTAAGTATACACAAATTGAGTTAGATGATAATATATTTCTCTTCTGAGCATAATCCTTGTTTTACATTTTATAACAATAAATATGAAACATTGCTAAAGAGAAGTATTTATCAAACTGTGCTACACAGAATACTGTTTTTTAAATTTAAAAACTTTTATTTATTAATTTTTTTTATTGGGGTAAAATTGCTTTACGATGTTGTGTTACTTTCTGCTGTACAACGAAGTGAATTAGCTCTGTGTATACGTATATCCCCTCCCTCTTGAACCTCCCTCCCTCTTTTTAATTTAGGAATAAGGAATGGGTGTTATTCTCTTATTCTCGTGGTACAGGTATAAAGATTGTTTAAAAAAAAAAAGAAGTACAAGAGAGCCTTATTGAACCAGAACTACATTTAGAGGGAGGAAAATGTGCAAATTTCCTACTGTTAAACAAGAAAGAAAATCTGGAAGTCATCCCAGTTGGGCAACTTACTGCTAATATATTTTATAATCCAGAATTTAGTGATATACAAAGTTGGCATATGTTCCTACAGTTTCTAAATCAAGAATTAAAACTTTGTGATGTACAAGTCATTTAAATTTGGGGGGTTTCAGTCATGCGTCTATAAAATGGGCTTTAAAATGAGTATCAAATTATCCTCTGATGCTAATGAGGCATCTTAAACTTAGTAAAATTTATAAAAGTATTTGGATATCTCTTAATGCAAGCCACTGAATTCAAACTTTGAAAACTAGGTTTAATTCTTGACAAATATAAAATGGTCAGAACTTCAATGAAAATTATATATTTTTGTTTGATATTTGAAAATTATTTTGGCATATAAAAAAACCCGTAAGAAGCTTATTGACTTACTTTTTTAAAATTTGTAGTTAATACAACTATAATTGTTTTAAATGCACTTATGATTATTGATCCCAGGTAACTTGTACCTAAATAGCAACAATATAGCTATAGTTTCTTCTGACTGCTTACTGCTAATTATGAAATATCCTAAAAGCACATCTCTTCCCATTTTATATGTAGGAAATCTGATACACCAAAAGTTGTTTTTGCATGAATCCATATATCAAGTATTTAAGTAACGAATTTGCTGCTTTAACATATTCCTATGCTCTAACCTATGCAAATTAAAATTCATTTATTTGTGTATAATCATAAAAATGAATCATTGTATAGAACAAATTATTGGGCAACAAAAAAGTGATTTTCTATTAAAAAGTCACACACTGTTGATTTTTAAAGTAATATTTGTACAAATATTTTGAAAATTAGAAAATATTAAATAACTTGAAGAAACTTATCTATGCAAATCATAGATTTGCATAGTAAAAGTAACATGACTCATTTTGTATTAGCTACCTATTCCTTTAGACAGGAGGTGAAGCCTGGGGAAATTTATAGATTTCTTTTTATGGGCAGCTGTATAACAAGCAAACAAAAGCACCCCAGAAACAGAACCCTTATTTTTGATATAAAATTGTTTTCCACTGATAGTATCTCTTGGAAGCCAGAAGCCATCCAAAGTGCTGATACCAATTTAAGAAGATGATCTTTTGCCTTAATTATACATCTGGGAAATATTAGCTGAACATTTTGTGGAGAACAGTGAATACCTTATTTGCCAGTTGTCTAAAATGCTGCTAATGATCGACATAGTGCCAGTGTTTTGATGGCTCAAACCTAGGCTGAATATGAATACAAAGAACACAGTTGGGGGAAAAAAGCGCACATTTTATACGAAACAGATTTCAACCATCTGCTTGGCACTTAAGTTTGCGACTATAGGCGATATATGAAAGAGACCACTGTCCATGTTATGAATGGTATCACTTTTATTGGTACCTTAGAAAAACCATAGGATTTTGAAAGCGTATATAACCAATGATTTTCCTCAGCTAAATAATGAAAGCAAGGGCCTCAGCCAAAATTTTGTTCTCTCCATAATCTCTTCTATGTCAGTCGTCTTTTCCTAGCAAAATGGGTTTCGCTAAAGTAGGTCTTAGGATATTAAAATATACCAGACAGCACTATGCAAGTGGCCCTTCCGAGGAGCGCCCCAGATGGTTATGAGATAAAATACTGTTTGCTTTAGGAATAGGTTATATTCCTGAGTCTGTTGCCTGAGTACTGAGGCGCATGTCAAATCAGCATGGAAGTTAATGGTCCAGAAGCACTTCTGATTTTAATGCTTTTCCATTTGTTCTGAATTTATAGTATTAAATCAGACCTGTACTGTCTCATCACTAGTTCAGTAAGGGAAAATCATGCTATAGACAGCAAACTATAAGCAAAATCTGATTATTTGACCCATTTCATTTACTTTAAAGTTATGGGAGAAATTCTCAATAAAAGAATATTGGCAAATATTATACACTAGAAGTTTGTAAATTTATAGAGTAGGTGGCAAGAGCTATTATAGTCTGGTACTTAGGACACTGTAAGCAAAAACTGAATTTTGGGCTAAGTAATTTGACGTATTTTCCTTATCTGAAGTATATTTTGTATTTTAAATATTAGGAAAATTGAGCTATTAGAACGTGTTAGCTTATTGATTTGTCCACACCGTATGAATTACCGTAGATATATTGAGACCTTTTTAGCTTTTGAGGAAGAAGTACATGATTTAGTGAAAAGTAGAAAGAAATGTTCTCAGAATCCCCATATACCTGTGCTTTCCCATATGGTAGCCACTAGCCACATGCCACTATTGAGCACTTGACAGGAGGCTGATCTGAATTGAGATCTGCTCTAAGTACAAGATACACACTGGATTTTTGAAGACTTAGTTTGAAAGGAAGAATGTAAAATACCTTACTGAGATTTCTTAAATACCGGTTATGTGTTGAAATGATAATATTTGGATATATTGGCTTCAATGAAATGTGATTAAAGTTATTTTCACCTGTTTCTTTTTACTTTTTTAGTGAGGCAACTTGAAAACTTCAAATTACATATGTGGCTCATATTTGTGGCTCACATTATATTTCTATTGGATGGCGCTCTTTTATCCTTTAATGTGAAGGGAGGGAAATTAAAACTTCTATCTGTGTCTAGATTCGAGTAGTTCACAGCTCAGCAGGGTCGCAATGTGTCACAAAGACTTAAATTTTTATTAACTGTCTTCCTTCTTAGCTTTCCTCTACAAGAAGGTGAAATTTTATCACTTTTAGAAAAGCCCTCATAGTGACACTGACTTGCACAGATGCTTGTATCATTTACCCAATGAATATTGTCAGTTTCTCCCAACTTCTGTGGAGTTACAGTGGGAAAGAAGATGTTTGCTTAGGGATCGTTTAGGTTATTTTAGAGATTATATGTTTGAAAGGTACAATTGTATTTACTTTTATGAAGTGCAGTGTATCTGTAGTTTCTTCACTGGGTTTAAAGAAGTTTGTGGTTGAGTAGGAAAACCTCCTTTTGCATCCCAGCTGATACTACTCCCAGTTTCTAAACCTGACCCACAACATGTGATCCAAGCTCTTTCTCTATAGGTATAAAGATAGCAGTTACATTCAGTGTGTATCTATTATGTGCCAGACAGCCTCACAGAAATCTTAGCCTCACAGAAATCTTATCTCCATTTTATGAATGAAGAAGATGAAACAAAAAGAGTTGCCTAATTTCTCACAGATAATAAGTGGCAGAACTGGGGTACCAACCCATACAGTCCAGCTCCAAAGACCTCACTCTTAACCATCAAATTGTACTAGTGATCTCGATAATAAAGTGCTTTCATAACTTTATAATTATTATTTATTTTAGTGTCAGAAATGTCTTCATTCATTCAACAAATGTATTTCATATACCTACTATGCCAGGAATCATTTTAGTTGCTGAATAACTCTTATAGAATTATAGACACTATAAATAAATAACATACAATAATTGTGATATAAACTCCTAATTTCTCCTCTCTGAATGAATTCATTCATTCATGGCACAAAGTGATATGCTAGGTGGTGGATATCCAGACATCTGGGCAATTAAATAAAGGGTTTCTTGGTAAAGGCAACCTGGAACTGTTTTTGATAGATACTAATTTTCAATGCACATTATAGATGGAATTCCTTACTGTGAGAAGTGTAACTATATAAAATTTCTCAAATATCTCTTTCCCAAGTCCTTTACAGCGCGTTATATATTGAAATAATTTCTCTATGGACAGTCAGTGCCTTCACTCAGAAAGTTTATCTGATTAGTTTTGCTGTCTTAATTGGACAGGAAGCTTCTTGACCGTAATTTTTGAGTATGTCAGTGTTCACATTTTATATGGTGATTTTATATGGAAAAGTTTGTAATGAATTGGGAAATAATGATATAATTAATATGATATTAATCCTTTGATCTAACTTATAGCCATGACATACTGATTTTGTTGGGTAGCAGGCAGGAGTGTTGGTGATTTTGAGTAGAAAACTCAATCAGGTATGTGACGGGTAAAAACCCTGCAGATCCCTGGAAACAACAAGGCATTTGGGAACAGAGCTGAACCTTGTGGTTTCACTACAGAGGTTTTTCAGTTTTACTGTTAAACTTATATATGTTAATATAGATTTGAGTTCCATGGATCTCTGTTTTAAGTCTTGGATCTTTTAAGTGTTTTTTCCAGATGTAGATATGGCTGTGGTTTCTGGTTCTTTCTTTGATTTCTTGTTCCTTACTAGCTGTAGTTACTGGTGGGTCTTGGAACTAGACTGCTAAAATTTATTCTACAACTTCACCACTTATTAGCTATGTGAGTTTTGCAAATTACATAAACTCACCATGCCTTAATTTCTGTATCTGTGAAATGGGGATTATAATAATTCCCTCAATTTAGGTCATTTAGCTGCTTAAATAAGAAAACATGTGTCATTTAGTATGCTCAAGAAGTGGACATTATTTCTTCAAACAAATTTGAATCATGTAGAAGGAATTCCAAAAATACTTCACATAATATGGCAAATGACATTGGACTGCAGACTAATACATAAATATTAAGTACTTAGTAAATAATGTTGAAGCCAGTGGTTTGTACACGATTTATTAGAACTTCAAGTACATCCTAAAAGGATTAAAATATAAAACATAAAATATTCATGTCACAGAATCACTTGTATTTTACATATTATACAAATATATTAAATATATTTTATATAGAATGTATTATAATATATACATATTTTATGCAGTTATATATTATGCATATACTATACACACCATATATATGGTTATGGAAGTGTGTGTATAGATGTATAGACAGATAAAATAAGGGAAGAGAATTATTTCTAAAACCTTGGCGAAGAATAATTCTGTTACCTGACAGTTACAATGAGGTTCATGGTTATCATGTTCTGATAAAAAAAAAAAAAAAACAACTTACCATTATATCAGTAATCGCAATTGTTTTATGGGGCCCTGATGTCTAAGGGAGTGATTTATTTTATGAATCCTTAAATTGTCTTCAGTAGAAGTGCTGCAGAAGATTCATAAGGCATTCTTCACATTGCCATTTTTAGTAGAGACTAGATAAGAGAAAGAATGTTCAATGATAACTAACTTAGTGAAGGAAGGCATTTCTATAAGTAGCTAAACTAATGTTTGCCAGGTATGTAGATTTCCTGGTGAAAGGATACTGGCAGAGATCTAAGAAAAGGCTAACATGTCCCTTAAACTATCTCCTTTAAATAACAGTTGTTACATTCAGGCTGTTGCTAAGAGATGAGGAACAATCACTTCTTGACTGAGTTGTATTCTTGCCTAGATTGAGGGCACTCCCACCTCTGTCCTTAAATTGACTCTAGATTTAGGACTACTTAGAGACAAAGCAGAAGTTTCCTCAGGAAACACTTTTGGATCTGCTCAAGGACCTGAAGAGCATCGCATTGAGACTGTAGAGTTTGGTATAGTACATTAGGGGTTATCTTCATTTGAAGCATGTTAAGGCTGTTATTTATTGTCCACTCTGATGACTGTTTTGTTTGCATATTTTGAACAATCCAGCACCTCATCGGGCCCTCTGGGTTGATTACACTTTAAAAATCATCCCAGGGCTTCCCTGGTGGTGCAGTGGTTGAGAGTCCGCCTGCCGATGCAGGGTTCATGACCCGGTCCGGGAAAATCCCACATGCCGCGGAGCGGCTGGGCCCGTGAGCCATGGCCGCTGAGCCTGCGCGTCCGGAGCCTGTGCTCCGTAACGGGAGAGGCCACAACAGTGAGAGGCCCGCGTACAGGAAAAAAAAAAAAAAAAAAAAAAAAATCATCCCAAATTAACTGAATGGGAAATTAACAGATAATTCTATATGCTTTCAGATGATTTAGTAGTGCATCTATATTTAGAGTGATGTAGACACAGGAACATTCCCATCTTGATTTATTCATTTAAAAATATTTGGTGAATACTTACTATGTCAATAATTTGGCAACATGAAAGTACACATCAATGTGAATAAAGGAATTGGAGGGAGTGGCAAAAGGGGGAAAGAGTGTAGGATAAAAAAGATACCTACAATTTATCACTTTATCGATACAAGAGTATCATTTAAAAGCACTGCTTTTTTGCCATTTGAAAACTAAAGCATTGCCCAAACTGATGGTTTTGGTTTAGGCATACCTGTTTTAGAACTGCTCTTTATGACATTTAGGCACTTATAGATCATGATGGCAAATCTAACTCATAAGCCTGGAAGATTTTTGACTTTACTTTGTTACAACTGAAAATATCCTGATCATCTAAAAAATGCTACAATTATTCAGAGATATAGAATTCTTCTGAATGTTTCCCTTTATTTAAAAAAATACCAAATCTACAAAAACGTTGAATGTGTAGCACAATGAACATTCATATACTTTCCACTTAATTATTAACTTCTGGCCCCTTTGCTTTTCTTTTTTTTTTTTTTTTTTTTTTGAAAGTAAGTTGCAGGCTAATAGTATTAAGAACTAGGACATTTTCCTACATAACCGCAATAACAACATCACATCCAAGAGAGTAATGTTAATATAGTAATATTATTTGATACAGTCCATCCACATGTTCTAATTGTCCCAATAATGCTGTTTTAAGCCCTTTTTTTTTTCCTCTTTAAATCCAGGATCAAGTCAAGCATCAGTTACTGCATTTACTTGTCATATCTCTCTAGGTGTCCTTTATTTATTTTTATTTTAATTTTTTTTTTTTTTTGTGGTACACGGGCCAGATCTCACTGTTGTGACCTCTCCCGCTGCGGAGCACAGGCTCCGGACGCGCAGGCTCAGTGGCCATGGCTCACGGGCCCAACCCCTACCCGGCATGTGGGATCTTCCCGGACCAGGGCACGAACCCGTGTCCCCTGCATTGGCAGGCAGACTCCCGACCACTGCGCCACCAGGGAAGCCCCTTTTTTAAAATTTTTATTTATTTATTTTTAACATCTTTATTGGAGTATAATTGCATTACAATGGCGTGTTAGTTTCTGCTTTATAACAAAGTGAATCAGCTATACATATACATATATCCCCATATCTCTTCCCTCTTGCATCTCGCTCCCTCCCACCCTCCCTATCCCACCCCTCTAGGTGGTCACAAAGCATCTAGGTGTCCTTTAATTGTAAATAATATCCTGCCATTTTTTGTCTTGACATTATTTTAATCTCATATAGTCATCTCGCAATCTGAATTTGTCTGCTTGTGTCCCTTATTAGATTCAGATTAGATACAGATTTTAAAGACAGGTATTATACCATTGTCCTTTTTTTAAAATCAGTTAAGATTATAATTAGATCTGTCAGAAGTGGCTACCTCCAAGTTCAGATTTTGTGTAACAAATTCATGGGGACATGTTTTTTTCCTTGGCTTAGATTTTAAGAGATATAATCTGTCATCAGAAAGCTACCCAAACCATGGTGATTTGTCTTATAGAGAGCTTGGTACTTGTTGATACTAGTTGAGAAAATAGGACTTCTTTGATCCAAGAAACCATCACAGTTTATCTACAAAACCTACTCTGAAGATGGCCACAAATACTAAACTTTTTTCAGGTAATAATCTAAAAATATTGATTACAAAGTCTGTGTAACAGCACTGTAAAAGTATGTTTTGTTAGATTGGAATTCATACTTATAACTACAGTGTTCTCTCTTTATGAAAAAAATGCTAGAAGTCAACTACTTCAGTAAAAACAAATTCAGCTCTTTTCCTCATTCTTCATTCACCATTCCCACATCTTAAAAATCAGAAATACTCTTTTTAAAGTTTCTAAAATATTTTTTAAATTTTGGAAAAAATTTAGAGGCAAGTATGGGCTTTTCTTTTCTGTTTTAACTCTACTACTTAATAAATATGTTAAGATTATGGGATAGAGATCTTTTTGTTAGCAGTATTTTCCAATTCTCCAACTGCTTTCTGACATAAAGCAGTTATTCAAACAGAGGATTTAAAAATTGGAAAATTGTCCATATTTAGAAGTAGAGTAACAGGCACAGGCTCTAGAGTCAGATGCCTGTGTTCAGATCCTGGCTGTTTATTCCACTATGTGATATGTGGCTGGTTACTTAACCTCTCCAAATTTCATTTTCCTCTTATGTAAAAAAAAATTTTGGGGGGCTATTAAGTAATTGAATATAAAGTGCTTAGGTTGGACCTAGGATAGTAAGCACTGAATACATAACAGTAAAATGTGCATTCCTTCATGAAATATTTACTGAATACTTTGTATATACTAGACAGTTCTAGCTTCTGGAGATTTAATAATGAACTAGACACATATGGCTTTTGTCCTCATCAAGCTTATAGTCTGATAGGGAGACACATTAAGCAGGCAGTTGCAATAAATAGAGGCAAATATTGTGAGTGGAGAAGTAAGTATGAGGTGTCATGAAGACTAATCCTGGTCTGTGTGTTAGAGCCTTTTTGAGGAAGGGTGAGACTTAAAGTTGCAGAATGGTAGAATTTTCCAGACCTATGCAGTCATATAGGTCATTAGTGTGGCTCTAGAGTAAGATAGCCTAGTTTACAAGTTTGGTTCAGTCCTCTGCAAAATAGATTCCCTTGGGTGAGTTGTTTAGCCTGTCTGTGCCTGCCTCAGTTTCTTCATTTGTAAAGTGGAGATAGAAATAGTACCTACCTCATATGGGTGAAGATTAAGAGATGATTCATGGACAACTCAGAACTATCCTTTTGACATTGTAAGTACCCAGTAAATGTTGGCTTATATTAATTATCAGAGGATTCAGTTTGTGTTATACAGAGTCCTGATAACACCCGTATAATCAACTGGAGGACCTAAAGTGCCTTAAGTTATTCCTTGTGAGTGACTGTGCCACTTGTGTGTTGCTGATTTCCTTCAGCTTTCATTCTTCTTCCCCTATAAATGGTTACAGAGCTGGCTTTTGTAGGTTTATAGTAGTCCGATCTTCAAAACGTAAGTCAGAATATCAAGCTGAACATATTTATATTTGTCCGTGGTGTGTTAATAAAAATGGCATTTTGTGAGAGCGAAAAATAACCTAGTCAAATTACTGCAGTCAGGTAAATTTTAAAAGGGTTTGAATGAATTAAAAATGAAGCATTCTACCAGTGTTCTTGGAAAGTTTATGAAACAAAGTCGGCTTTACCAACGTGAACAACTTAGCCATTTTCTCTGCACGTTAGTTGCACGTTGCCCTCCTCCCCACATGACTCAGTAACATAGTTACATTTATTGGTTGTTTACTTACTTTTAATGCCCTTCATTCCACTAAGGTTTGTGAGGGGTGAGAAAGGGAGTTCCAGAATGGATGGTTTGAATTGAAAAGAGACGTTGTGTGGTTGGAATGAGGATGAGTGGAGAAATTTTAGGGAAGTTTTGGTTTCGAACAAACTGTTGATTGTCACTTTTTATTAAATGGAAATGCTAAAGAATAATTTAATTTGATGAAACTGTTAAGTTGTTATTATCCTGCTAATTGATGGAATCTGATAAACTTCAATGCTTTTTTTAAACTGTAGAATTTCCAAATGCGGCATTTTCAGTTGCTTCAATACAAGTTGTCATGTTGTATTAGGGTTCAAAAAATAGTATTTCTAAAAATTGTTTTCAAAGGTATTAGATATTCTCAGGTGAAAACATGTATGTTCATAAAACTTAAAAATTGTTATACAAGTATACTTATCATGACATGTGCTATTTAATTATATTCTCTGTTGTGACCTTACTATGACCAGTTGGATTTTGTGTTCTTGGAAAGGTTGGTTTTTTCTTTCTTTCACACTGTTCTTTAATTTCACTTCTTCTGTATTGGATATTCATTGTCAAATGCTCAGATAAAGGCCACACCCATGGCTTGTGAACTCTAACTCATACTTTGAAGACACCTTAATTATTTAATAGGCTTCTCAGTATTATTCAGCTCACAATAGGAATTTAAACTTTTGTTTTAAATTAAGGAAAGAACATTAAGGGTAGGAGATAAAGGAGCAACATTTATTACCTTTTTAACAGCTTCTCAACTGATACTTTTGCTTTTGATTTTTTTCCTTTTTCATTTATATCATGGTCTAATATATAACTTCGCTTGTAACATAATTTTATATGATTTTTGTAAGATTTTTTATTAGTTTGTTGATTTTACAAATTTTAAGGTGAGAGTAATCCATATTTTGAGGAAAATGAGCCACTTTATCTAAGAGCTGCACTCTATAGGGTGATATCAAATTCTCTGTTGATTGTTTCACTTTGAATTTCTACACTACATCTCTCTGAAATACATATTTAATGTTAAGCTTTTCTATATTTATTTTATTTTTTAGAAGACAGATTTTTAAAAATATTATCAGAAAACCCAATCAATTTATTATAATTTCTATTGGATATTATTTTAATAATTACATTTATTTACATAAATTAGTAACACAACTAATGATTATGAATAGGCCATTTAACATAATAGTGGGTGTTAGAAATTAAGACATTTATATGATAGACAGTTTTCTTTGGGGTTTCTGATTTTTAAGTGTCGAAATTTTTACTTATTAGCTCTTGCTTGCTACTTTTATTAGGTATAAGAACTAGGATGCTTAAAGATCACTGTCAGAAGGACAGCTACATTTTTTTTCATTGAAATTCAGGCAAATGAAAAGGCTGTCTTACTGCATCCATTAGCAGCCAACATTAATTTCCTTATTTATAAATGACTATTTTGCATATGGAATGAATATTAAAAAATCAAAAGAACAGTGTTTATTTTGCTTTATAATAAATAAATTTATATTTTTCTATACTTTACCTATGTTGACTTAGAGATTAATAAAAATGCATAAAAATATTTTTTAAAGGTTTATAAATTCAGGTGTCTAATAAGTATATTAAAGGGGAAAATTTTTATGCATCTTCCCAATGTCAGTTGGAGAGCTTTAATATTAAAAAGTTCCATTTCAGTTAAATGTGGCTTTTCGATTCCCATAAAATTCCTTGGCCACACACAAGTACTGAGCTCCATTAAGGACAGAAAAGAAAATCCACATATCTGCTTCAAAAGATTCTTCTGCTAATAGATATTGAGTCTCTGAGAGCTCAATTTCCTTGGCTGCTAGGACTCACTGCAGGTCGGTCGTGTTGTTTTTCCTGGTGCCCGGTCCTACTCAGACTTCTTGGCTTTTACTCAGTATTTTCTTGGGCTGATCTGGCTTCTCTTCAGGTTTTTATTTTCCCCTGGGAGCCATGCTACAGCCCAGTGTCCTTCCTCATTTGCCCAGTGGATTTTTACTGGGGAGCTCAGCTCCATGACTGTTAGATGCCCTGGTTCCATCCTCTCCAGCTGTTCCTTGATGCTCTGGTTACTTTGGAGTGCATTCCACAGCCATCTAATGGACACTAAATCTTTGGGGTTCTGGAAAATGTAACACCCTTTTGGAGACAAATGAATTTCAAGGTGAGCTTCTTTGTGAAATCAAACAGAAGCACTATTTTGCTGATTTGTCAAAGATGGATTTTTACATCATATTTTTTTTCTTTGCAACAAAAATATGGATGATATAACTTGTCATTAAACAGTGATAGAGAGTGATTTGTAGGTATTATATAGCCTGTGAGGTAAAATGGGAAAATTAAAATTACTATTTGTAGTGATTATCATCATTTTAATAAGGTGAAGTATTTTCCACTAATTATGGAAAGCATACTGTCTCAGATCTTAAGTCGTTTAGCCCTACTGGTATACACGTGTGTACATATGTATAAATGCATATAAGGTAAGAAAGCGAGATCAAGAGTTATCAGGAGAAGAGAGAGAGGTGGTGACTTGGAGACAAATAGAGAAAGCAATGAAAAATGAGAGGGAGTGCCTTTAGTAAAATACCATGAATTCTTCACTGAAGTGATATACTTTCAGTGAAAAGGATAACCCTACTTTCTCTCACACGTAGAAGTTATCGAGGAACCAAGAAGCTCCCCAAAGAGGTTATGCAGCATAATTTAGGTGAATTTGAATTCTTGCTATAATGGTTAGGGACAATGAAAAAGGACTTTGCTAATTTATAAGAATTTTTGATAAAGTTGATACATGTAATCTAGACTACTATCCTTTTGGAAAAAAACAAAGCAAGGAATGTCCAGTTTTAAAATTCAGGTTCTCAAATTAATTGGGATTATTCTAATTGTTATTCGTATAAGCTAGATCCTTTGTTTCTTCTTCACTTTTTTTTTTTTTCCTTCTTCACTTTTTTGTACTGTAGATAATAGAGAAGAATCATGGGGTCCTTCATGGCATGCAACAAGAAGGTCTTTATCCTATTGACTAATTCACTAAGTCCTCTTTGAAATAGGCTTCTTGACATCTCCCTCTCTTCTGAACTTGGTGAATCTTCCAATCTAAGTTTTTGAGAATTGTAAGCAGATCTCATGGGCAGCCTTACCCATCCTCTTTGACACTATTTTTTTTTTTTTATAATCACTCAAGCCTATCATCAAAATAACGCTTCTTTTGGTAGTACAAAAATGGATATGGTAATGATTTGAAACAAAGAAACAAAGTGCTATAGAAAAATAGCATAGGGACTTCCCTGGTGGTCCAGTGGCTGAGACTCCATGCTCCCAATGAGGGGGGCCTGGGTTCGATCCCTGGTCAGGGGGCTGGATCCCGCATGCCTGCTGCAACTAAGAGTTCACATGCCACAACTAAAGGATCCCGTGTAACACAACGAAGATCCCGCGTGCCACAACTGAGACCCCGTGCAGCCTCAATAAATAAATAAATAAATAAATAAATAAATAAATAAATAAATAAATACATATATATATATTTAAAGCATAGAACTTTTTTAAAAAATAAATTTATTTATTTATTTATTTTTGGCTGCTTTTTGGTTCTTCGTTGCTGTGCATGGCTTTCTTTACTTGTGGCGAGCAGGGGCTATTCTTCGTTGTGGTGCGTGGGCTTCTCATTGTGGTGGCTTCTTTTGTTGCAGAGCATGGGCTGTAGGTGCACAGGCTTCAGTAGTTGTGGCACGCGGGCTTAGTAGTTGTGGCTTGCGGGCTGTAGAGCACAGGCTCAGTAGTTGTGGCACACAGGCTTAGTTGCTCTGTGGCATGTGGGATCTTCCCGGACCAGGGCTCGAACCCATGTCCCCTGCATTGGCAGGCGGATTCTTAACCACTGCGCCACCAGGGAAACCCTAGAATTTTGAATATACTAAACATAATCCATAAACTCAGTTGACCACACTGGGATATTGATCGAAAGTAGATTAAACCTATGAATTGAGAATATTTTATATCTTTGTAATATTTACTTTTCCCGTGTAGATGATTCCTTGCCTGAAAACCATAGATTATTTTTATTCTCTCCTTCCATTGTGTATATTACAGGTTCAGGTCCTACAGTAAAGAAAAAGAAAGAGAACTTGTTTATTGTACCTTTCTTCTAATTTATTTGATGAGAGAAACTTTCTTCTTACAACACCTATTTACTTCTTGGAAGATATACCACTGAATGCAATACTGAAAATGCCTGTGTAAAAAGAATCTGTAAATGTGAGGGTGAGGAATACAACTCCCGATTCAACCAAATCCAGTAAAATAAAAGTAGCATAGTAAATAAATATGAATTAGCTATTAATTAAGATATCAAGTCATCCTAGTGTTATGGAAATATCACATTGATTATGGATATGGAATACTTTGGCAAGTTACTTATCCTTACTGAGTCTGTATCCTCATCCAGTACCTTGCAGGGCAGATATGCAGCAGCTATATACCAGTATGGCTATATTGGTTATTGATAACCAGTATCCATGCTACTTGGTTGGTGCCATGCTATACTCCCTAGTGAGACTTTTTTTTTTTTTTTTTTTTTTTTTGCGGTACGCGGGCCTCTCACTGTTGTGGTCCCTCCCGTTGCGGAGCACAGGCTCCGGATGTGCAGGCTCAGCGGCCATGGCTCACAGCCCCAGCCGCTCCACAGTATGTGGGATCTTCCCAGACCGGGGCACGAACCCGTGTCCCCTGCATCAGCAGGCGGACTCTCAACCACTGCGCCACCAGGGAAGCCCTTCATCACATTCTTTATCAAAGATGTCGCCCAGAATTTGTGGCAAAGTCTCTCCTCTTTTTATTTTATTTTTTGCGGTACGCGGGCCTCTCACTGTTGTGGTCCCTCCCGTTGCGGAGCACAGGCTCCGGATGCGCAGGCTCAGCGGCCATGGCTCACGGGCCCAGGCGCTCTGACTGGGGCACGAACCCGTGTCCCCTGTATCGGTAGGCGGACTCTCAACCACTGCGCCACCAGGGAAGCCCCCTAGTGAGACATTTTAATTATCATCTTTAATCACAAGTTGTTATGAGGATTAAATGAAATAAAATATTATACATAATATTGTCAGAGCAGCATACACAAGTATAACACTTGCCAGGTTGTTTCCAAAATGCCTTTATTTATAAGAAAATTGGGATAAGCAAATAGTTTTTATATCACTTCTTAAAAAATGTTATTGAATTTAAAACAGATTTATTTTGGTAAGATGGTTTATGGCATTGACTATTCACCTTGAAGCAATGTAATGTGGTTATAAACCTCTCAAAATTTAAAAACAGCACTGTAATTACTTTCCTAGGTACAAATTGCTATCCACCATTTACATTTACTGTTCCTCTTCATATTTAACTGGACCTTGAGTAGAGTTTTCAAAGGAAAATATCTATGGCACCTATCAGTAAATTACCAATTATGAGATTGCATGTGAAGTTTTTCTTGTTATACAAGAGAGGAGTATTAGAGAAGATTATGTCAGGGACCAACTATGAACCACTCTACTATAATTTGAATATTAAGGAGATGCTAAAAATCACTCTAATGCAGCACTTTCTTTCCACTAATATTAAATCTACTCAGTAAATTAATTCAGATATTACATATAGAATTATCAAAGCATTGTATGCATTCTTGGTGTGTGAGAGAGATTCCATTGAATTTTACCTGTAATAGAGAGCCAAAGTATTGTGCTGACGTGTGAAGTTATAATTATGCTTTGTGGCTATATTATGAAAACAGTATATAGCTATGATAATAGCAAAAATTCAAATCCATGGTAACATATTTGTGATAATTTATTGGCATGATAAATGGAAAATACACCATGGCTTGAGTTTTCTATTAATTTATTTCATGAGACAAGAATTTTAAATTTTTATTATTTTTTTTAATTTTAATTTTTTAAAATTTGTCTGGCTGCACGGGGTCTTAGTTGCAGCACGCGGGATCTAATTCCCTGACCAGAGATCAAACCTGGGCCCCATGCATTGGGAGCGTGGAGTCTTAGCCACTGGACCACCAGGGAAGTCCCAAGAATTTAAAAAATTAAAAATTAAAACTATATGAATTTAACTATATGAGTTTAGCCAAGCTTTTGCTAGGTTGAAAATGCTGACCATGTTGAAGTATCAATTGTTAGATGTCCTGAAGTCAATAGTAATAATTTAAATATCTTAAAAAAAATCTCCCTGATATTTTCCTTTTGTGAATTACTTGATACTTTTTTTTCAAAAGTTTGCCCTTATTTAACATTTAACAAATATTCATTTATCCTTTAAGATTATATCAAGTGTTAGGATATTAATAGCCTGTTGATTGTAGACCTTACAAATGTTGTAATATTTCTCCATTGCATCCGATTTAAACACGTATCGTTTTTACTTGTAATGGAGGAACGTCTGATAGAGAAGAAGGCATTACCTCAGTATTTTTGGTGTTTTCAATAAAATTTCACCTTAATTTGTCAAATTATATAAGATTTGTAAATTTAGATTCAAATGTTTTATTCTACATGTTGCCTTGTGTAATTTTTTTATGTTAAAATCTGATTCTGGGTAAAGAAATTCAGGAAGGCTTAGCACAAGAGTTACACAGGCTAAGAAGTAGTGACTTCATAGTATGTCTAAGAAGAAAGAAGAAGTGATAATGACATGCCTTATGTGGTTTCATCGCTGATGTTAAATTAATATCAGATGTTTGATATTTCTGCTACCTTTATAAATTTTTAAGATCACTTAAAAAATTACAAACGTACCTAAATATTTTGTCTGGGTACAATTCAGTAAATATTCATTGAACTATAAACTAAATCCAAAACCTTTTCAGTCAACATTTGGAGGAAGAAATCTCTCTCAACAGCTCTCATTTGGATGGTAGAAAAGTTCATGTAAACATCACAAAACTAAATTATATGACAGCTACAATAGAACAATAGATACAGAATACCATGGAGCTCAAAGTAGGGAAAAATAAATGCAAACCATGAAAACAAAAGAAAGTTTTATAAAGCTGCTGACTTTTGAACTGGGGTCCTGGAGGTTGTATAGGCTCTTAGAGCACCTGGCCTAGAGTTGAAAGACTGAGCACTGGCGTGAACCAAATCGTATAATCATGCTCAGCTATGGACTTGACAAGAATCTTGTGTGACTGAAATACAGGGTATAAAACACATAAGCTGGGGACAGCCTGTGGAGGGCCCCAAACAACAGGACTGGCTGTTGTGTAGGCAATGGAAAAGTTGAATTTTGAGCTTGGGGCGGGGATTGCATGATGGGCTTTATGTTAACGTATCTTTTGGGCATGGCACTTCTTAATTTAATAACTTCTGATACCTCTGCAGCATATTCATACCCATGTACTCAGGTACTTTATTGGTATTCAGGGGATGTTCATGAAATAATCCAACCTTAATCTGACCTCCTGGCTATTTACTCCACCATTTATCTAGCTACTTAGCTATCGATATCCATCTGTACCCTAGTCTCTAGCCCACTCTGTATCACTCTATACTTCTTTCAATTCTGTGCTTTTTGTGAGTGTGTGTGTGTGGTATCACCTCATTCTTTAAGTATCCCTTTGGTTGTTATCTGCTTTCTGAAGCCTCTTTTGAGTGAATGAGGAATTCATGTATTCCCTCCATGACTTTCATAGGCTCTTCTTTCTACTTCTGTTTACAGTGTTTCTCACAGTTGTGTCTCCTTACCAGATTGTGATGTCACTGGATTGTGAGTGCATCAGCTACGAGTTATTCATCTTTATTTCCTCACAGCAAGCACAATATCAACACTCAAGAAATGCTTGTTGAATTGGATTGAATATTCAAACAATGTAGATTTAATGGCAGTTGAATTTGTATATTTTTATTGTGGGGTATATCTGACACAGTTACATAAGAATATTGTGGAAACCATCATTTGTCTATAGCATCTGAATTTCTCTGAAATATTATCATCTAAAGACTGGTTTGAACTTCAACTACATATATGAAGCTAAATGTAGTAAAGCAGAGGGAGAAAAATATTTGTAAGGCACAAGTGATCATGAATGCAGCTGGATTTCCTGTTCTCTTTGTACTCACACAAAGATTTTTTTTTGACACAAAACCCTGGGTTTATTTTGTGGGTCATTAATTCTAAATTTAAAGGGGAAATATATAAACACTATGTGGGTAGAGTTTCAAAACCAGTATCTTTTGAAGAATCTTGGTAATATTCTTGTATTCTAAATGATATATTGATAATCCATGGCAGCATGGCATTAGACATTTTGTCTTATTATTTCTTTTTTTTCTTCTTTTTTTTAATCAAAACTGAACAGGAAACTGTTGGCAACCATCACATTGGGTGGGATTCAGGGGGAGGTATGCTAGAAAGGAGTGAAAACAAAGATTGCTTTGGTCTTTTTTAAGGAGGGACACAGTAGCTGGTTTGTAGTATTATTCCTCTCTGAAAAATGTGGGAGCCCAAGGGGAAGTCTACTAGTCCATTTTTTAGCCCTGCAGACTGTAATCATTTCTGTATTCTTTGCCCGTAATGAAATAATTGTTATATGCTGGAAGTTAGTGATTGCTGTTTTGGATAGAATAAAGGAGTTTTACTTTGAAAAAAATAAATTAGTAATGGAGTGGCGGGGAAGAAAAGACAGAACAGCTTTTCTGTTTTCCGGTTTGGATTCTGCTAGTGGCTTTGCTGCCTTGCCTGCAGTGATGGGTATTGCCAGAACTTAGGGAAAAACAAAGCTAAAATGGCAACATCTCTTAGGAAAATCTGTAAGATTGTAAGAAGGCTGGGTGGTTGTGGGGAGTGTGAGTTGGAGAGCAGATGCCTTTGGTCTGAGTTTCAGTCCTCACAGTCTGTTTGCTTTCTTGCTTTGAAATATTTTTTGTTTCTACCTCCTTGGTTTACAGGGAGCTGGGGAGGCTCGTTTTTGTTGTTGTTTTGAAATGTAAGTTTGCCAACAAGTGAAACAGAAAATAACTGCTGTGACAGACATGTCCCCTAAGACCTTTGCTTCTAAGAGAAACACCTCTGCTTCATGTTTAAAAACAGGCCCCAGCATTGGAATACCAGATTCTTTTTGTCTGCAGTGCAATATGAAAATGTAAAATTGTCCCTTTGGAATTTTTTTTTTTTTTTAAAGGTCACATCAACTTTGAGGTCTTGGAGCCGTAGTTTTCACTGCTGCCATGGTTTGCTTTTTTTTTTTTTTTCTTTTTTAATTCTTAGGGCAGACATTGTGCTAGTGGTGTGCTAGTTGTGAACAGCTGCTTTAAATTCTACTTATGAACAGAAATTTGAGGTTTTTTTAAATGCTCTTATTTAATCATGATCAGACCTCCTCTGATTGATGCACTGCTCCTGTTGATTATTTTTGTACTTCTTTATTAGGCTTCCTCGGCAGTACAGAGCCAATTTTAAGTCAGTTCCCTTTGAAAGGGGGTATTAGGTGGATTGTGTGCCCATAATTGTTTAAACAATGTAGAAGGAAGAATTATGTTATGTATTTGGACAGTCAAAAAATATTTTATGTGTCAGACACTATTAGCCCGAGGTACACAGCAATGAAGAAAATATACATGGTCTCTGTCCTCATAAAATTGCCAGTCTAAATAGTAGTCCCTACCTAGTTATCTATTCAGTCTTTTTAATATGTTGTTTTCACAACACATGTTTTTAGCCTTTATCAGCATTGTTTATAGACCCCATCTTAATGAACAAGATACTTTTGATTTGAATCATGCTGCAATACATATCTTTTACAAATTGCTTATTTTGAGGCCCTCAGAGTTACTACGGAAATTTAAGTCTAGGTAAGATTTTTTCAGATTTGTCCACTAATATACTTCTTTTCTCCCACTTACCGTTTTTGGCAGGCGTTATCTCATAAGGGATAGGATTGAACCAGTGCCATTCTTGTTTTCTTTTTGCTCTTCATGAGAAGATTTCATGGAAACAATGTCAAGAAGCTTCTACTTCCAATTCATATATAATCTTTGTGAAAATTGTGATTCCTGTAGTCAGTAAGACCTAAATCAAAGTGGGAAGTGGGATGCTGGAAGCAGAAATGTTATTGATCCATGCTGGGAATTTTGTCTTAGAACTAGTTTATTACTAATATAGAGATTACCTGCCTAGGCTACCTGAGTCCCTTAAAGACCAGACTAGGCAGTCTTAAAGTTTGTCTTTTACTTGGAATATACACTGAGGGTCACCTTCAAGTGAAATACAAACAAAATCCGGGAATTAGGGAATTGTATTTCAGGTAAATTAAAATTAATTGGCAAATTATTGGAAATAAGGCTTCTTTTCTATTGCTTTGGTAGAATAATTTTTATTATATTAGAATATTTCTATTTAGAAATGTATTACAATGCGTGTTTTTAAACCTTTTTTTTTCTTTTTGCAACAGAGATAATAAAAACCATTTCAGAAAAGAGAATATGCCATAAGTGAATAGACTTTTAGGCAAAAGGAATGCTGATTAAATAAATGCTGATATTTGGCAACAGGGCAACAGACAATAGATTTATAATAGAGTCTACTAATCATGTGGACGGGATTTTTCTGGGACAATTTTAATGTCCAGTATTATAATAAACCATCGAAATTATCAAGGGTTTCAGAATTTTGGAATCTAAATTATATTTTCCAGACTGTCTCACTCATTCATAAGTGGTACAAGTATATTTGCCAGAAGATATGTCATTTTTGGGATAGGTTTGTTTTTTGTAAAAGTTTGTATCTTTAATACATGTCAAAAAATCTGCAGTAGAAATAGTGTAGTGTTTAAAAGCATGGGCTCTGGGAGCAAAGGCTCAGAATTGAATTCTGTCCTGCTGCCTACTAACTGTGCAGCTTTGGACAAGTCACTTCCCCTCTGTCCCTTGGCTTCCTTAGCCATAAATAGGGATAGGATTAGTGACTACTTGTAGGGTGGTAAAGAGTAGATAGTCAGGTACGTCGGTAGATAGGTAGGTAGGTAACAGAGAGATATTTCACTTAGTGTTATGTGTTAGGTGCTGTGTGAGTATTAGCTCCATTTTGTTACTACCACATTTAAGTGAAAGAACTATAGCTAAAGTGACAGCAAATACTGATACATTCTGGCATAGTTCTAATATCAGATATTATGCTCACTGTTAGATTCGCATTAAACCAAAGGTCACAAACTGATGGACTGGCTGTAGGTGTTTGTTGTTTTTCTTTGATTTTACTAGATTTTTAGTAACATTAAAATTTTGGAGATTTCTTATAAAATTCCAAATTTGGAGGTTTTCCTCATCATTAGATGTTTTGACAACGTTGAGCCAACAGTCTCGCCTGAAAACTGTGAGCCTGAGCAAGGTCACAGCAGCCACTCTAGTCTGGGCATATGCTCTGCAGATGGCTGCCGTCTACCTGTGGCCAGCACCCCGACATAGTGCAGTCATTTGCACAGTCCTACTCTTTATTCACTGACATTACCTGTCCCAGGCCTGCAAGTCTCCGGATTTTTGTGACTTCCTGCCGTGCATCCTGATTTTTAATGGAATTTTAAAAATACTGTTGACTATTTTAGGCAAAATGTTACATGGATGATTTAGGGAGCATTAAGGAGATAAAACGTTTGAAAGCTGTGATCAAATAGAGCAGAACCAAATGCTGACACCTAGGAATACGGTCAGCCAAAAAGAACCAGATTCATTACCTGAAATGAGTTATAAGGTACAATTTTTGTTCTGAGTCTTTGGTTGATCCTGAGATATTGACGATTACTAGCTTCAGGTAGTAAGACAGTATCAGTTCTTTCTTTGTAGTAGATTGTACATGACACTTAGAGGGAGGAAAAGAGGATGTTAAAATTGCATGTCCATGCTACCTCAAATTAAACATCTCTTGGAACCATACGCTTTGAAATACTTTGAGTGAAAACAAACATTCTAGATAAAAGACCCTAAACATTCGTTAGGAAATGGAAAAACAGAAAGTCGAGAAAAAGACTAGAGTTGTATTGTTAGTAAGCATGAAACATAAGTATACTCATATATCTGTTTATATTTATATCAAACATAAATGCATGGTAATGACTAGAAAGAACAATGAGGAAAGATTAATCATTTCAAATCTACTATCAGTCTTACAATTTAACTTATATAACTTATTACCAGTTTTTATACTATTACCTTTAAAAGATAATTTTTAAATATTTTCAAATATTAAAAAATTTTAATATTTTAAACATTAATGCAATATTTACATAATTTGTATATTTTATAAAGTATTCACAGTATCAGTTACTGTGTAATGAAGAATTATCCATAATTACATAGTAGATGTCCAGTTGATTGGTTCTCATGAAACTTCTTATTTAGACTATTATAATTTCCATTTTCCAGCATTTTATACCTTCACCTTAGACCCATTAAATTCTGTTGCTCACTATAATATACACCATGATGTCAATATTAGCAAGTCGTACCCATTCTTTTTAAAAAGAATAAAATCTCAGCTTTCAAAGGAACTATAAAGGTCAACTAGTACAGCCTTTAGAGATATGTGCGAATCCTCTCAATAGCATTGCTGATATATGATCTGTCTTCTGTTTGGATACTTATAAAGTGTTGCGATGTTCAATATCTCATGAGACAAGCATTTGTGGTTGACTCTGACAGTTGGAAGGTTTTTTTTAACACTGAGCCTAAATGTACCTTCTCTTAACTTCTGCTTTTAACTCTTCTTTTAGTCTCTTATCACTGTTTGTAAGTCTTTTGTATATTATATAACATTATAATTATCTGTGTATATGCTAGCTTCCACAAGATACAGCACCCTAGCACACAGTAGACACTCGGTAAATATTAAATGAATGAGTGAACAGTTCTGGCTCTGTCCTCTAAAACCACACAAAATAAATCCAAAAAATATTTCTGCCACAGCAGAAGGTTACCTTTCAACAATTTTCTTTGATCTATATAGTGAGCTGTGTGTGCCCATAAATAGCACAAAAAAATCCATGTATAAAATTTTAGAAGTAAATACTTCTTTAGATATTCAAAAATCCCTGATAGAAATTCCCATTGGCAGGAATTGCCACACAAGTTGATAAAAATGTTTAAAACCTGAACTTTAGTAATGGCTCCAGGAATGATGCCCATGTTAATACAGAAGTGGGAATTCTAATGATACGTTCCTTGATAATGCTCTGTGGGATTCCAAGAATCAGGAAGGCTACATTGATTATTTATCATAAAACATATTTTCTCAGTGTTTGTAATTAAAACAACATTGCTAACATTGATGTTCAACAAATGATATAATTTAAATGTATTAATTTTCCTTAGGTTATAATTCTTTATTGTTTCTTATATTTGCCCACAGTACCCCCAAATATGAAGGAGGGTTTACATTTCTTGACAGTACTGTGACAGCAGTGCTTATTAATTCTGAATAGTTTCTAAATACTCCATGAGCTGAGGGGATATAGTCCATATGGCAAGTAATTGGTGGTGTTTAAACTATCTTGACATCACTCTATTTTGAAGTAGCTATTATTTCAGTCTGCTTTTTGGTGATAGCCAGCAGAAATCTACCTAGAACTGCACATTTTCTCTTGGTTTTCTTTTGCGAAATGATTGATGGAGTATTCTAACTCAGTTATTTTCTCTTGGAGTTTTTGTGGTTACATTCATGTATTTTAAAACATTTATTAGCAAAACATTTTTAGGTGAACCACGTAGTCATTTTGGGAATGGGTATGGCTAAAATTATTGATGATAATTTATAGGGAAAGAACAGTGTTAACTCTTTCAGCAGCTAAATAGTTACAGAAATTGAAAAGGGAAGTCTTACTAGTTTTTTTTGTTTTCTTTCACTCTTTTGTGATAGCTGGATTTTTCAGGTTAAAAATCATCCGTTTTGGGTTTAGCCTTATGGTCCTCAGATGGTCGTACAAAATTCTAGGTATCAATTGAAGCTAAACTCTTGAATTTCTTACAGTGCTGGTGCAGCAAGTCCAGTGATACAGTATGCTTCTGTTCCACATTTATTCTTTACAATAGAAACCCATTTTTTTTTTTTTTTTTTTGGTCTGGAAATCTTAGGTCCTACACACAAAATGGGGAAATTGTTTATGTGAATAGCAATTTCTAATGAAACTTTTACAATGACTGAATCTTTTAATAACATGTACTACTCTTCTTTATCCTAAGAGGATTCAGCTTACCCTCAGGAAGGCATGGAAGGAACCTATTTTATATAAGTTGTTTGGAAATAAATGTCATGCAGCAAAAACCATATTCTGAATTCCTAGGAAGGAGATGAGGTTTTGGTACATTGGTAGTAGGAAGACTGCTAGCCTAGCTCTCGGTGTCACTCATGAGTGATTTCTTTTAACTTAGTTTGAAGCTAAAATTATTTGAAAGTGCAAAATGCTGCGGTGACAATAGTAGAACTTGATTACTCACTTTTCCTGCAAGATTCAAAACTCTTAGCCTTGCGCAGTGAGTTCTAAATCTTATTTTTTTAAATTCAAAAATAAAAACTTTGGCTGTATAGATATATTAAAATAACTTTTGGCTCCTTAGCATAGGTCCAAATGTATTAAACACAGATGGTTTCTCATAGCTAATTAGATTGTGTCTTACCCTAACCTTAACTGTGCTTTACAACTGAGTGGTTTAAATTAGATTCAGTTCAAGTCAACTCAATTCCAAATAACAACAATAATAATAAATAACATTTATTCAGTACATGTAATGGGTTTGGTACCACCCTCCATGCTTTTATATGTACTCATTTACTTCCCTCAAAATGTGTGACCAAAACTTCCTATAGTGAGAAAATGGAGACTTAGAAAGGGTAAGTGACATGGTCAGGGTCACAGAGCTAGGAAATAGCATAACTAAGACTCAGCCCAGGTTTTACCCAGTCAAAGCTCATGCTCTTAAATATTACCCTCATGCCTCCATTCTGGTTTATTACACCGTATGCTAGATCTTGCATTAGACTGAAAAATGAGTGATAGTGTTTGCGACTCAAAGAGTTTACAATTCAAAGTGAGTAACTCACAAAATAACTCATGAAGTTGGAAATCCAAAGTGAGTAAACTCACCTTGATTTTGGTTAAAAAGTTTCTTCTGGATGAAAAAAGTCTATTTGATGGGTTTCAGTATTGGAGATAAAGACTGGAATGTGAGGTTTTGGTATTTAAATCTAGAATTTTCAAGTGGATCACCTAGTGTAGTAAAAAGTTGTGCTAAATTTGAACAAAGATAAAAATGAATAAATGTGAACTACAAGCACAGAGTTTAAAGACAATTCTTTAATTATTAATGATAATAGTAATTGACTATTTAAATGTCTGGATCCTTGGGAATCAATAATTTCCTGTGCTTTACTGCTTTTATTACATATTTTGTAGTTATTGTTGTTATTACCTCAATGTCTGGGCCTCTTTCCTCTAACTCATTTTATTGTTCTCCACCATGATAGAGTCTAAATTATTTAAAAAAAATAAATATTGAAATACCTGCTTCTAGATATACCTCAAGGAAATTCTGAGTTCTAAATTGGTTTAAAGTTACTTGTTGGGCAAATCAGTGTCTATTTAACTAAACCTATGCTGACTTGCCCTAAATTACTTCCAACCAATAAAGCATCTTGAAGATATCATGGAATATTAATAATTGAGGATCATCTAATACTTTCATAATGGTGGGAACAAACTACTAAGAAAAAAAATTTTAACATAGCTTATCCATTCTGCTTCCCCTCTATAATTTTTTAAAAGACTTTATTATATATCTAGCGACAACAATAGTTGATTTCATAGGAAATGAATTAATCTTGAGCTTGAGGATGGAAGAAACACATATTAACAGTTAATGATAATTATTTTGGAGATTGTTCCACAAATTATTTACAAACGTTGTGATTCCTTTAGAAGTTTCCTCAGATAAACTGAAGGTTAAGTTGCCTTAGCAAAGCTTTACCTGTATTAACAAGATTGAAATTCTGGATCAGACTGCTCCAGACTGAATCGTTTTGGCAGTATGATAACATATATTATCTTTTCTAAGCAGTTAAATGGAGAAATTAGTATGAACCACAGTAAAAATTGATAACCTACCACTGGGAACATGTCCTGGGAGAACAGGATATCATCTGCCCTATGTGTACATTAGGAATGAGTTGTGATTCTGTACAGAGTTATCTTTTAGAACAATTGTTAAATATTTGCTTATCATGGTTCCAAGAAGATGGCATCGCAAAGAGGGTGCTAAAAAAAGAACCTAATGAAAAAAAGTTAGGAGAAGAAAAAAGAATGTTTACTTGGTATAGGTCTAAGAACAGTGTTCAATAAAAACTTGCATTCAAATAAAAGCAACAGAAGTTATAAATATATTTCTAATTCTTTGCAGAAAAAAATCAATTTTAAAGCATATATTTATGTTTCTTCATGAAAAGATGTTCCATAATGAAAATGTGATAATAGTTGGATCAGGTCTAGCTCCAAATTCTAATTCAGCCACTTTGTAAATGCCAGACTTTTATCAACTTTATGTAATAGCTCTGAGCCAGTTTCTACAGGTAAAATGGAGGCAATAATGTCTACTCTGTAGAGTTTTTAAAAATTCTTTGAGACATAATTCTCATACCGTAAGATTGTCCCACTTAGTGTACAATTCAATGATTTCTAGTATATTCACAGTTATTCAGTTATCACAATTGAATTTGAGAATATTTTCATCGTTCTAAAAGCCATCTTGTACCCATTAGCAGTCACTCCCCATTCTCCTCCATCTCCACTACAACCCTATCCTAGACAACCACTAATTTACTTTCCTTATAAATAGATTTGCTTATTCTTGACATTTCATACAAATGTAATCATACCATATGTGTCTTTTTTAAAAACTGGCTTCTTTCACTTAGCACAATGCTTTCAAGGTTCATTCATGTTGTAGCATCTATCACTACTTCATTCCTTTTTATTACAAAATAATGTTACGTTGTATGGATATGCCACATTTTGTTTTTCCATTCATTATCTGGTGGATATCTGCCGTATTTCTACTTTTCTGGCTATTATGAATGATACTGCTGTGCACATTTGTGTACAAGTTTCTGTGTGGTTATGTTTTCATTTCTCTTGGGTATATACTTAGGCGAATTGCTGGGTAGTATGGTTATTCTATATTTAACTTTTTAGAAACTGCCAAAGTTTTCCAAAGAAGTCACACTATTTCATATTCCTACCAGCAATCTATGATGATTCCAATGTCTCCACATCCTCTCCAACACTTGTTATTGTCGGTCTTCTTAATTTTAGTCATCTTAGTGAATGAGAAGTATTCTATTGTGGTTTTGGTTTGTGTTCGCCTAATGGCTGATAATGTTAAGCATCTTATTTGCTTATTGATCATTTGTTTATATTCATAGGTGAAATGCCTATTCAGATCTTTTGTCCATTTTAAAAATGGATTATTTGTCCTTTTATTACAAGAGTGGTACAATAATTCTTTATATATTTATGTATATACATGAGTTCTTAGCATTCTTTATATATTTTAGATATAAGTCCCTTATCAGATAAGGATTTTCAAGTATTTTCTCCCATTCTTTGGGCTGTCTTTTTACTTTCTTCCTATTGTCACGTTCAGCACAAAAGTTTCTAACTTTGAGGAAGTACAGTTAATCTATTTTTTCCTTTTGTCTCTTATGCTTTTGGTGTCAAATCTAAGAAACCATTGCCTAACTCAAGGCCATGAAGATCTACTGCTGTGTTTCCTTCTAAGAGGGTTATGATGTTAACTCTTACCTATAAGTCTGTAGTCAAATAGAGAGTTGTTATGATGACCAGAAAATGTATATGTAAAGCATCTAGCACAGTGACGGGTACGTATCAGTGCACAATTAATGAGAGTCATCCATACCTCTCTGAAACCGAAGTGAATAAATATGTCCTAGAAGATATCTTCGGTCCCTCTCACCATACTATTGTTCTTACTGCTTTTTGCAAGGATATGTGTATAACAAGAAGTATACATTATTTTAAAGATATACTTCCATAGAGATTTGAATCATTATAGGTTTTTATTAATAAGTTATTTCAAGTAACAAGAATGCAAAGATATGGAAGAAAAAAGACAGAACAAGTTTGAGCAGATTAAGACTGTTGCTCATTTAGGTGAAAGTTTGTAAACATGAAGACACGTTACAGTATTATCAAAATACGTTTTCTCTTTGGAAAATGTATTGTAATTGAGGAAATTTGCTTTATATATAATAATCATTTAAATTAATATTAATTTTTGTAAGATGTCACAGGGTTGTGCTATCTTTTGTAGTTTGGTTTTCCTTTTTAAAATAATATCTTAGTGGGTGTTACCTGCAAATGTTTCTGGAGAGTTTAGTAAGTATTTTAAGGAAAGGCAAGGTGAGAGGTTCATAATGGTAAAGAAGTGAGCTTTTAAACATTGCTCCCTTTTTCAATGGAGCATATAATTTTTTCCCTGTATTCCACTTTCTTCTGAATGATTATTTAAGGATGACATTGGCAGGTGTTGTTTTTGATACACTTGGATATGTTCAGCTTGTTTCTTAAGAACCAGATATTTATTAGAAGGGGATTATTCATTTATTTCTGGAAGTAGACTACCCCGTGAAGCAAGTTGGAATATGCATGACTATTGCTCTAGTACCTACACCAGCCATGGGTGTGGCAAGAGATAGACTCTGAAAGCAACTGTAGTTCAGAACTCTAAAAAAAACTATGTTTTGTATTGTTTTGTATTCTAAATATACGTTTCATGTTGAATAGAAAAGTATACAGATTGGTGAAGGAATCACGTTTTACCTCATGTAAAAACGGATAATCCTTTTAGGTCATTAATAGGGCAGTGTGAAAAAGCCTTGCACTGCAGCTGCAGCAGTCTTCGGATAAATAGAGGATTTAATAACATTCAAATATTTGTCCCAACCTCAAAGGACATCCTGAAATAGAACTAACTCTACAGATGATACAGCTCTCTCCATATAGGTCCTCGTGGCTCTTGCCCAGGGATCTCCTTGGGCATTTAATGTGTTTCTCTGACTCTTGAACCAGTGCAGTTACAGTAGCTCTTTTTGAGTGAGATTTGGCTTTAGTCCTTTATAAATAATGTCAGCATAGTATGTAAGAATGACAAACCTGAAAATAGGAAATGCATATTTAAATCTCTGGAAAATCTGTCCCATGGTTTGACATTCTTAGACACGTGAGAGCCAGGTTTTAAAAGGATTAATTAGCTCAGGCTAAATTTCCTTCAGACTTCAGAACCATTTCTCACAGTTGTTACACACTCTCGAGTGTGCACGTAACTAATCCCCTTCATATTCTATGGAAACACATTCTTTAAAATGTAAGATACATACCTTTGACTTCAGCGTTATATTTTATCTCAGATAGGCTTTACTATCTTTCAAAGGAGTGTGCCATTTTCTAGAGTCCTTAGCAGAAGCGACGGTCTTGCAATTAAAAGCAGTTGATAATATTTTGGTAAAGAGGAATCCGAAGCAAGTAAGTTTATATAGCCATTAAGAATGTTTTCGGGGAACTGTGTGTGCGGATGGTTTCATGGAGAGGAGACTAGTATTTTAAGAAGTCTTTAAATGATCATGCCTCCATAAATATGCCATCAACAAAGAAACAAACACAAAACAAAACAAAAAACATAAGAAGAGGAGGGAAGAAGAGGTTGGGGAGGATTCTGTTCCCTTTGGAACACAAAGGTCTTTCAGCTGTGGGTGATTGGAATGGGGGTGTTTGGGTAGTGGAAAAAAATGTTCTAGCATGTGGTAATGAGGTTAAAAAAAACAGCAACGGATGATTACTTTTCTCCATCAAGGCTCCTTTATCCTCATAAGCTCAGACAGTGGTCAAAATGTTAGACACCCCTCCCTGTTTTATCCATCCCTTAACTGTGTTCTTTGACAGGACTGGTTTATACAGCTGGGCCTTTGTTCAGCTTTGGGGGAAATACTACAGGACAGCAGAAAGTATGGCAGAGCACCTATAAAATGGTAAACGGTAAACACTCTATTGAAGTGCAAGATTCCACCTTTAAAGATGTGCCTTTGTTTGATTAGTTTTCCTTTTAGGGATTTGTAAAGCAAACACCTTTAAAATTTTGTTTTTTGTACTGAAGATTTTATGGTGATATGGGAAAATTGTGTTAACCAGTAAAATTTCTTATCACCTACATTTTAATAAACAAACTAGAAAAGAACTCAGCTATCTTACTGACTAAAATTACAGTTAAAATTAGACATTTCTATTGTAGTGACATAGTATTTTAAAGAACATCTACATTGTGTGTGCTTAGCCATAGAACTGATTGAAAAGAGAAAGCAAATAGGAAAAGCTATTGATTTTAAAAAGTTTATGTATAAAACATACTTTAAATTTTTTTTTTCATGAGAATTTGTTAGTGACATTACTGTTAGCCCAATTTTAAATCTAGTGTAAACCTGATACTGGAATCTTCTTGTGTCTTTATACTTGTCATACCTTTATAAGAGTTTAATGATTTTCTTCTCTATAGTACATGCCATATCCTTTTAATTTTTATTTCAGAGGCAGGAAGCTGGTAGCCTTTAAGTTCCTACTGATTAGTTTGTACCCATTTATAGAAAAGAGCTATCATTCCTAACTCGTCCACAGTGGCAATATGAACCATACTTTTAAAGTTTTTTTTTTTCCCCCTAAAAACAACAGGGAATGTGCTAAAACCAGAAAGATTAATGGGGGAAGAAGATAAACAGTTAAGATGTAAAATGAGTTTAGAGGTCAAGCTAGAAAAATAAGAAAGCTTATGGATTTAATTCATATTCATCCAAGCAAAGAAGCTTTGGCATGAAAGGAACCAAACGAAGAGGCTCAGCATTCTTACAACATCGACCATAGCTGCATCCCGCTGTTTTGGAGTTTGGGTTGATAGATGCTCATCGTCTTTGGCACTGCACCCTTATTTTTGGACTTCTCAAGATTATAATGGCAAATTCTTCATCTTGCCGTGAAGTTCAGAAAATTTGTCTTTGCCTAGTGTGCCTGTCTCTCACATCAGAAGCTGTTGTCCTAGGAAAGCTCTGTGCACTGTATATATGTTCTTTGCTGTCTCTTTTGAATATAACATAAATATTTTCTACTTTGTTCATTTTCAACAGCTGTTGTAGAAACAGGCTGGAACCAAGTCTATATTGGGCATGGAGAGAAAGGATGAGTCCCCTAAATTGACCAGAGTTGAGCAGTGTATAAACTTTTTCTTGTCAGGGTTATTTGGATTCCAAAGAGGGTAGGGCATAATGTTTTTCTTCACTGGACTACTTCGACAGTCATTCTGAAGCAATCTGACGCTGATGTTCAGTCCTCCTTTTAGCTGTGAGCCTCCTTTCTTGTTTCCGCTGGGGAAAAGCAACACACCGTTCTCTAGAGGCTTGCATTTGAAAGCTTAACTTGCTCGATTTCACAGTGACCTTTGAAAACAAAAGAAATTAAAACTAGACTGGTTACTTAATTATTTTTGTCATCATTATTAGATCCTAAATAAATTAAACATGCCACAGATTTTATTTCAAGACATCTACCATGCTAAGAATAAGTCACTTTTGATTATGGAACAATTTGCTATTTATTTAGACTTAGCCAGTAACGTGAGAGGGGAGAGAGAGCAAGAGCGGGGGGGGGGGGGTGGAGACGGTGAGAGGAAGCGCATGCAGATAAGGAGACGGTGCAGGGGGCGGAGGGGGGGGGCGCTCAAAATAAGTACTTAATGATATTATTGTGGAAAAGATTTCAAACTGATTTTTTTTTGGACATATGCACCTTACCTGACCAGTGATGTTCATGAATGAAATGCTATCTTCTTTTACGATGAATACGATAGGTAGGGTGAACTTTTTATAGGTTATTACCAACATGTCCACATGTATATATGTGAACATATGTAGACACTTATACATCCTCGTGAGGTAAACATGAAAAAAATTGGCATTATTTTAGAAAACAATAATTAAGACATTAGTACTACTCACTGTAGTAGTAATATTTAGAAATACATTTTCTTTGGCTTTTTTTCTTTATTTTTTATGAATTAATGAATTGGAAGAAGTTTGTTTATAATTCTTTATTTTTTCCTTCAAGATACATACAACTTTCAACCAAATAGTTTTGAGTTATATAGTAAATGAAAGTTGTTAGCATATGATTATGGTTAAATTAAAATGGTCCTATCTAATCCTTAATAGAGAGGTTCTGTAAAAAAAGACGGAATATTAAGGCCCATTAATATATAATTTGACAGTAAATGTCTTTTCTCTCTTCCTCCTCTTTCTTCTTCTTCTTCTTCTTCTTCTCTCTCTCTCTCTCTCTCTCTCTCTCTCACACACACACACACACACACACACACACACACACACACGCACAAAGACACCTCTCAAACTTCTCTAAAAGGTCAAAGATAGAACAATAGGAATTGAGTTACTCCCTGTTTCACTAGCAATTGTTCTGATAGAGAGCAGAAAAGATTGTCCTTCACAGGTATTCTACAGACAGCTTTTAAAGATACCTTCTTAGAGATCTTGAGAATGGCTATACATCTCATACATTATTCTTCCACTATTCTATCCAACTAAGGATAACCTGAAATTTATACATGTGGCAACCATGTGTCTCTGAAAATTTCAACAGGCTTCTGATTTTTTAGACTTTATTTCTTTAACTCAAAGCATACAATTACTTGTTAGACAATTTGTCCCAACTTTTGATTCAGAAAAATGGTACTCATTTTTTGTTGTTACTTCTTATTATTAATAAAAGAGTTTTACAAGGTGTATAGGAAGAGATAGCTTTTGTTAATGCCTAGATTTTCCCCTTTAATCCTGTATCTGCCCCAGGAATGGAGCGTGTGGCTACTCAGTGCTCGGCTTTCAGACTCACAAGGAGCCGAGCATCTGGGGAAACTCAGGAGGTGAGCACTTTCACGCTGACTCAGAGACCAGCCTTGTGACTCCAGTCTGGCGCTGTCACGCCTGGTTATGGAAAGGCAAGAACAATGCCTCCCTTGAGAAAGGGGAAAAAAGTCTAGTGCAGTCACAATTTTGATGTAAAATTTAAATCATCCCTCCACATCCTGTGGACTTAGAGCTAAACCCATGCTCAAATGGAAAAAAGCTTTTTATTTCCTTAAAGAGTATACCCTCTCTAACTATAATAACAAGTTTCAGAACCACAAATCTTAATGCTAGATTATTTCAAATAATTTTTAAATAATCAGAACACAAGGACTTTTAACATTTTTAACTTGTAGGTAGCTGAAGGTTAAACATTATTTTTCTGTTTGTTTCTGATTAATGACATATGTATAACAATACACAAATTAAATAATTTACAACAGATTAGTATTTATGTTTTTTTTTTCTTCCAGACTCATTAGTTTGGTCATTTTACCTACAATGTAAAAGAAATTTCTCTTCAACATTTAAAGGTCTTAACCATTTCTATCATTTTCTTCAAGTAGATTGGCTGAAATGTAGTGTATTTGGTGATTAAAAAGAATCTGATCAAATGTTTAATAACTCAAGTATAGGTGTTACTGTTTTTGAGATAAGGAAATTAAATTTTAACAATTATTGAACGTCAAAGTTAGGGTTTTTTAAAGTAAAAAATGCTTATTACCATATTCTTGGGCTGTAAATGATGAGAAAAGTTTTGATAATTGTTCTTGAAAAGACTATAGAGTTCTGTAAAAACGTTTACTAGCTCTTCTCTTTATGAAAATGACTGTATCTTGGAGCCATAAAAGTTTGCCTAACCAGTTTTCTTTCAGTCTTATCAGACTTATAATGAACTCTGTTTTTTCTAAGTATTAGAACATTATAGAATGATTAGAATAGAGTTTAATTAAATTTAATACTCTTTCTACCTTTTTATTTATCAGGAATACTTTTGTTGTAGGCACTTAACTTTAAAATTAAAACATAAAATGGTAAAACATAAAATGGTAAGTTTTAGCTGGCAGATACATTTATTTAGGTAAGTTTTGGCTCTAGAGCCCAGCTATTAGGTTACTCATAATAAAGCAATCTTCTTATTTAGAAAACTTTCTTGCGATCTTCATCCAATAACATGTGGTCTAACTTTGGAGTCAATTTTTAGTGATTACAATTAGTGAGACAGTAAAAGAAAGTAGAAAAGGAATCAAATTTTGAATTCTGAATCATTGTAGCCTGCAATTTTGCTATCATCAACTGTTTCTAAATGTTTACCTTCGGTATTTGTCTCTCTCATTTAGAACACAAAAACAAATGGACATTTTAAAGTTCGTTTTATTGCATACTTTAGGTCCATTTATTTCAATTCCGAAATATCTTGTGTCCAACTAATAAAGAGGAACTCATTTCTTTCAGATATTGACAAGAATTAAGTTCTGTTTCTGAGTCTTTACTTCTCTCTCTCTAATTTCTGATACTTTTCCCTTTTCCTTTTCCTCTGAAAACTCTCTACCTCTTCATTTTTTCTCTTCTTATCCTCTCCTCTTTCTCTGACTGGACAAGGCTGGGGAAAACTATTCGGTGAGAGAGGGATGCTAGTAAAGAGAAGGCAGAAAGGTGGTGAAGCAGTTCAGAGTGGTGCTCTTCTTATCAGAGAGAAGGGAAGAGCATAAGGAACTACTTGATCTCAGTGAAGAGAGCATCTCAGAAACCAAACATATGACAAGGTAAACACGGGGATCAGCCCTGGTAAAGGTCACTTTGAAAGTTCTTGGTGACTACAACATTTTTAATTAACACAGTTTTAAGTACAGTTTAAACTTTTGTAACATTTATTAAATTTTCTGTAAATTCAAATTATATTTCAAAACAGAATAATAAATTTAATCTTAAGTAGCTATAGCTCAAAAATTGCTTTTGTTTTTAGATTTCAATGTGGTAAATTGTGTTTGTAAGTACTAGTAGAAATAAGTTTCTGGTGAAATGTATATAGTAAAGCTTACAGGGGAATCTAGTCTTATTTATTACCCTGTGTTGTCTGTTTTTATATTTCTATGAAATCTGTGTTTCTGCTTCCATTTATAGTGTATGCCAGGACCTGATGAACTTGTTCATGCTTCTAAAAGACAGTATAATGAATGTGGTCTTTGTATGTGGGAAGCAATGGATAGAGAGTATAGATTGGCATGTTCTATAAGAGAAACTGATGGCAAAGAAAATTTATAGAAAAGAGAAGAAAAATGTAAACACTTGAAAGACTACATGTTTACCACAAATCAATTTTCTATCTAAAAGACCTCTGAATATTATATATGACAGACTTGGTTACAGAGTTTACATAGAATTCACAGGGCAAACACCCAGCTGACTCTAAACTTAGTGGGAAAATGAAGATGATCAAAACATGGAAGAGGGAAAAAGAAAGCATAAACCATAAGATATAAATAATAATAGTTGAGATTTATAGATAAAAATAATGAAACTGATTTTTTTCTTTAATAAAATGATATGCTAAGTTTGTGTAAATCTATAAGTCACAAAGGAGTGTTGGTATTTTCATTCATATGAATTAAAACCTGTCCATTCATGCTAAATGTCTATGTTGATTCCCCATGTGGAATAGGTAACATTCTATTGTGAAAAAAATCTTTGAAAAACAGTAGAGTTTAATTCCTAATCTTGATCAACCTTCTCACAATAACTTTAATTACAAAAGCAACCAGACAAGTAAATGTAAATGTTCTGAACAAGTAGTTTTATTACTAGAAAAACTAGTGGCACATAACTTCTAGAAAAGTAGTATAATCTTTGGATATGAAAGGTTACCAATTTTTATTTTATTTTGTAATTTTTCTTTTGTAAAAGAAGATGCATCCTTTCAAATATTTTAGTTGTTTTTGAAATGTGTTCTGCCATGCTTAAAATTTAACATGAGGGGGTGAATATTAAAAGTGAGTATCTAGGAGAGCAACCAATGGAAGTTATAAATTAAATAAACGTCATGGTCCAGAATTTTTAAAGTTCATATTCTGAATGTTTAGTTTTATAGAATCGTTTAGAGAATAATTACATTTTTTGTATATCACTTTGACTTCTCTTTATCTGTCTTCTGTGCTTAGTCCTTTTCATATACTGGTCTCCCAAAGTTTGATGGACTACAAAATTCAGATTCCCCCCCCCCCGCCCCACTTCCCAATTCTCTATTTTCTCTCTGTTTTTCTCTTGGAGAGACAGTTCTGTTCTTGAACTGCTGTTTATTATAGTGCAAAGACCGAATAGTGTAACAAAAGATATTTAACCGCTTTATGACCCAGTTTTCTGTTTTATAAATCAAGAATAATAAAAATACTGAATCAGAACATTGTGGAGGAAGTCAATGAGAAATAATTACAATTATTGGTTAACTTTCTACCTGTGTTTAAAAGATTACACTGAGTTACTTCCACAGAAGTCCCGCGTTTTCTGATTATCTGCTATTTCTTTCTAAAATCCTCCAATCAACAAGGATTTTTTTCTAAAACTGAATTTAATATTTGTCTCCAAGTTGACCTTTCTTTCTAATTTATGTATTTTTCTTATTAGCAGTATTGTTCTGTAAATTACACAGTCAAGTAATCTGTTTATCCTTGAGTTATGTCACCCACTCATTCCCCTTCTCTGGTTTCCACCCTCAAACTTCTATCAGTTACTAATTTCTGAGGGATTTTCTTCCTAAAATGTAATTTTGATTATGTTACTGTGTAGCTCAGAAATCATCTCCAGTTTCCTTATACCTTCAGTATCAATTTCACATTTGGTGTAGCCGTTCACAATTGTTAGGATTTAGCCAGAATCACTATCATCTGGTACCTACCTTCCATCCTTATCTACTTTTACTCCTCCTGGAATCTACTGCTTGAACCAAACCATTCTACTCACTATCCTGTATCATTCTATAAATTTCTTTAATTTGCTAATGTCATTCTCCTATCTGGAATCTTCTCTTCTCTGTGTCTATTTGATTCTGATCCATCCTTCATTGCCCTGTTGAATTCTCCTGATATGTAGGAAGCATTCTCTGATTATTTCAAGCAGGACATTATCTCTCTATTATCTATCCCCCATAGTACTCATATTTATAAAAAGCCATTTACATTAAAATATTCTTTCTGGATTTCTTAATTATATTTCTATCTATAAGCACATGATAATCTTTCAATAAATGTTCTTCCATGAATGAATGTGTGAATGAGTGGATATATGTCTTCTCTTTCCATCTCTACAGTACATCCTTAAAAGTAAACCAGAAGGCTCTTCATATCTAAGTTGCCTGTTTCCTCCATAACACAAAGGTAACTTGCCTGACACAAAATTGACACTCAGGCAATTCATTCATTTACTCATATAAAAATACATTGAGTGCCAACTATGTACTAGGAATTGTACTGCCATATAATTAATTGTAATTCATTCAGTATAGAGGATTAGACTATTTAGGGAAAAAAATACAATTTGGAAAGACATGTTCAGCTCGGAAAAATCACATGAAGTGGTCAAAGACAGACCTGTACTTGTTAAAATCTTGTGTTCTAGTTTTAGATACTAATAAGAAGATAGGAAAAAAAAATAAGCTATTGAATCAATGTCATAGGTTATACTGATGTTCAGTTTTTTCAGGTGGCCTCTAGCAAGAGTTGATGATGTAGTTTGAGGTGGGGAAAAGCCACTTCAACCATGGTGGTTAGGGAAGGCTTTGTATACTATACAACCTGGGATTTTAGTTTGTTTTTTTAGAGATAATTATTTTTTATAGTTTTTTATGCATAACTGCAAACCTTAAAGGAAACAATATTATCATTCCAAAAGAATAACCAGTAGAAGGCACTGCTTCCTAGGACTTTATCTCTGAATTAACTAGTCAAAGGTTAAAATGTTTAGAGAAATACAGAAACTTTAAAGGGTAACTATTATATACAGAAAGCAGTTTCCATTCTAAGTCTTCCATTTCGTGCTTGTTCCACATACACATTTCTTTGACCTTGTGCATGTTGTCATTTTCCAGAATAATTGCAGCAAAGAAAATATCCTGAGCAGATAAGAGTTAAGTTTAAGGCAGTAAGTAGATGATTCCTCAATAATAGACCTATTAATAATTAACTCTGTAACAGTTTTTATAAAGTTACTTCACTTTTATAGTCTTTTACTTATTACATTTTAAAAAGAACTGTAGGATTTTTTTTACAAGTACTTAAGAAACCTGATTAAACAAGGTTTACCAATTCCTTTACATAGAAATTATTGAAAAGAAATATAGTGTTATCCCTGAGCTGGATTTCCTGTTTTTTCTGACAATATTAAAGCATTTTCTAAGCATACTTGTCCTGTAAGAGTAGATCTTACAACTATCTACAGTTAGAGAATAGTAAGAGAGTTGCTGGTTTTAATTAGTAGCTTTCATTAAACACATACTGATTGAAAGACTACTATTTTCAGAAAGGATTATAAGTCCTGGGTAAGTAGCTGTGGACAAAACTAAAGTCTGCCCTCCTGGATCTCATAGTGGGAGAGACAGATAAACAAAGAAATAAAATAATTAAATATGTCAGGTGATAAAGGCTGAGAAAGGATGTTGGAGCAGAAAACTAAATGAAGTGAGGGAACAAGAAAGTGTATATATGGGGTAGGAGGACTTCAGATTGAGAAAGTACCAAGTATGACAGAAATATATTTAAGTTAGTGGTGAATTAGTCTCCTGTTGCTGTTGTAACAAATCATCACACGTCTAGTGCATTAAACAATACAGATGTTTTCACTTAACAGTTCTAGAGGTTAGAAGTCTTACATTCAAGGTGTTGGCAAAGCTCATTCTTTCTAGAGGCTCTAGGGGGGAGTTTGTTTCATTACCTTTTCTACCTCCTAAGAGGCTCACGACCGCATCATCCATTTTCAAAGCCAGCCACATGGTATCTTCCAATCTCTCTCTCTCTCACTCTGATCCTCCTGCCTCCCACCCTTATAAGGATCTTTGTGATTACTTTTGGTCCACCCAGAATATCCAGGATCGTCTCCTTATCCCAAGATCCTTAACTTAATCATAGCTGCAAAGTCCCTTTGCCTTATAAGGAAACATATTCAGAGGTTTCAGGGATTAAGATTTGGACATCTTTGGTGAGAGGCATTATTCTGACAGACAGTGGGTCTGCAACCTTAACTGTGCATTAGAATTACCTGGAAGCTTTAAAAATTTCTGATACCCTGTGTGCATTCTGAAACCAATAACATCAAAATGTCTGGCAGTGAGACCCAGGCAGCAGTATTTTTTTAAACCTCTCCATATAGTTCCAATGTGTATTCAGAGTTGAAAACCACTGGTTTAGATTTCTGTTGCAGTCTTATTACGTCTTTTATTTACTCTACCCCTAAGTTTGCTATATATATCTGAATACAGTTGGGGACATCCTATTTACATAGCCTTTAGCCAATAGCAAAGGACTCCAGTAGTTTTAAAATTACTTTCACGTATGGACTAGAGTAGCCTGATTGTGCAGATTTCTACAGGGACAGCTGAAGGAAAAGTGACTCCTTGTAAGATCAAGTTGCCCCTTACAAGGGAGTCTCTTTCTTATCTATTACATTCATGTAACTCAGCAACTCCAGGAATGTTATAGACTAGAAATGGGATTTAGTCTATATTCCTGTGTCTCCCCTTTTCCTAAGTAAGCTTGAAACTTAAATTTATATTATACATCCTAAAACCATCTCTGCATCTTTTCTTTTATCATGACTTCCTACATAAGGTTCCATCTCCATTTTATCCCAAGGTTTCTGTTTGTCCTTCTTTTCCCTCAAAATCCAACTGTTCAGTGATTCCCTGAAGCATTTCACAATCCTTTGGCCTTCATGAAGCCCTCGGGTGCTTAATTATAATGTCATTCGGCCCTTAACCTGAACTGTCTCTCATCATTATTTCTCGTTTTATTTAAAATTTTCACAAACAGTTCATAAGCTTTTTATTTTATTTTATTATTTTTTTGGCTTCATTGGGTCTTCGTTGCTGCGCGTGGGCTTTCTCTAGTTGCGGCTAGCTGGGGCTACTCTTCTTGCGATGAGCATGCTTCTCACTGCGGTGGCTTCTCTTGTTGTGGAGCACAGGCTCTAGGCACGCAGGCTCAGTAATTGTGGCGCACGGGCTTAGTTGCTCTGCGGCATGTGGGATCTTTCCGGACCAGGGCTCAAACCCATGTCCCCTGCATTGGCAGGTGGATTCTTAACCACTGCGCTACCAGGGAAGTCCCATTCATAACCTTTTAAAGCAGAGACCCTGAATTACACTTTTTTATTCCCATTAGAGAATAGTCTTGCACATAGTAGGTAGTGAGTACAGGGTTGTTGATGATTTAAAGATTCCCTTTGGTCCTGGAATTAGACATCAGTTCTTTCAAGTAGATTTTCTTGTCCACGCACAAAAAAGTGAGTTAAAGACTACTATTATAAACTATAACAGTGATAGTTATAAACTAACTCCAGAAGTTAGTTTCACACTAGACTGTATTTGTCAGTCTCATGTCAGGTTCTTTGAAGTCTGAGTTTTGTTCATTGGTAGGTCTAGCACCTACCACAGGAATGACAAAAATCATCTCTGAATGAATACAGAAGAGCATAGCTCAGCCTAGATACTCAAGTTGTTCTAAGGTGTCCTTGGACTGTAGCACAGACGTGTAGTGGAAGCTGCAGGTATTGGAACCCTACATATCCCACACAGACAATACATGGAAATTTTCAGTGCCTCCTTAATGCTTTTTTTTAAATTGAGACTTTCTTCTATCCAAAATGAAACCCTTTGGTAGACAAACTTTGGTAGACTAAACATAGATGATGTAACCAACAGATTGATAGCTCTTTACATAATTTACGTATTTTACTTTTTCCTCATTTTCTAGCCTATTACTGAACTGTAACCACAGTCATTTTTATTCTAATAATTTAAAAAATCTTTAAGAAATCTTTTACCTGAACTGCATAAAAATACTCTTAAGTCCAACACATTTAAGAGCATTCTATAAGTCTCTGAAAATGGAGTTGAAATAAAGATGAAATATGTAATATTTTAGGATCAATTTGCCTTTTGGCACCATGCCTCCTTCATGGTGTTTTAGACCTTATACTTTTTTCTCCATAGAGTGATATGTAAATGGAGAGACTGTTTACCCAGTTGGATATAAAGATAATTTAGATATTGAAAGAACTAGAAGTCTTGAGAATAGCAATATCTTAACTATCTACCTTATATACCTTATGTCTACTTTTAGACTTTTAATTTTCATAATCATTATTAATAATGATGTTAATGAAATAGAAGTCAGCAAAAAGGTCATGCCTTCTGAAAGTCATAGAATTGTATTAACTTAGGAAAAGCCAGCTAATCTAGCTTTCTGCTTTGATAACCCAGAAACTGACTCTGGATAATAGCCTGGAATTTTCAGACCGTTAAGAGACTGATTATACGTAAGACTGAGGTAGGCTCCAAAATACCAGACTGTTAATTCCAGCAAGAATAGTAAGGCCCACACAGACCCTAAATACTATGGTTTATGTAATAAATGAATGATCTCCTTATAGTCAAGCTTCATGTGAAACCAAGAAATAATTAAAAGTCTCTTTATTGATTTAATCTGATAGATCACTTCTCAAAGACCTTACGTATTTTAAGTCTGTTCTGTTACTCCATTCTCTTTACGGGAATCAGAGGTTCGCTTGGAGAGCGTGGAAACAAAACAGTGGTAGTTAAATCTCTCTAGTGTTAAGAGTTACTATGTATAGTTTAATCTATCAATTTGGTGATAGATATGGTGTCGCCAACAAGACTAAGACTTTTCTAAGTCTGTTAACTCCAGCCCCTTACTCTTTCTACATACTTAGAGTATACTTGGAGTAAACCTTGGTAATGAGATCAGAACTAAAGATACCTGAAATGTGCTGGCCCAGTCTGCTTCTCTTTTAAACAGTGCTTACAGGGTAACCACTATCATTTCCTCCTTTTCCTCTGTTATTCAGCTGATCAAGACCCCTGCTATTAACATTTTTTCTTTAACACTTGCTAATACATTTGATCAGTTTACTGTCAAGTATGACTGGACAGGGAGCATTTCTCTGTTGGGAGACTGTGTATTTTATGTTGATTTTACAGTTTTAAGTCTTAGAAGGCAATCTGCATTGTTATTTTGGAGGTTTTTTTTGTCTTCTCTGTTTTTGAGGGGGGTGGGTCACACTGTAGTTTTAAAGTTTGTAAAATAAACACCAGCTATTGTTTACTGAGTGTCTACTCCTAGCAAAGTGCTCTACAAGTCACTTTTCATATGGAAACAGTTCCTTCTCAAAAAAGTATTACAAGTAGATATGACATCTCACTTTAAAGGTGAGTAAATTGAAATAGAGATTAAAGTAAGTCTCACATGTAGTAAATAGCAGAATCAGTATTTTAATTCCCTTTATTTCTTTCTACTGTGCTATTATATCTTCATAGAATATATTCAGCCCTTGAATACACTTTTCTTTTTAAACGTCTAACACTAAGAACAGTATTATTCAATGGTGATTAGAGGCCCCTTTTCTGGTAGTACATTTTAAGTTTAAAAATCAGTGATATATATGAAGGAAGCGATGTGGCAGTTAACTTTCCTGCCTCCTATTCCACTGGTCTAGGGTACGAATGGATGATTCTGTAAACACTCTTTGTTTGTTGAACAAAAATTAGGGCTTTTTCAAGTTCAGGTCAAGTTGTAAATCCAAGAGAGGTTTTTTTTTTTAAATAAAAAATTTTAACTCTGTACTGCTCCTATGTAAAACTTTTAATGAAAAGAAAAGGATTTCTTATGTTTAACTAAAAATATTTGCCACTTATTTTTTACCCTCTGATAACATTCTCAACCAGACTCAAGTACAAAAAAATATTTAATTTTTGTTCAGTTATCTAAGTGCATTGCCCTATAGGCATTAGCTCTTCAAAACAAAACTTCCTTATTTGATTTTTTTCTTTTACTTAGGTATTCTAAGGAATAAATAAATCTGAGAATCCACATCTAAATATTTCATGGAACTGTGGAAATAAAACTGAAATAGTTTTATATTCTTACCTTTTTTACTACTTGCAAATTTTATATTAGAACTAAATGCCAAAATTGGGTGATGGGGAGGTGAGAGAGAAAAATCCTCAAATGTTTCAGAATTAACAGTGATTGTAAAATTTATTCAGTTCTTAATAAGCTTTAAACAAATATCAAACTTTTTGTTTTGTGATCTGAGGTTTGCTGATAACAAATATTTCTACATTTTATAATAATCTTACTTTTAATAAAATGCAAATCATTATAATGGCAACCATCCATTTACTTTATTTTTTGATGAAAGAAATTTTAGTTATTTCTCTTCTTTTAACTGCCAACAGTATTTGCTATTCATAGATGTCCTGTCTTCAATAAGGTCTATCAAAGTGTAAAATGAGATGGGTATTTTTCTTTCTTTTAAAATGGAACAGTCTTTCATTATGCAGTGTTCTTAGGTGAATTCTCTTGTTTAAGAAGCCAGAATACAAGAGAGTGCTATATTAGTGTATTATTCTTACAACAAACAAGCACTGTTCTGTTGCTACCTGCTTGGCCATTGTTTCTGATTGCGTGTGCTTTGCAGTGGTATTTGGATGGTTTCCTGCTCTCTGCCAGCACAAAAAGGCATTTCTGTTACAATGGCCCCTAACCACACAATAACGGCATTAAGGATTTATGTGGAGGTTTCATTATTTTCTCCTCTTTTGTTCCTTCCAGGATGTCTTCCAAGCGACCAGCCTCTCCGTATGGGGAAGCAGATGGAGAGGTAGCCATGGTGACAAGCAGACAGAAAGTGGAAGAAGAGGAGAGTGACGGGCTCCCAGCCTTTCACCTTCCCTTGCATGTGAGTTTTCCCAACAAGCCTCACTCTGAGGAATTTCAGCCAGTTTCTCTGCTGACGCAAGAGACTTGTGGCCATAGGACTCCCACTTCTCAGCACAATACAATGGTAGGTTTCTCATGGTCTACTGTGCCTACACTCACTTTGTGACCAGTCTACTCCTCTAGTAGTTTAGCTTCAGTCCTAGGCTTTGTAATTATCATCTACTTAATAGCCATACACAAGATTCACTCCTAACATCTTAAATTCTTAATAAGTAAATTAATTCCAGTAGGGAGTATAAATAGGCTATTTTTGTTTTGTTTTGTTTTGATTTTGTTTTTCAAGAATTCTGCTTTTGAGGCACTCCCAACTTAATTAGGGGAAAAACATAATATAAGAATAATGTTAAAGTAACACATTTAAAATTAGTCCTCATGAAAGTTAGGTATCATAATATTTCTAGGAAAATATTTTTCCAGATAAAGCTGCAACATAGTTTGAACATTTCCACCATGATAAATCAGTGCTTTTTCAATTTCTGCTTTGCCCAGATTGGATTCCAGTGTTTCTTACAGTACTGGGAATATTACAGAAGAATATGTTTCAAAGAGACGATACTTTTCTAACGTTACTGCGCTAATTTTTAACTCAGTCTCATTCACTCTGTTGCTCTGATAATTCAGTAATTCCCTGGTACCTCCTATTCTAGAATTTGGAGCTCAGGATAATTTATCTGGCCCTTCATCCTGGGGTCTGGATCACTGCAGAGAATTATGAAGCTGTGGTTTCATGGATGAGAGGGAAGAAGGCAGCATAGCATCTTTGGATGAACCTTAAACAGCAGACACACAAACAAATAAATGAGGCCTTTAGGTTCTTCTTTGGAGCTTAAATGCATAGAATCAGCATGCCAGCAAGGTAGCAGGGCACTTAGGTGCCAGTAAAGCCACCCTCGCCTTTTCAACATGGCTTCTTGGGTGGATGTCACATTTTTTGTGGCCCTTCTACTTCAAGGAGGTCAGTGCTGTTAATTTGAACCAGATCACACCAACAAAAATATTTCATCACACATCCTCATACCTTTAAGAACAGCTCTGATTCTGTTAAATCCTTTGTTTTTTTTGTTTTGTTTGTTTTTTTGGCCTTCTCGAGGAAATTATTACACATCATAAACATGTTCGGTCCTGAAATATGCCCACTTGTGTATGTCATTGCATTACATATGCAATGTGGAATTAAATCAGCAAGAAGAATCAGATTATCTTCTAATATCTGGGAAATAAACACTGTTCTTTGATAATTCACATTAGATTTAACTACTGCCATTCAACATTTTAAGCCTCATAGGTCAGAATTTCTCTGGGTATTTTTGACTGTGCGCCAAAATTTTCTTACCGAAAATAATGTTTTCACTAACACTTATATAGCGCTTTCACAGATGTGTTGTTTCAAGCACGTGACATATATTACTCGTTTAACCTTCACAATAATTCAATGAAGTGTTATCATTAATCCCACTTTACAGATGAGGAGGAAACTGAGGCACAGTGAGGTTAAATAGTTTGCTCCAGATCACAGCTAGTAAGTGGGAGAACCAGGGTTTACCCAGGCAGTCTGGCTTTGGATTCCATGCTTATAAACATTATAAGCTCTTCACAAGAGTACACACATATTTAATTTTTCTGATCATCTCTTATTTGGTAAATTAAATCCATAATTCCTCCTTTTTTTCCCTCTACTGTGAATTCATGTTAGTTACGTGCAGTGATATAACTTCTTCGCCTCCTCTCACAAAGGTTAAACTAGGAAAAGAAAGGGGGAAAATGGTAGTATGCAGCTCAACAGGGTAGAGAGGTCGCATTCCCCATTTGACATTGCATCAGTTCTTATGCTTTTTCCCTCTCAATATTTTGACCGTTGCCTTCTTTCAGGGAGACCCTATGGAGAGTGCTTCTAGGTTTGGTTTTCCTGTACTACTGTTATAAACAGAAACACACACATTTAAAGGAGTGAATATAAATAATTATTACTAGAAGAATACCAGAAAGATAAAGGAGAAATTATCTTAAATACTCAAGGATGGGTATGAGAAAAGTATATTAAATTACATACTATAGTTGGCATGAGTGGATGCTGTGATGCAGGGTGTTAGTGGAAATGAAATCATTCGGTTTGTAATGGAGAATTCAGTTTAACTAAATGAAACCTATGAACTGCCTACTTTGTACCAAGTTTTTTGTTGTGCACTATGGAAATAGATTTGCATAAGGCACAACTCCTTTCCTCAAGCAGCTTTATCTAGGAGAGAAGTTCTTAACTCTGGTCTATGGATCTCCTGAAGATGACTGGAGAATTCTGTGTGTGCACACATGTGAGTAGGGTTTTGGTTTTCACCAGATTCTCAAGTAAATCTGTAGCCCAAAAAAGACTAAGATCTACTGTTCCTGAAGTTAATACACTTGGTATACAAATGATTTAACTTAGTTTTAGTGACATCAGCGCTGATATTTTCTCTTACTATATATCTAATTGATTTCTAAATTTGTTTCTGCCTCAAAAGTTTCTTGATTCCACCAGCTTTTCATCTCTAACAGTTGAAGAGTCTCCTCTATGATCTCAAACTTCCAGCCTCTCCTCTTTCCAGTCTTCCTTTCAACTTCCACTAGACTTATTTCCCCGAGAAAAGAGTTGGATTATTTATCCCGCTTTGGAAACTAGTGTGTGTCCTTGTTGCCTACAGGATTTAGTCTAAAACTATCTTAGCATGAAACTCTATATAGACCAGCACCAAAATATGGCTTTTGTCTTCTCTTTGGCCACATCCCGCCATAGACCCAGTGCTTCAGTCATGCAAAGATTTTCATATATGTTCATAAACATACCAGGTGGCCTCAAATGACACATACTTATTCTTTCTAGCTGGAAAACTCTTTTTCATATTTTACAGTCCTGGTGAATTGTGTTTCTCCCACGAGACTGAGTTCAAAATTGCTTCTTTTTAGATGCTTTCACTGACTTCCCAAGGCAGAATGGTTGCTGCATTATTCTTTTATCCATGGTACTTGTTTATGTCTTTTCTCGTGGTCTGTATTATAATTTGTGTGTTTACATGTCTGGCTTTCTATGCACTGTATTTCTCCTTAAAGGCACAGTCATGCACACGCACATACACATTTGTAGTTCTGATACCTAGCATATAATAGATACTTAATTTATGAGTACTGATTAAATGGCAGAGTTTATATGGATGATTAAGTAGGAAATATGTTTTGAACAAAGTTGTTAAGATGTTATTCATGGTGAATATGCTGATTTTCTAGAAATTTTAGAACTAAAGTAGAATCTACTACTGTGCAGAAAGTATGTTACAATAGTCATGATATATTCAGCTATTAAGCTGATTAAGATATATTTTACCCATTTATCAAAATGATTGACTACATTCACAGAATTGTTATTCAACACATTCTTTGTATTTTTTTCTGGATACTAGGCCATTGTCGTATTCACATAACAAGTCCTTTTATTTTCAATAGTAAAATACATTCTTTATTTGTTTTCCTATTCAATATCTTTGAAAACAGAGAGAATATTTCATGGTTTTTATATCATAGAGTTCAATTTATGGAAAAAAAAGCAGCTTTCCAGATTTCATTGCTGGTTTATGTGTGACATTCATACTCCAAAGAGAGGTGTTGAGAGGTCTACATTTTGTATTGCCCACGTAGTTTAGAGACAAAGTAAAACTTTTGAGAAATCCCTTTAATGCTGACTTGAAGTTATAGAGAAATGCTTTCAGTATAAAATTTAGGTTAGAAAATATTTCTTGAGATAGACGTTCTGTACACCTCATGACTCTTGCCATATAAAGATTTTGGGGAATTAGGGTCCTATGTTCATATTCAGGGTATGCAAGTGTTAAGGTTTGGAATTGGGTCAGATAAAGATGTAGTTCTTCCTTTCCGAAGTCGTATTTTTTACCTTAATATTTTGGAGAAATAAGCTAAGTGGCTAACTAAGAGTAACTCCCCAAACAGTTGTAACTGGTGTAAATACTACAAGTCCTTCTGTTCCTTCTATACTCACTGTTCAGAAGGCACTATAGATGAACTTTCATAAGCAGATTATACACATATAAATACTGTCAGATAATTATAATTATAACATATATAGTTATATATATTATATAACTATTATATATGTAATTATAATAATGTCATAATTATAAAATACTGTCAGATTTCTAATCAATATAAGATTGAGACACATAATTATAAACATGAAAAAGACTGTTTCTGTTGGGCCTTCTCTGAAGCTCTCACAATTTTGCCAAGCAATTGATAGCAACATTTGCTTCCCATATAATCTTCAGAAAGCTAAAAGGCAAGGTTGGCAAGTCTGGTTATGACCTGAGTGGAAATGCAGTCCTGGGCTTTATGTTTATGAAGGGCAAATCTACCCTTCTTGTCCCCTCTGCCTCTTTTTTTAATAGGAGTTTGGAGGCTGTCACTTCAGAGTTTCAGAGACAAGCAAGAGACACTGTAATTTCTGGCTCTTCTGGCTCTTTTTTTTTTTTTTTTTTTTTTTTTTTTTTTTTTTTTTGCTGTACGCGGGCCTCTCACTGTTGTGGCCTCTCCCGTTGCGGAGCACAGGCTCCGGACGCGCAGGCTCAGCGGCCGTGGCTCACGGGCCCAGCCGCTCCGCGGCACGTGGGATCTTCCCGGACCAGGGCATGAACCCGTGTCCCCCGCATCAGCAGGCAGACTCTCAACCACTGAGCCACCAGGGAAGCCCCCTGGCTCATCTTTAATGATAGTTCTGATATAGATGGATTTATTTCATGATGCAGAAGACTATCCAGAACATTTCCTCATGTCAGTCAATGTGATTATTTATGAGCACCAGAAGGAAACAGAGTAAGTCTGAAGAGAAATCAAGTAGCAGCATGAGAGGCAGCCAGGGGACTCTACGGTAGCCATGCTGGTGCTCATTGTGTCTGGCTGCATGCTACTTCTGCTGGTTAGATGGTTGTTCTAGTGTCAAATGTGATGTGAAATGAAAGTCTTGACCACCTGTGGTTACTGAATAATCAGTTTTATTTTTTTCCCCCATAAAATGTTTTCTTTTATCTCAAGCAAACTCTCTTTTGATTTAAGTTCCTCTTGAGTTGAGTGAACAGTTTTGTATAACCGAAGAGTGGCTGCTTCCCAAGATTGATTCTTAAAGCATACAGTTATTTATTTTAAGAATACAATATTAAAAAATAACTTGGGTTGTTCTCTCTACAGACAGCTGAATTTCAAATGAAATAAATACTATGTTTGCAGATACTTTTTTAGCATTTAAAGATCCAGTGGATTTGGAAATGTGATGCTATAATATATTCTATTATCTCAATTACTGCTTATATTGATAAGATTTTCCTGGAATTGTTAAAGAACTCTGGGTCTATGATGTATTGATTAGGTTTAATAAGTTGATGTATCTTAATGTTAATGTGTTTAAACACTACAGGGTCAATAGTTATCATAAAGCAGCATTCAATGTGAGTCAGTTTCTTTGTAAAGTCCAGCAGAAGGAGAAAAAGGTGTCTTTTTAAGTTGATCTTCTATAGAAGCTGGACATATAACTGAGAACCAAGTATAAAATTATAGCAAGGTTCCAGTGTATGAAATGCAAGCTTAAACACTTAAACCCTGACAAGAATTCATTCAGCGCACACGACAGAGAGAGGCTTTTACTTGCTCAGGCTCACTGTCAACTCCTAGGATTCTTTATTTACCCAATATAATTTTAATTGCTATATGATAGCTGTGTCTTGAAATAACCTTTATATAAATTTTGCTTACAATCTGACAGTTGTTAGTAATGCATTTTCGATGTTTGACTAGGGTAATTTTATGTGTGAAGTACTGTTCAGAAAACTTAAGAAGGAAAAGAGAAAACTGCATGTGTTATTTAAAAATAAGTCACAGAATAGGACCTTAATTATAGTATGGTAAAGATTCCTATTTTTATATGGTGGTTTTTATAAGCTCTTAAATTTCTGGTTACCTTTGTACATCAAACTTAGCCTAAGTTATTGTGATGGTATAATGCATACTGTTGTTAACACGAGTACGGTTATTGTGCCAGTTCTAATAATGAGAATTTCATTGTTTAGAAAGAGCATTCTCCTACACTCTAGACAAAAATGTAATTACTTTTGAATGATGTGGAATGTGCTCAGTTTAATAGCATGGAGAATAGATTCAGAAAGATTCAGATAAAGTAAGCTTGGAAACCATATGTGCAGTGTGGCAGTATAAAATTATGAGAGTAGGCAGTATAATTCTACACACACACATACCCAATTTCACACACTTGATCTATAAACTGTTGTTTTTGTAAGAGATAGGCTTGCTTATCTGAACAAGGCCAATTCAATTGAAACAAGGTGAAAATGGTGACAAGTTTGAATTTGTTTTTTATGCTAAATTGATGTTTATCATACAATGAAATTACATTGTTACAAACATTATTCTGTAAATGTTGTCAGAAAATACCACACCTGTTTATCTAGATAAAACCCTAGGCTTGCGTTTGAATGTAAGTGGTTCAATCTTTACACTTGCATTGTTTCTGAAAATTACCCCCAGGGCTAGAAGGAATGAGGACATGTGAAGAACAATCGTTTGGGGTCCATCAAAGCCACTGGATTAAGTTGTGCAATAGATCTGGTTTTGTCCTGTTGCCATAAAACCTGGATTCATATGATGTCCACAGTATTTGAAGTACTATTTTGAGTTTGAAGCTAACTAAGCCTTGAGAAATTAATGAACGTAATCTCACATGGAAAAAAAAAAAAGCGCTATGAGGGAATTGCGAGATAGTTCAGGACACTTAATGAGGGTCTAGTGTTAGCTTCTTCACAGAGTGCTATGCAGTGACAGGGGAATGAGTAAGAACTTCTAATGCTGTGGTAATGGGGCAAAATGTGCTTGCTTAAGAAGATTTTGTCTAATGGAATTTAATGGCTTTCATTTAATAGGGGTCTTGCGGAAAGATCCAACTCAAATATATACAATGAATACCTATCAGCAGAGATGCAGAAATGAGTAAGAACTAGGCTGTTCCCTCATGTAGTTTTTTATGTAGTATGGAGGTAAGATAAGCACAGAAATCACGAGATTGTAATATAAAATATTAGAACCCTGATACAGGCTAACAAGTGCTAAGGAGATTCACAGTTGAAAGGTATCTCATCTGTGGGGATCAGAAACATATTAATATGAAGTTGTTCCCATAAGAAAATTACTGGATTTCCAGATATCAAAAAATACATACACATTGGATCATTACTGTTGATGCAGAGTCTTTACTTTATACTTGTGGATTGTTTTGCTTTTGTCACAAATATCTTGTTCCCAGAAGAAATAATTAAGTAAGAAAAAAATAAGAAAACATACTAAAGACAGAGTGCCCTGTAAAGGTCTTAATGGAAAATGTAGGGAAGTTTGTAAAATATGTGCCTCATATTAATAGGAATAAAAACAGCTACTTTAGTTATTCGTGTTCTTTAATCTGGGTTACCACCTTGAATGAAGTGGAAAGAATGGTGGAATACTTGGCCAGGATACTGGAAATAGCAAGAATGCTAGGAAGCAGTGCTGGAGGCATACTTGAATAGTGTTCCTGAATTTGTGGAAGGGATAGGTGTTCATCTTGATCTCATTTGGTATTCTCATACCTGCATGATATGATCATTTGTATTTGGAAGTTAAAAATAATCAAAAGTTTGGGAACCAACCTTCATTCTGTATCTTAGACGTTTGTTTTCAGTTCTACCTCATTTTCTTCCTTTGATTCTTTTCATTTGCTCCTCTTCTTCCTCTCTCTTTCAGTTTGCCTCTATCAGAAAACATTCTTAATGGATCCTCTTGTGGATCTCAATGGAGCCATTATCAGGAAGGGAGAGGGGGTAGGAGAATCAACACCATTGTGCTCTGTTACATACTTCCTTCTAATTTACATATACTGCCTTTTGGGTGGTTGCCAAACCTTCCTGCAGTCAGGCTAGGTTTCTCTTACTGTATGTGATTAATAAAGATCAATTGGTCTATGATAAAGTTTTCACTGATTTTTTAGTAAACAGAGACGGTATAGTTAGTGTTTTACAAAACTATATGATATATTTCTTTATTTTATTCAGAGATTATATTCTTTAACTTTTCTTTCATGATCCAGTGTTGATAAAGTAGTGATAATTTTAGTTTTAATATCTTTACTTGGCAAACAAACAAAATATACTTAGAACCTTGTATTGGTTTGCAACTTATTTTTTGAAATTGTACTTATCTGTGAATCCAAATGTCTGGGACACAGTGCTTTAGCGGATGCCTGTGCTCTTTGTGTGCCTATAACTAGCTTTCATATTAAATTATTTGACAGTGTCTGTCACTATTTTCATTCAGTTCTTGACTCTTTCTTTAGCTCAATTAATTGTTTTTGTCTTTCTATTTATTTCCAAAATGTGAGATTTTATAGAGATTGGTAAAAATGAGAAATAGGGAATGGAGATCATTTTATATAACTAGAAAGTAATTTTGATGTTAGTGGCACTATATTACCTTAATATGGGTGATAATAGCAATGAGTTTGTCATTTCTTATTTTGTACTTGCAAAGGACACTTACCTAAGAGAATCCAAAATAAATAAAAACTGTGCAGTGCTGGTGCCTGAATGCTAGGAATTGGAATGAAATCTACAAGACTCGATAACTAAATTGCTAATGGAACCTGGAAATATTTCAGATAATACTTACACCATGTTTCCTCTTGGCTGTATTAGATAGATACAACTATCCACTGGAACTAAAAAGGAAAAGTAATCTTTGTATAGCAGTCTCTTTAAAAAGCGCAGCCATTAGCACTTAATTTGGATCTTAAGAAAGTAAAGTCATAAAAGAAATGTAACATAGCATTGGACTTTCATTGCAATTTCTTTTTCTCACATATTTTGGCAATTAGACTCACATAGCTTCTCTTTTAAAAGTTTCAACAGGGACTTCCCTGGTGGTCCAGTGGGTAAGACCCTGCTCCCAATGCATGGGACACAGGTTCGATCCCTGGTCGGGGAACTAGATCCCACGTGCATGCGGCGACTAAGAAGTCCACATGCCATGACTAAAGATGCCTCAACCAACATCCCGCGTGCTGCAACTAAGACCTGACGCAGCCAAAATAAGTAAATGAAATAAATAAAAAAATAAAAGTTTCAACAAATACCTTGATTTTGGGGTGATAGGCTAAAAAATAGAAAGGAATTCTATAGCACAGAAAATCTAATAGGAAGTTGGGGGAGCACGTTCAAGAGAAATGATGCTTTAAGAAATGACAATCTAACTGAGGGGGTGGAAAAAGATATTCCATGCAAATGGAAATCAAAAGAAAGCTGGAGTACCAATTCTTATGTCAGACAAAATAGACTTTAAAATAAAGACTATTAAAAGAGACAAAGAAGGACACTACATAACGAGCAAGGGATCAATCCAAGAAGATATAACAATTGTAAATATTTATGCACCCAACATAGGAGCACCTCAATACATAAGGCAAATGCTAACAGCCATAAAAGGGGGAATCAACAGTAACACAGTTACAGTAGGGGACTTTAACACCCCACTTTCACGAATGAACAGATCATCCAAAATGAAAATAAATATGGAAACACAAGCTTTAAATGATACATTAAACAATATGGACTTAATTGATATTTATAGGACATTCCATCCAAAAACAACAGAATACACTTTCTTCTCAAGTGCTCATAGAACATTCTCCAGGATAGATCATATCTTGGGTCACAAATCAAGTCTTGGAAAATTTAAGAAAATTGAAATCATATCAAGTATCCTTTCTGACCACAATGCTATGAGACTAGATATCAATTACAGGAAAAAATCTGTAAAAAATACAAACACATGGAGGCTAAACAATACACTACTTAATAACGAAGTGATCACTGATGAAATCAAAGAGGAAATAAAAAAATACCTAGAAAGAAATGACAATGGAGACACGACGACCCAAAACCTATGGGATGCAGCAAAGGCAGTTCTAAGAGGGAAGTTTATAGCAATACGATCCTACCTTAAGAAACAGGAAACATCTCGAATAAAAAACCTAACCTTGCACCTAAAGCAATTAGAGAAAGAAGAACAAAAAAACCCCAAAGTTAGCAGAAGGAAAGAAATCATAAAGATCAGATCAGAAATAAATTAAAAAGAAATGAAGGAAACAATAGCAAAGATCAATAAAACTGAAAGCTGGTTCTTTGAGAAGATAAACAAAATTGATAAACCATTAGCCAGACTCATCAAGAAAAAAAGGGAGAAAACTCAAATCAATAGAATTAGAAGAAAAAGGAGAAGTAACAACTGACACTGCAGAAATACAAAAGATCATGAGAGATTACTACAAGCAACTCTATGCCAATAAAATGGACAACCTGGAAGAAATGGACAAATTCTTAGAAATGCACAACCTTCCAAGACTGAATCAGGAAGTAATAGAAAATATGAACAGACCAATCAAAAGCACTGAAATTGAAACTGTGATTAAAAATCTTCCAGCAAACAAAAGCCCAGGACCAGATGGCTTCACAGGCGAATTCTACCAAACATTTAGAGAAGAGCTAACACCTATCCTTCTCAAACTCTTCCAGAATACAGCAGAGGGAGGAACACTCCCAAACTCATTCTACAAGGCCACCATCACCCTGACACCAAAACCAGACAAGAATGTCACAAAGAAAGAAAACTACAGGCCAATATCACTGATGAACATGGATGCAAAAATCCTCAACAAAATACTAGCAAACAGAATCCAACAGCACATTAAAAGGTTCATACACCATGATCAAGTAGGGTTTATTCCAGGAGTGCAAGGATTCTTCAATATACGCAAATCAATCAACATGATACACCATATTAAAAAATTGAAGGTGAAAAACCATATGATCATCTCAATAGATGCAGAGAAAGCTTTCGACAAAATTCAACACCCATTTATGATAAAAACCCTGCAGAAAGTAGGCATAGAGGGAACTTTCCTCAACCTAATAAAGGCCATATATGACAAACCCACAGCCAACATCATCCTCAATGGTGAAACACTGAAAGCATTTCCACTAACATCAGGAAGAAGACAAGGTTGTGCACTCTCACCACTCTTTTTCAACATAGTTTTGGAGGTTTTAGCCACAGCAATCAGAGAAGAAAAGGAAATAAAAGGAATCCAAATCGGAAAAGAAGAAATAAAGCTGTCACTGTTTGCAGGTGACATGATACTATACATAGAGAATCCTAAAGATGCTACCAGAAAACTACTAGAGCTAATCAATGAATTTGGTAAAGTAGCAGGATACAAAATTAATGCACAGAAATCTCTGGCATTTCTATACACTAATGATGAAAAATCTGAAAGTGAAATCAAGAAAACACTCCCATTTACCATTGCAACAAAAAGAATAAAATATCTAGGAATAAACCTACCTAAGGAGACAAAAGACCTGCATGCAGAAAATTATAAGACACTGATGAAAGAAATTAAAGATGATACAAACAGATGGAGAGATATACAATGTTCTTGGATTGGAAGAATCAACATTGTGAAAATGACTATAGTACCCAAAGCAATCTACAGATTCAATGCAATCCCTATCAAACTACCAATGGCATTTTTCACAGAACTGGAACAAAAAAATTCACAATTTGTATGGAAACACAAAAGAACCTGAATAGCCAAAGCAATGTTGAGAAAGAAAAATGGAGCTGGATGAATCAGTCTCCCTGACTTCAGACTATACTACAAAGCTACAGTAATCAAGACAGTATGGTACTGGCACAAAAACCGAATTATAGATCAATGGAAAAGGATAGAAAGCCCAGAGATAAACCCACACACATATGGTCACCTTATCTTTGATAAAGGAGGCAAGAATATACAGTGGAGAAAAAGACAGCCTCTTCAGTAAGTGGTGCTGGGAAAACTGGACAGCTACATGTAAAAGAATGAAATTAGAACACTCCCTAATGCCATACACAAAAATAAACTCAAAATGGATTAAAGACCTAAATGTAAGGCCAGAAACTATCAAACTCTTAGAGGAAAACACAGGCAGAACACTCTATGACATAAATCACAGCAAGATCCTTTTTGACCCAGCTCCTAGAGAAATGGAAATAAAAACAAAAATAAACAAATGGGACCGAATGAAACTTAAAGCTTTTACATAGCAAAGGAGACCATAAACAAGATGAAAAGACGCCCCTCAGAATGGGAGAAAATATTTGCAAATGAAGCAACTGACAAAGGATTAACCTCCAAAATTTACAACCAGCTCATGCAACTCAGTATCAAAAAAACAACCAACCAGTCCAAAAATGGGCAGAAGACCTAAATAGACATTTCTCCAAAGAATATATACAGATTGCCAACAAACACATGAAAGAATGCTCAACATCACTAATCATTATAGAAATGCTAATCAAAACTACAATGAGGTATCACCTCACACCAGTCAGAATGTCCATCTTCAAAAAATCTACACACAATAAATGCTGGTGAGGGTGTGGAGAAAAGGGAAGGCTGTGGCACTGTTGGTGGGAATGTAAATTGATACAGCCACTATGGAGAACAGTATGGAAGTTCCTTTAAAAACTAAAACTAGAACTTCCATATGACCCAGCTCTCCCATTACTGGGCATATACCCTGAGAAAACCATAATTCAAAGAGAGTCATGTACCACAGTGTTCATTGCAGCTCTGTTTACAAAGCCTGGACATGGAAGCAACCTAAGTGTCCATCGACAGATGAATGGATAAAGAAGATGTGGCATATATATATACAATGGAATATTACTCAGCCATAAAAAGAAACAAAATTGAGTAGTTGCAGTGAGGTGGATGGACCTAGAGTTTGTCATACAGAGTGAAGTAAGTCAGAAAGAGAAAAACAAATACCGTATGCTAACACATATATATGGAATCTAAAAAAAAAAAAAAAAGTTTGTGAAGCACCTAGGGGCAGGACAGGAATAAAGACGCAGATGTAGAGAATGTACTTGAGGACACGGGGAAGGGGAAGGGTAAGCTGGGATGAAGTGAGAGAGTGGCATGGACTACCAAATGTAAAATAGCTAGCTAGTGGGAAGCAGCCACATAGCACAGGGAGATCAGCTCGGGGCTTTGTGACCACCTAGAGGGGTGGAATAGGGAGTGTAGGAGGAAGATGCCAGAGGGAGGAGATATGGGAATATAGGTATATGTATAGCTGTGTCACTTTGTTATAAAGCAGAAACTAACACACCAGTGTAAAGCAATTATACTCCATAAAATGTTTTAAAAAATTTAAAAAAAGAAGGAACTGACAATATGAATTCAAAATGTTTAGAACTCTAATGCTCCATTAGGTATATTCAAAAGCTTTAAGTGTATTTAAATTCTTCACTTCCTCCTTGAGGTCTGAGATGCCCATAATTTATGGTGGCATTAAAACTGAATTCATGATGGTATTTCAGTATGCTACCAGTTTTGACCATTGTGTGCCATTTTCCCCATTTCTTGTTCTAGAAAGTAAATTTTATGTTTTTCTCTATTCCACTAGATAGGGGGAGAAAGTTCTTTGTTATTTGAAATGAGAAATAAATGTGAAGCTAACTTAGGTTGACAATTGTAATCAGTCTCTTTGGTTACATATCTTCTTTGTACAAAGGGAAAATGCTTTCAAAAATTTTTATAGACCATTTTTAGGAATGAAACATGTGAGCAGATGAGGTGTGAATGTAAGGAGAGCAGCCTTGGCCGGCTCTGTGACACTGACATCACATGATAAAGTAAATGAACACAAGTAACTGGATTTTGTGTCTTATTTAGTCAAGGCTGCTTCTGTGGCAGCAGAGCAAACAATGTTATCATTATATAGAGAAGCAGTGTTTACTTCAATGTCTCTTCTTAGCTTTTAAAACTCCAGCCTGACTCCAGATAAAACAGTTAATCTCGTTGGTTGATGTCACTAAGCGAGAAAGTAATATTCTAAGGGTAAATAAAAATTTTTAAATGGAGGTAGGATATGAAAACGAATATAATCGCAAAGCTACCATTAAGTAGCTTTGTATTACAAATTATGTACAAATATAGAGTATGTATAATGTGCAGATATAAAATATGTACCATGTAAAAAGCCAAAACCTATTTTAATGAGTAGCAGAAAACAAGTTACAATAGCTTAACAGCATTGCACTTAATAATGTACTAAGCTCAGTAACCACCTCTCCTGCCACTTCTGGATCCTTCCCTCTGTGTAAATACGCATCTTGGAAAAGGGAAGATAGCTGGGCTGTAACCAGGATCCATCTTTAGGCCTTGTGGTGGTGTCTGGCATGCTTGGCACACTCAGGGACACAGGAGTTGGAGAACATGCTTCTTGTATATCTGAGACTCTGATCTCCCCAGGGTCATCAGTAGAACATAAGCAACTTTGAAAGTCTTGTGTGAAGATATTTTATAGCCTGTCTATAGTCTGATCTTTACGACCCAGTTATGGAAGATTTCAAACAGTCAGTGCTCTTTAGAATGTGGCATTTCATCATTAATAATAATAGGAATGTATAATATTTCAACGTTTTCTATGTACCACCCTACATTTATTATCTTAGCCAATTCCATCAACCCAGTGAGTTCAGCATCTGTGACTATCTCCATTTCTCAGGCAGATAGCTGTCTTAGATAAAGGGATTTGCTTAATATATAAGTGGTAGAGTTTGGATTCATGACTTCAGAACTCAACATCTGTGCTCACTGCCTCTCCACTCATACAGACATTAAAATCATTTTTGTAGTTTCTCAGAATAAATAATTTTAGAAACCTTTAGAGATACTTGTGGGAAATGTAGGTGGAACAGTTGTTGCTTGATTATTCTACCTTAACTCAGAGATAACTTTTTAAATTTTCTTTTAGCTGGCTTTATGTTGACCAGCAGATTTAACTGTTTCAGAATGTGTAATCGAAGTTCTACATAGGCTGTTGGGCAATATGTGAAACTTCGGAAGATTATTTGCTAAACCTTTCACATAAAGATTAGTATTAATTTGTGCTCTGGCTATAAAGCTCTGCTGTTGGCATAAAATAATGGTTTAGAAGGCCTCTAGTGACAAAGTTACTGGGTAAATGCCAAGTTCTGCTGGTTGATCTCTGTATGGCATTTGGCAAGTTATGGAACTTCTCTGTACCTTATTTTGTCATCTGTAAAATGGGGATGATTACAATAGCATCTCGTTTAGAGGGTGCTTGTAATATTTAAAGAACTCAATTCACATAAAGCACTCTGGTACTTGGAATGTAGCAGGAACTTAGTAAATGTTAGTTATTAGCTAAAGTGCCTAAAGAAATGTTTAAGTTCTTTGATCTAGGAGAAAAATGGTACATTGTATTAAATGTCAGATGCTTTCAGTTCCTATAAATTTAAGAAACTTACAGGAAAGCCCAAAGTTAAGGAAAACCACTTTTGAAATGAGAAATCCAATAGAAATGTCAAGCTCTTGTGATTAAAAAGTTTCTTTTCTTTTCTTCTTCTTTTTTTTTTGGTATATTTGTCTATTTAAAAAGGAGACCATTCATTCAATCTGAGACACTGTCCCTCAGTCGAATATTTATAACAGGTTCAATTATCACAAATATTGTCCATTGGCGGTTAAATTTTTGCTTAATGTTGTTAAGCTGTTCACCAACTGCAGCCACCACTACAATATAAATCTATGTAAGCCAAGTCAGAACTGTGTTTTGATAAGATAATGAGATACAGAATGCGGTGGTAAAGAGCCTCCACTCTCCCTTAAACAGCTTGGGTTCCAATGATAATTCCACACTTTATGATGTGTGTGACCTTGTCTTATTTTGTAGCATCTCGCTGTGTGTCTGTTTTCTCATCTGAAATTGGAGCTAATAATAGAACTTCCCAATATATAGAGGGGTCATAAGGATTAAATAATAGAATTCTCATAAGTGGCCTTGAAACATGCCTGGCACACTCTAGTTCTTGAATAGTTTGTACGCTATTGACTAATTAATATTAATTACCAGAACAAAGCACTGTGTCTTCTTTTGGTCTCCTGATAGTCATGCTTTCCTTTTAGTAACCTGGAGGAATGTTACCCACATTTCTCTCCCCGTTATAAGTGGTTCAGTAGTCTTACCATGTAGCCCTGTCATTATCTTTGGATGTAATTCATCTTGAACTTGAGATCCAAACTCATTTAAAGGAGAAATGGTCCCCGTGGGTAAAAGGTCTGTCTTGTTCAGTACTGTATCCCTAGAGTCTTGCACAGTGGCTGACCCACAGCCAGTATCTCAAAATAGTTGAATGGATGAATTAATGTCTCCAAAACCTTTGTTCAGAGAAGACATTCTGAGTGCAACTTTCCTTATCTACATGTTGAAATAATGATACTTAATTCAACGAGAGTTGATATAATGATTAAATTAAATAATTACCTGGCACAGTGCTTGTCCTATCGTGAGTATTCAGTTGATGTGAACTCCCTTTTTGTCACCCTTCTAATTTTCTCAGCCCAGTTGCTCTTCAAATCAATGATAGAAGTCAAAGCATTCTTCTGCAGCTTCATATATTATACCTTTCTCCAAATATTCCCTCTCCAGAGGGAAGCAACATCAACACAAAACAAAGCAGCAAAAATACTTTGGAACAAAATATATTTTAAAATGGCTTCAGTTTTCTTTCATGGGCATTCTAAAGGCTACGTAATGATGTTATTTTAGGAAATAGTTAATGAGGTACATGTTTATTACTATGGTTTTATTATCATTTACTTTTTGTTGTGATTTTTAAGTTGTAGTACATTTTAAAATTTCTATTTGATTTCAGGAATTTTAGAGGTACGGTGGGGGATTTAGTTTTTTTGTTGATTAGTATTGTATTTATTGTTTTTTTAGTCCTTTCATCTCTCATTTTTGTTTACCCATAAGGGTAGCTTGAGATGATGTAAAAAGGATATGATATGAATAAGAGACACAATACAAATGAATTTTTGTAATATAACAGCTCGACCTCTCAGAATTCTGACATGTTGCATCCGTTAAAAAACAAAATTCCACTGAGTAAATTCTAAAGATCTCATTGCCTTTACTCAATGATTAATGAATCAGACAGCATCCCATCTAGCAGATAGAAGGGCACTCTGAAGACGTGTACAAAATGAAAGACTTTCACAAGCAGAAAGGCGTAGGACAAGGAAGTTATACTAGCAAAAAAGCAGATTGGTTGTAACAAGGTCACTTGCTTTGGAGACAGCAGGGGTCTAACAGGCAGCTTACCTCACAGTGATTCCTGATTGACTGGTTTAGGATTCCATTTCTGGGAGAGCCCAAAACTGTAATTAACTCTTAGTTTGGTGACAGGAGGCTTAGCATAAGTGACTCCATTTTGGGCCTATTGTCTTTCTTTTAACACATCTAAAACTGATACTCCTAACCAAAATATGTGTATCTTTAGCTGTTAATTCCTGATGGTTGTACATATATTTCTGCCCTTGTTTTATTGGATAAAACTTTGACTTGTCACCTTTCTAACGTGTTTCGTGTGATCTTTTAATTTCCTATCATATAAATTCTTCTTCCTGCTCTCTTATGTCCCCTTCAGTGAGTCTATAATTATTTGTTTTACATAGATAGAAACATGTTTTTTCCCCTTTTTTACATATGGTGTTTTTGCTTCACGCAGAGAGAACTACACAGATGACATCTTTTAAAAACTCCATATTTTATTCAGTTTTACATACTTATGTTTATAACCCTGAATATCTCCAAAATGTCCTTACCTAAAACACTTTATAGTGTTATTACTCGATTTATACCAGTAAAGATACATCAGCTTCCTCAGGGATAATCTTTAAGCAGAACTTAGTAAGACAAGCTTTGAAAACTATCATTCCTAGGAAAGTAAATCTTGAATCACAAAACATCAGTTTAATCGCTCCCCTTGACAACTTAACACGACAGATTGAAATATAAAAGCTGATGCAAGTGGGATCAATGGATTATCTAAGTCCCTGAACATCTTCCCTTAAACTGGGGACTTAACAGAGTGGTTGTGAGAGGGGTGTGTGTTGTGTGTCCCTTGTCACGTTCAGAGCATTAAGTTTTCAGAGATTAGTGCTGATTAGATGTGGTCTACCTGGACATGAAGCAAGGAGGAAAAAATTGGGAGGGAATGAAAGAGAAAAGAGGGGGCTACAGGAAGAGAGGGGTAGAGAGACTTACATGTCAGAACTCAGGGGGCTTTGTCATGGCAATTGTATAAAGTGATATACAGTGCAAATCGACTTGAGCATGTCCCCGGATAGCAGGCAGTTTACAGCCTTCACGAGCTGAGATTACTGCTTTATCTTGTCATACTAAATTAACATGGCAGCACACTGTTAAACAGTGGTGACCGCTTCATCTGGGGAAATTGCTGCCTAGAAGAGAGATGGTATTTAAGTCCCTCTCTCTCTCTCTCTCTCTCTCCCTCTCTCTCTCTCTCCCCCTCTCCCTCTCTCTCTCTCCCTCTCCCCTTCCCTCTCCCTTTCCCTCTCTCTCTCTCCCCTTATACACTTAAAGCAATTTGGGGTTAGACAAGAGCCATTTAAAATTGTTATAGAAAAAAAATTTTGTATTAAGTTTACAATAAATAAGATACAATTAGATCCAATGGCCACTTTGAGTAGAATAATAGATTTTATTTATCTAAAACTGACATTTCAGCTTTATACATTGGAATTAAAAATATATTTGTTGTCTTTTCATTTTAATCCCTTGTTATTCTACAAATAGCCTATTTATGTAAGAGTTAATTTTTATACTTTCCATAAGAATTGATTGGTGGTGAAGAGATAGGGGGAATAAGACTCAGACACTGGTTCTTCCACTAGTCAAGTAGAGGGATAGCTCAAGAGAACTAGCAAGCGGATTATGCCTTAAATAGAAGTACCCAAGTTATTTCTTCTTCCAGAGCTTACCAGGCACTGCTTCATTCCTCAGGTTCTTTTTAATTTCTTTATTAAAAGGGGAGAGTGAGAGAGAAGGTCGTAAGATTAATTTGCCTCATTCCTCTGCCAGCTTGCAGCTGTTCTCTTCAGGCGTTTTTTAAGTTCTAGATATAGGAAATATCCTCTTTTCTTCCCATCTTAAAATGTTGATAAATCAACCAAAATCCAGTACATATTTTTCTGTGCTTAGTACATGCTCTTGAAATTTGAGTCAAGGAAGGGGCGAGGTAAAGCTTTAAAATACCATATGAGTGTTTATTCCTCTGTACCCCCAGCTGAAGACTCTTCATCCCTAAAGAACAGCCCAGTGAATTGCTTCCTCACTAACCTCTAGAGCAAGTGTTTTAAACTTGGTGTTAAATCACTTTAAGGACTGTAGGGTGAGCTTTATGGAATCTGTGAACCCCCTGAAACTGTGTGATACACTTACAAATTTTTCTAGACAGAGTGTTCATAGCTTCCCCTAAGGGGCCTTAGCCACCAAAATAGATTGTTCATAGTTTCCCCCAAGGGGCCTTAGCCACCACAATAGATAATTACTTTTCTATAGTGTAAGTCTGTCTTGGGCATTACTGGGGTACATCCTCACACTGGTGCTATATATCTAGCAAGTAAGATACTGACTTATAGACTCAGTGATTGGAAGTATATTCACCAAGCCTACCTTGGAGAGTTTTCACAGGACTACCATGGTGGAAATAGTCCTGTAGTTTATGTACTGCTCCTGGCCACAAAAAACATCCTTTCCCTGGGTCAATTTTTTGAGCCATAGATTGGCTATAATTCTAGTATAAGGATGTGTTTCCTTCTCCAGTTCCATGGATTCATAGTCCAGACCCTAGAAACACACAAAAAATTATTTAGCTTACAAGTGATGTGGAACAGGGGTAATGTATTTTTTTTCTTTTTTCTTGATAAGTTGCTTCCTTCTGCCCACTACCAGAACTATGAAAAAGAAAACACATTAATTTAGGGGGTGATTTGACTAGTAAATCCTTCCTAAGATGCCCTGGTACCATGCTGTTTAACTAAGATGGGATTTTTTTAATGTCAAGGAAGTTGGCTTATGTTCAGTACTGTCACAAACATGGTGTTTTTCAATGAAAAGAAAATGACAAAAATTTCTAAAGTTGCTGTGATAATTAATGCTCTATATTGTTTGGGAGGTAATATTGAAAAGTGACTCTTGAACTCAGTCTTTTCCTCCTTTTTCTCCCTGTTGATAATTTCTTCTTCCCTAATATATATATATATATATATATATATATATATATATATATATATATAATTTTGATCAGATTAGATGCATTAGCAACTTTTCTAGATAAAAGAGAAAGTCACTAAATAGCCACTCTCTCCTATGTTTAACTGTTTATAACACTGAGAAGTAATTTTGTTTTAGTTAAGTTCAGGACTTAGAGGTAAGGTGACATGATATTATGGAAAATATTAAGCTTTCCCTTATCTCTTACTTCCCATTCTTCTGTATTTATTTAATAAACATGTTTAATGAGCACCCTGAACACTCATATATTAAAACTTTGAAGAGTTTCTTTCAGCTAAATTGTGAATTTGTATAGAAAGCCATGGAGGACAGATACCATTCTATGTCATATGAAACAGCAACATGTCAAAAAATAACAGGAAAGGACCCTGGCAAACTTCACTATCACCTCCTATCTCAGAGCCGTGGCGGGTGGGGAAGACAATAGCCTGAAAGGCAGGCAACCATAACCACCAGAAATATGGAATGGTAGAGAGCCTTATTCTAGGACTGGATGCCTGTAATAAACAGCATACTTAAATATTAGAGATTATTTTTGAGGAAATCTTCAATGTTAAAAAGTCACAGTGATACAGTATTTTCCAAAATATGCAGAAAAACTAAGAGAAAGAAAAAAATATAAACAGAAAGAGAAAGTCTATAAAACAAGAAGTAAAAAGTTGTCAGTTATCACACTAAATGTAAATGGGTAAACTTTCCTTTTAAAAGATTACTATTTTCTGGATTTTTTTAAAATCTAGTTTTCCACTCCTTAAAAATGTTAGACATATAACAAAATAACATGGAAGAGTTAAAATAAAGGAGGGGTAAAAATATAGTAAAAATTCACAGAAGTCTCATTATTATCAGACCAAGTTGAATCAAATACCCGAGACAGGGTACTTTTATGTTGTTATCTAGAAATAAAATGTCATGAATATTATACATTAAATGAACTTTACAAAGAAAAAAGTTACTTCAATATATTAAACTACAGAAAGGAAAAATGTTAGAAATACGAGATGTTGATAGAGACATAACTATACTGAGATTTTATTTTATTTTTTTTGGCTGTGTGGCATGCGGGATCTTAGTTCCCTAAGCAGGGATCGAACCCGTGCCCCTTGCAGTGGAAGCGTGGAGTCTTAACCACTGGACCAACAAGGAGGTCTCTATACTGAGAGATGTTTAAGTATTCTTTTCTCTTTTACAGATGGATTAAACAGAATACAAATAAATATATAAAGGTATTGATGAACATATTTTATAAAATTGACTTACTAGCTGTCTATATATAGATCACTTAAAATATTTTTAAATGTATACTTCTAAATAATTTTTATATTAAAATAAATCAAAACTACAAGATGCTTAAAAAACAGCAGCATGGATATCAAAACTGTGTGAAATGATGAAAGTTCTAGTGTTAGCCAAATGTATAACTTTAGGTGCCTTCAGTATTAGATAGAACGAATGGGGAAAAGAGAACATAACATTTAACTTTGGAAGCAGAAAAACATTGTAATAAAATAACACTAATAAAGGCATAGAACAGATCCTGAGGAATATAAGGAAGGAAATAAATGAACTGGGAGAAAATTGGGGAAACTTTCCCCAGATTAATAAATGAAAAAGAACATACACAAAAGTAGAACTGATTAAGCGTAACATTATTACATTCAAGGAGATGTTATAAATTGTTATAATGTATTCTAACATTTTTAAAATTACGTTCTAAAGATCACATGTTCCACACAGACAAAGGTTCTATAGTCAAAGTAATTAGGGAAGCATTTCATAATGTAATTCATAAATCTCACTTTTTGATATTGACATTCCACATGGTATATTAAAGGTTTTGAGAAGTCAGTCCTTTTTGTTCAGAGACTTAGCTTTATCTTGCATAATGTTTCCCACATTTAATCAATCATAGAGCCCTTCTTTAATATATAGGCTCTTGAATCGATCCCTGGGAAGTTATTTCCCATTGACCATACACTGGCAAATATGACTGTTTAAAATTATTAACAAATTTGATAATGTTGTTGAAATGCATGATTTTATAGGACTACAAAGAAAATGGGAAACCTAAACAGACTCTTTCCATAAAAGACTTTTTTTTTTCCAAGCCAAAGAATAGCTCCACAAATGCTACCTATAACCAGCTCAGTATTTTCAACTTCTAAGAAACTGAGAATTCCCATGTTGTATAAAACTTTCCAGAGCAAAAAAATAAACTTTCCAATTAGCATAACTATAATACCAAATCACTCCCCTAAAAGAAAGTCCAATCTCATTTTGATTATATATGCAGAAATTCTAAATAAAGTATTAGAGAAAGTTATCAGTGCCTTTTACTAGACTTAATAGACCATGACTTAAAAGAGTTATTTGGGCGAATGCAAGCAGAGTTTGATAAACAGAAATATATATTAGCATAATCTATACTGGTGGTCAACAAACTATTGCTAGCTGGTTAGCTGGCTAAATCTGGCTTAGTGGCCAAGTCTGCCCCACTGTCTGTACTTATTTAAAAAAAAAAAAAGTTTTATTGAACAGAGCCACACCCATCCATTTACTAGAGTCCAAGATTGCTCTTGTACCACAATGGCAGATCTTGTTTGAAAATCCTCAGAAAGGTGTTTGGTAAAATTCAACACCCACTGCTATATATGCAGTCTTTGTAAATAATCAGTAGAGTGATACTAGTATAATCTCAGATTAACAGGTGCTTCAAATTTAATGATAAAATTCTCTAGTTCCCTTTAAAGTCAACAACAAATCAGGCTCATTCATTATCGTGGCTTTCATTTAATATTTTATCAGGTTTATCGCTTCCTCCTTTCCTCCCTTCTTCCCTCCCTTCCTTCTCTCCTGTTTTTTGCCCTCCTTTCTTCCTTCCTTTATTTCTCTTAAAAAATTGTGAAACTTTTTATTCAAGAAAAAACAGTAGGGAATTTTTCCAGAATTATGAGAAATTTTAATTAAGAAGAAAATGGTAGGGGAATTTTTCTAGAATTATAGAACCTAAAATGATCTTCTGAAGTCCTTAGGTATCCTAATGAAAACCTTTCAGCAGACAACTTTCTTAATGATACAGAAGGTACGGTTTTCTCTATGCTCTTTTTTTTTTCTATGCTCTTTGACTTCTTTTTTTTAGAAAAATTAATTTACAGTTTCTTTTAATAATGTCTCTTTATGTGTTATTGTTTTTAAGTTAAAAAATTCTACTTCATGATTATTGAATAGAAGTTTCCTGCTTTGTTTTAAGGTTAATCACTTTCATGAACAAAGAAAAACTCCCTCTTAGTTTGCTACAGGTCTAACATTAGGTAAGCTACACATTCTCAGTTTAAAACATGCCATGGGGGCATCCTGGTGGTGCAGTGGTTAAGGATCTGCCTGCCACTTCAGGGGACACACGTTCAAGCCCTGGTCCGGGAAGATCCCTCATGCCACGGAGCAACTAAGCCCGTGTGCCACAACTACTGAGACTGTGCTCTACAGTCCGTGCACCACAACTACTGAGCCCGTGTGCCATAACTACTGAAGCCCACTTGCCTAGAGCCCGTGCTCTGCAACAAGAGGAGCCACCGCAATGAGAAGCCCGCACACTGCAACGAAGAGTAGCCCCCGCTCGCTGCAACTAGAGAAAGCCCGTGTGCAACAACAAAGACCCAATGCAGCCAAAACGAACAAAATAATCCCCCCAAAAACATGAAAATCCACTATCCTGTGGTCATAGCCTTGAGTCAGGACCATGAGATAGAATGGAGGTTAATGGCTTACTCTTTTTTAAAATTAACTAATTTATTTATTTTAGGCTGCATTGCGTCTTTGTTGCTGCACGCAGGCTTTCTCTAGTTGCGGCGAGCGGGGGCTACTCTTCATTGCAGTGCGTGAGCTTCTCATTGCGGTGGCTTCTCTCATTGTGGAGCATGGGCTTTGGTAGTTGTGGCACACAAGCTCTAGAGAGCAGGCTCGGTAGTTGTGGCACATGGGCTTAGTTGCTCCGTGGCATGTGGGATCTTCCTGGACCAGGGATCAAACCCATGTCCCCTGCATTGGTAGGCGATTCTTAACCACTGCGCCACCAGGGGAGTCCCCTGATGGCTTACTCTTAAGCTGGTCACTGTTCCTAGAAAATGTCTGTTCAAAGCTTGATGGATTTTGAGCTATAAATGAGCTATAAATTTCCAACAAATTTCTATTGCCTTTTCCCTCTTTTTGTACTCAGTGTTTTGAGATGGAAAATAGTATGGATACAGGACTTCAGGGAGTTTGGCTTTTGGAGCATTTTCTCATGATTTATAGGACTAATCATTTACCTTAAGACTTCCTCAATTTCGGTTGAGGTTCAGTCTCCCTGTAGAGTTTATTTATGCTCAGCAGAGCCCTGGAATCACCTTATGCCTCTTTGAGTTCATCTTTGGCTCTGGGTGATCGTGGGATCATTTTTTCGCTCTATCTCCCTTCCTATAACTCTAACTTTTGGTTAAATTCTAAGTTGCTACTTGCAGTCCTTCAAATTTCTCTTCTACATGGTTTTCAATTTCTGAATGAAACCCAGTGTGTTTTTACCAAATGTTCTGTTCTTGTTTCCTCTCCTTTTAGCAGAATTTTTTTAAAAAACAGTAGTTTTATTGGACCCCTCTCAAATGTCTAGAGATTTCTAAGAGCAGCTAGATCATAGTGTTGTCTATTAGAGTGTTTCACTGAGCTTGACTGCCTCACTGCTGCCAGGAGTCCACAACCAGCAGTGACTACCCAAGGACAAAATGTGGCACTGGGATTGATTTCCTCTTTGAATAACTATGGTATCAATTTACTAAACATAAATCGGTATTAAAATACCAATTTATGAGATTGTTCACCTAAGAATTTAGATGAGGAAATATCTTTCTGAATCTTACTGGAAATGAATTGTCTTCAGTTTTCTAGGCCAGAGAAAAATTATCCTAATTTTCCCCTTTTGTTTTGGACATGGCTTGGCTTTATATCTTATGCTTATCTATAATTCCTTGATTTATTACACAACATAATGTAGTTTTGTGAATCACCATCTTTCAGGCATCTAATATTCAACATTTTTTAATTCGGAAGATCTACTGAAAAGAGTCTCACTGTTAACCATACTTTTACCAGAGCCTCTAGCACAATAGTAAAGTCCAATGAGTGAAAGTCTTTTGTAAGCAAGTTATTGGAAAGTTCTTTATTTGATAGTAAGTTAAATATTGGTAGCACAGTGACCAGTTAAACACATATAGCTCTTTGAACTTGCCTCATGAATCTCTTAAATACCATTCATCCTCATGTGCTTTATTTCCATTGTGGTAGTAAACCTTTACCAGTAGGGTCCTATATATCCTTTGTGGCAAAGAGAAGAAAATGATATAATCTAAAGCAGAAATAGTAGACTGTTTGACTTAAGAACAAATATAATATGGAAATTAAAATATATGCAGAGAATTTGCAGTTGAGGTGTGCATGAGAACGAATACCTTAGCTGACAGACATATCAATATAAACTGGTACTCTATAATAAACGTTCATTAGCATGTAAACAAGTGGTTTACTTTTGGTGTCAACAGTGACATTGCAGTTAATTCTTGGCCCTGGAATCAAGTGCTCAGAGATACTGATTTAATGAAAAAATCAAGTTTTTATAGTGAAAAAAAGTTTTGCTTATTAGCTAAAAATAATGTAACTTTTAAAAATGATTCTTTTCCATTTGCTAAAGCTGTCTCATATGAGGAAAGTAAGATATTAAACTAAACCTTGCTAATATTTTACAGGTTTACTGAGTTTGAGAGCAAAGGTCATTTTGACTGTCTATGCATTTGGCGAATGCATTTTACTCCACTGGTTTATCTTTAATTGGTCAATGAATATGAAAATGATCTACTCGGAATATTTATCACTCCTTTGATTTCTAGAGTGCACTGGCTACCGTGGCTGGCAAGATTTGTGCCTCCTTTTCTTGCACAGTTCCATAGGCAGCCTTCAGAATTTTTTTGAAGATAGCTATCTTCCCAATTGTTCTAAAATCAAGGATATATTAATAATTATATAATATAGCTCTCAAGCTGTATAGCAAACTAGTTACTAAATAGTCCAGCTAAATAGTAATATGATCATGGAAGTGTATAGTAAGAACTGTGACTTCACAGTCCAAGAAAAGCATGGGGAAAAAAAACTTTAAATGTAAACTAATTAACCAGTTTTTTAATAGTTCTGCCAATCTGTACCCAGAATAAATGTACAGTTTTTCAATTTTATTTTATTTATTTTTAAACTTTTATTGAGATACAATTGACATATAACATTGTGTAAGTTTAAGGTATACAGTGTGTTGATTTGATTACATATATATTTTAATATGAATACCATTGTAGTATTAGCTAACAAACACTCCTATCATATCACGTAATTACATTTTTTTATGGTGGAAACATTTAATATCTGGTCTCTTATCAACTTTGAAGCTTATACAGTATTGTCTATACAGTTTTCAGTTTTTTTTAATGCTTTGTCCTGTATCAAACCATGAGACTATACTTTCAGATCTTTCAATGACAGATAATATAAATTCTAGAAGAGAAGCAGTCCAGCTACGTGTGTGTTTGTGCTTGTATTTTTGAGGATTTAAGATGAAAGCTCATAAAATCATCGGTCAGCATGTTGAAAGTATACAAGTAGATAAGTGTAACATATACAAAATATTCAGTGAGAATAAATGTAATACAATGCTTGTGTTAAGTCAATCTGCAAAAATGTAACACTACCAAATATTCTTAGAATAATGAGAAGAAAGAAAAGATGCTTGGGGAGAAAACCTATTGTCATTGACAGGGCCTTTTATCCATTAGGCATTGTAGGCATAGTACTTTCAGTGGTCCATGAGAAAGTTTTGATTTCTTTTAAAATATGAAGCAAAAAGTGAACTTTTAGTTTGAAGAATATGTTTTAGTATATAATACTAATATATTTATTTTTCTACCAGTGGAGTCATAAAATATAACTTTAAATGTATTACATATTTTTAAATTATTATTATTAGTAGTATTTACTTATTTTTTATAAAGGGAAGGGGGTTTATGAAGACAAAAATTCTTAGGGCTCAGGAAGGCTATGATGTGGCTCTGGTGGTGGGTAAAACACAGAAAATAATTTTGGAAGAATTTTACAAAGTTGCCTTTTACATAGAGCTCCTACTGCTTCCCTTGTTTCTCCTGTCCAATCTTCTTACCCACTCTCTTACATTCCATGTTTAATTATTCTGTGTCTGCAATTGGAATGTCATTCTTATTTACAGGTCACTTTGTTAACTTCAGTAGCTTGAATTGTGATACGGAAAAACTGATCGCAATATTCATCCACTATCTAGTCCAAAACAGAGATCAAGTTATTATTCACGTCATACAATAATTTGTGTATTGTATGAAATGTAGCAGTATACATATAGGTAGAAATTTTAGTAACTCTGTGTAATACAATGAACAATAAGACAAAATAAATTTAATAAAAATGTGAAACAAGAATAAATGATGTTAATTTGGTACTTTTTCTCTTTCTATATTTTATTTCTTCTTTACTTGTTGGGCAGTTCATTCAGACATAATGAAACAAAAGCTGACATCAAAAAGAAAACTTTTATTTGTAATTGAGATGCTTTTAGTTTAACATATGAGCTATACATAGGCATTTTGTTTCTTTAAATATTTCTGTCAAAGATATTGTTTATTATTTTTTGAGGAAAATATATGATGTGCCTTCAAATTTTTATTATATAATTTTAAAAAGACACAATAGTCCCTTCATTTGATTTTGAATAGTTAAGTATTTTTGTTACATTCAAATAGCTACCAAATTTCTATGGTGGCAAAGGGGATTTTTACATGATCCCTGTAATTATAAAGAGATTTTCTTACTGAGTGAAGTGCCTCATTTATGCACCTCTCCTGAAAAAAAAATAAAATAAAAACGACATCGTAGTAAATCTTACATATGTAGCAATAGCGAAAAAATGGAAAAATCAGTACAACCGGAAATCGTAGTAAGAAATAGGAATACAGCAAAATGCCACAAATCCAATTTAGAATAAAATTTAGCACAGAGTCCTGTTTTCATGTCCACACACCTGGTCTGTATAGCCAAAGGGGAAAAGTAGGTTGAATAGTTATTGTGGGATTGTGCTAAGAACCTTAGACCTTGTAGCTTAGCTGCAAATAGGCTCAGCTTCTGTGTTGGACTATGCAAGCGGGTCTATAGCGGCTTTCTAGTGTACTCTAAGTAGTTTGAAATGTTGCATTTTTAAATTTTATAAGCTATATGTTAAGTTTTAAATATATATGTTTTCATATATATATAAATTCAAGATTATCTTTTTATTTTCATTACTCCCTATAATGTTCATTGTTATATGCTTTCTTGTCTGGAAGAAGAATGGGTAGAGTTAGAGTTTGTATTTGCTGGGGAAATGTGTTAAGCATTTGAAAAGCCTCTAGGTTTATAATTGGAAAAAGTTTGGAAATCAGGTATAATCCTCCCTGTAGTTTTTCTTCGGCCCCAATTCCTCCATCTCCATAATATATTCTAGTTGAATTACAGATGGTTTCTCAATACTGTGTTAAATCTATGAGAAATAGTTCAACTGTCCTTTTACTTACGACATGAAGTTCTACATACTCCTCTCTTCTTCCTCATTTTATTTCCAATTACTTCTCTTCCCCTGTTTTTGTTTCATTCTAAGCATCTTCTACATTTAGCCTTTACTTCAGTACTCTCTAATACTGTCTGCACCCTAGGTGCATTATGAGTACCAGGATGATAGGAGAAAATTGTCACAAAGGAGGTCTTGTTTTACCTATGTTTAAATGCTTCATCCTTCAGTGTAGTGATAGGGGAGAGAAGTCATCTCAGTTAAACTAACATTTATGGAATATCTCTTATGTATGAAATACATTGGATGCAAATATGAAAAGGACACAGGTTTATCCTTTGAGAGTTCACAGTCTCAGAAAATGGATATGCATTTAAATCCTAATTAAGGCTTTGATAATATTGTGGTGAGTGTTACAGATGGAGGGGTTTATGATATGTTATGGGAGTTTATGGGGGAAGAACAACATTTTCTGACTGAAGGGGAAAAGGAAACTGCTGAGCAGATGGTTCCAGAGCAGTGCTACTCAAACTGTGGTCTGTGCTTCATCAAGAAAGTCTTGTTATGGAAAGAACATCAGCTGAACTAAACTTAAGAGTGCGTAGTGATAGAATTGATTTCTGTTTGGGGGCAGCTCACTATCTTGTGTGGATTGGGACTTTGAGGACCACCCTTCTAACGCGTCCAGTATACATGTGCAAATCACAGTAAATCAGAAGTGAGTTCGCTTAATTTAAATGTGGGGCAGTGGGGTAGTTCTTGGAGGGGTTTCGCTGAGAGGGTGAAAGTGAAGAAAGGCTTTCTAAAAACTAAGACAGTTAGGCTGAGTCTTGAAGGATAGCTATGATTTGAAAAGGCAAGATGAGGCAGAGAGGAATGGAGGGGAAGGAGCTATTCCAAGCAGAGCAAAAGAAAAGAGCTCAGAAAAGGGAACAGATCTAGGTATGGTTGTGGAAGTTTGTAGTGTACAATGTACTACTGTTTGTATCTTTTCAGGGAACTTCTAGGTATGTGTGTGGAACAGTGGGCAAATAGGTTACCTGATTAGAGTGTGCTTTCAAGGAATCTAGTAAAAAGGAAATAACATTTATCAAAACGTAAATATGGGCTAGGAATTGTGCTAAACATTTATATTTGTCGAGTCATGTAATGTTTACAACCTCTGCAAACACAGTATCATTATTCCCATTTTGTTGATATGGGTACCAAAGTGGAGAGAATAAAATAAAGTCACAAGTCCAGTAAGAATGGGACTGACTCAAAAGACCATGTTTTAAGGGGAGAAAGTTGCAAAGGTAGATTAATGGCAGATTGTAAGGGGTCTTGAATGCTATCAGAAGTTTGGAGTTTATAATCTGTAATTGTTGGGGAACTATGAAAGGTTATAGATGCATAAATGGCTTTATAAACATCCTACTTCATGAATTAAACATTAACTTATGATTTAGGTTAGACTCTAAATGTGTGCCTTAGGGAAGAAAGTGAAAAAGTCTAATCCTGATTTGTTTCCAGACTAAAGCAGAATTGAACAGGGTTTAGTCTGGGATGGAGTGGGAATGAGGGGAGATGGATACCCTTGTTTAAGCAAAGTGGAGATGGATACCCTTGTTTAAGCAAAGTCTTCAAATATTTTGGCCAGTAATTGGCTGATTTGTAGTTTAGAGAAACACATAAAGTGTCAAGTAAGTTCTGTGAAATAAGACCAACAATTTTTTCCTTTGTTCTGTATCAGGGAAAAAAAAATGCTACTGAGGATTGGATTATACAGAGATTGCAGTAGGCCTGTGAAGGGTATGAGAAAGGACCAGGAGTATCCATATATACTTTTCTTCCTCAAATATGAAAAAAATAATTTTCACTTGCTTCAAAGTACTTGTAATACGTTTTCTTCCCAGCCTTAACATTATTCTGCCAGGCCAGTCAGAATGTGGCAAAATCAGATGAATAATTGAGTTTAGACAGTTAAAGACTGAAGGTAAGACAATTACGTACTGTGTTTTTATATATTTATCACTCAGAGACCTATAGAATTTCAAACCTGGCCTTAGATCTTAGAGGTCTTTTATTCCACAGCTCTCATTTTGATATAGGAAAATTAAAGTTCATAGAGGTTAAGAGACTTGCTTATGCTCAAAAGTGGTGATTTTTGCTCCACTCCCGTGTGACTGGGAATGATGGTGCAACTTTAAAGAGGGAAAACAAAAAGTGAGCCCAGAGCAACAGCCGGTTTGGGTGACAGAGTTCTGAATTCACATTTATGTATGTTGGGTTTGATGTACTGAGATATTTAGGTGAAAACAGACTATTGGAAATGTATCATTGAAACTTCCCTGCCAAGAGATAGGAACGTGAAAATTACCTGCATAGACACAATATTTCAAATTGTGAATTTAAGAAGAGTCGTTTACTCCCCAAAATATATTAAGCATTTACAATTCCCCAAGGAAGTAAACTTAAGCCAGATTTTAAAGCTTGAAGTTAGTTTGAAAGAGGCAGAGAAGTGAAAATAAGGAGTGTGTGACCTAGAGAAAGCAAGGAGTTAAATTATAGTTATATTGCTAAGTGGAGTGGAGAGTGATGATACCTAAGTTTGTGTATTATCCAAAGGAGTTCTTAATTTTTTTCTGAAAGCTGGGTGGAAGCCACTGAAAGATCTTCAGTGCACAATGTCAAGATCGGATCCCTAAGACAGAGAGTTTAGGAAAAAACGTAGGAAGTTATGATGGCTGTTGAATACATTTTAGAGGATTTAAGGTCATAACACACAATGCCTGGGAAAAGAATGAACAGCAGAGGGTGGGCCATCAGAAATCTAGGCAAAGAACTGTCAGCAGTCTCAAATATTTTGAAGAAGTCATGAAATATGTTGCCTTTGACTATTGGAAGATCATTTGTAGTCCCTCCAGGACCCAGGATAATGCTTTTCAAAAAGTAGGCGTTTGGTTAACAAATTTTGTGTGCATGCCTCATTGATGTATGTGAGGGGGGAGGTGGATGAGTGTTTAAATTGTTATTTAGGAGTTTGACAAAACTTCTTAAATTCATTTGGAAATAAAAGTTAAACAAATTGAAATGTAAGATGTAGCCAATTAAAAATAGTAAAGAAAGTGGAATATGTCAACAAAGTACATTATGAAACCAAACGGGCCTATTAGAAATGCTGTATGGGGGTTTCCCTGGTGGCGCAGTGGTTAAGAATCTGCCTGCCAATGTAGGGGACACGGGTTCGAGCCCTGGTCTGGGAAGATCCCACGTGCCGCGGAGCAACTAAGCCCGTGAGCCACAACTACTGAGCCTGCGCGTCTGGAGCCTGTGCTCCACAACGGGAGAGGCCGTGACAGTGAGAGGCCCGCACACCGTGATGAAGAGTGGCCCCTGCTCGCCGCAACTGGAGAAAGCCCTTGCACAGAAACGAAGACCCAACACAGCCAAAAATAAATAAATAAATTTATAAAAAAAAAAAAAAAAGAAATGCTGTATGGGATTGAGAGATGACGTATATGAAAGTAAAACAAACTTTGACTAGAAAATTAGATTAAGGTTAGTAAAGTTAGAGCAATTACATGTTTTCAGCCCAATGAGAGGCTGTATAGCATGATAGTTAGACACAAAATTAAAGGAGTCAGAGAGATATGAGTTCAAATTACTTATTATTTAACTTGAAGTACCGGGCTTAAACTCAGTATCTGTAAAAGCAGAGGTAACGTTTCCTTCCTAAGTCTGTTAGGAATGATCAAAGTAATAGCCTCCTAAAAATGCCAGTGTAGTTATTGGCTTATTAATAAGTTTTGTTAAGTGGTGCTCTTGTTATTTTTCTAAGAATATGCCTTCAGGTTCTGAACGAAATCAAAGGTTAATTATGGTAAATAAAGAACACTGTAATAAAAACACATTAAATGGAAGAATTATCCTCATGCAATACTGCAATCAGAGTGGTATGTAAGATGGCCGTGTAAAAACTCACAGTTATTCAAATTGTCAAGTTTTGGAATTGACACCCAAGTGAAGTGGTGAAAGCTTCATCGTTTGGGTCATTTTAAACTAGATTCTACCACACTCAAGGAATCCTGTGGTCAAATTCTTATCCTTTCCACCAGTTGCATAGTTCTTCCAGGCACAGACCTGCTATTGACTTCCCTGTTTCCATGCACAAAGCTGCTATTCACTTCCAGGAAAATTGGTGGCTCTGTGGAATTGGATAAGAATTTGGCCTACAATGAGCGATTTGAATGAATGAATTAAGAATTGGCAAGAAAATACAGACATATGCCACATTTACTTGGTACATTCACGCTTCAAGAGAACTCAGGTAGCACGTAAATTCTGTGTAAAAAGCCAGAGATTTTCAGCAGGACCCTATTACAAAGGCAGCCTAAATCTTTTCTGTGTATTTTTGTCATATTTAAAGAACAAGACAAAAATATCATATTTAATTACTGGTTATTGGAATGCCTCTTCTGCTAAGAGTCTCTTTTGATAAAGTCATGTATAGCACTTACTATTTACAGAGCTGCTATCAGAGGACAAGACTAACAGTCATTATAGGCTAATTTAATATGTGGATTTACTAACTTTTTTCAGATACACTGTTTTTTTTAAGCCGGTCTTCATTAGCTTGACTGATACTGGACTACTTGCAAATTAAGTGTTATCCTTTGGTTTTTGTAGGCAAAATACAACCAAGGTGTATGGGGACTCACTAGCGTGCCGGCATTAAAGTGGAGAGAGTCTGAATCTTCTCCTATTTTCAGGAGTAGACAGATTTCTTCTCTTGATATTATTGCTTATGCAATTTTCAGTTCCAGAGACATCGGGCCTTTAAAAAGGCAGAGATCTTACATTTTTGACAGCTTCTCCCTTCCACTGATTGAAACAATAAAAATAAACATGAAGCTGTCGGAATGGCCTCTGTGTATAATGTCATTTGCATGTGATTTCCTTTGCTCCTCTAGATAATTGAATTTATTCAGGCAATTTATTTTTTAAATGTGTAGTCTCTGTGAATGGAAACATCTTAACTAAAGACAACCCTTTTATTTCCTGTTAATGAAATATATACATGTATGTGTATACTTCTTTCTGTTAGAACCAAGGGAGTAGAAGAAGAACAATGGAGACACCAAAAATGTACTGGAAAAAAATTAATTAAAGAGATGAAGTGTGACTCTTGTAACCAAATATTCTCTCTTTGTGTTCACCCCCTGTCTATGTTCAAGGTCTCTGGGTGCTCAATGGGAGCTTTTAAATTATCTTTCCCTGTTTGTTGTTGCTAAGTATAATGAATGGATAGCCAAAGGACTTTTGTAAGAAACTACTGTTTGTATAATCTCAGAGTTGGTAAGCATAGCAATACCTGGTTGGTTCCCATCCTGAGACTAATAAATTTCAGGCTTAAAGAGGATGACTATTTAAACTGAACTCTATTATGCAAACAATGTAGCTTTATAACACAAATGAAACTTATATTTTCTCGGTATGGGGAATATAAAGAATATATGCCATTATTGTGGATTGATTCTTGTGGGTTATTGAGCATCAAACCGGAATCACTTGGGATATCAGAAATATCCAGGGATGTTCAGAAGTCAGGAATTCAAGTAGAATTGTAAAAGAGAATGCATCTGTCCAAAATCCAAAATTACTTACCTCCTCTTTATACTCTCTAGGATTTGGTATAATACAATTTCATTTTTTTATACATATATCCCAACAAGTTCCCTTGGTAGAATAATTTATTAATGGAAAACACCATCACTTGTAATTTATACCTGTGACCACAACTCAATGAAGCAATCACAGCAGTAAATTTCTGCAGAACTTTTTTGTTGTTGATGGTTTCATTTTTATTTTCCCCTCATTTTAACATCTATATGGCAAGAATTTTGGAGATTGAACATACAGTACCAAGAACTCAGCATTCTGAGAGTCCATTCATTGTAAATAAGGGAAAGATTTGTCAGTTTCCAATTTTCTCCTTATTTTTACAGTGCTATCTTTTTGTCAAACTTTAGTCTTACTTCCTAAAGTAATACGGAAAAATCCTTATTCTGACATTTTTATTCTAATTTCTCTGTTTTGTGTATTCTATAGGTGCTCATTATTGTTTCCATGTACCTGTTTTTCTTTAGAAAAGCGTTGTTCATCTTTCAGTATCTAATTATAAATAACAATAAAATTTCAAAAATGTACATGGTAAACCCGAGTCCCTGAAGGAGAAGGTGATACTCACTTACAACTGCCATTTTTAGACATACGTGAAGAGCACTAGGCCATTGCTCTTCTCCCTGTGTGGACGCTTTCTGAGAGTTCATGAACTAAAGTGTATTTAACCATTCACTTATGAAAATAATGGTTCATAACGCATCATTTTACTACCTTTATTTTTATAACCTGAACATTGTCTTTCAAGGTGCATCTACATTTGGATGTTCCACATACAGATTTAAACATCTCAAAGAGGGAATTCCCCGGCGGTCCAGTGGTTAAGACTCTGCGCTTTCATTGCCAAGGGTGTGGGTTCGATCCCTGGTTGGGGAGCTAAGATCCCACAAGCTGCGCGGTGCGGCCAAAAAAGAGAAAAAAAAGATCTCAAATGGTAAACCCATCACTTGAGACCCGAGGGAGATTTTATGGCATATATTATAGTGCTGGGGTCAAAAGTTAGGGCTAATGCTCAAGTTATAAACTAATTTAGTTATATTGAATTTATTAATTTTTTGTACATATACTGATTCTATTCTAACAGTCATCTCTGTTTGCTAACCATTCTGTTTTTGTCAATACTGTAATCATTATTTCAACCTCCCAAGCAACAACTGTATTTACTTTGACTCCTTATTTTCAAGTTATCTAATTTTATCATTATCTGCTGCAAATTGTCTCTAGGATTTGATGGTTCTTTTCAACTCTCACAACTACAATTTAGCAGAAAGCTTTTTATCATCACTTATGTGGCACGGTAACAGTTTCCTATTCAGTGGAGATCTTTACTTTCTCTTCTACCCAAACCATTCTCCATACCACTGCTAGACTGATCTTCCTAGCAAATTACTTTGAGAGTTAACACTCAGTATAGAATCTAGAATAGTTCTCCTTTGTCTGTCAGGTCAAAGGTAAATAATTCTATTGGACTTTTATGACCCTTCATAAAATAACCCTACTATGGAAGTATAATCATTCTCATTTATTATTCTCCATTTCTTTGGGTTAAGCCACTACCTTCTCGCACGTGTGTGTGTGTGTGTGTGTGTGTGTGTGTGTGTGTGTGTGTGTGTTTACCCTATAAAATTTTCTGGATGATGCTTCTGGGAAGCAACGCTCTACATCTTTTCCTCTCTACCTATTCTTTCTAGAGTTAGATCAAAAGACTACCTATACATAAAGATTTAATAAATTCACTTAATATGTATTTATTAAACACTAATAATAGGGTCTGGGGTACCTGGTGAATAATCAGACACATTCCCTGCCTTCATATATGGTATAGAAAGAAAATTAAATAAATGATCCCAAAACAGTGTGCTGCTAAGTGGTATGTTAAAGAAGTTTCTACCTTCCTTTGATTTCCAGTGGTCTCTCTTTAAATTTCTTGTGCATGTATAATTTGCTGCTATACAATTTAGTATTTATTATAGTTGTTATGATTACTTATTGTTTCTTGTGTATTTTAAATGACTTGCAAATTTAATTTTCAACTCTGAGGAGAGCGAACCAGCTTGATTTTTTTATACCTTTAGCATCTCTTACAGAACCTGAATCAGTTGAGGAAGGCCGTATAACTTAATGATGACCAGCATGGATTTTAAAGTTAGATGATCTTGAGTTTAATGCCCCAATTTACCATTTCTTACTCTTACCTTGGGTAAATTACTCTTAGGAGCTTAATTTCCCCATCTGTTAAATAGGAATATAACAGTCTTTATGCAGTTTCTCTGAGAATTATTAAATGTAATATCCAAAAACTTTTAGAACAGGGCCTTTTAAGAACTCCAAGAGTGGTAGGTATATTTTTACTGAAACATTTGTGACTTTAAACAAATTTTGTATATGTGGTCAGAAAAATGCCTAATAGTTTAGAAATATTATTAAAAGTCTTCAAAACTATAAGACTAAAATAACAATATTTTATATAGCATTACTCATATTAACTGCAAAAAAAAAAATCATGAGAACTGAAGCTTGTGCTTCTTGTATCTCAAATCACTGCTTAATGTCAATTCATACTGAAGGTCCCTTTCAAAGAAAAAGTCCTGCTTTTGCTATATACAGAGTGCTCTATTGAAAGTCATAATTAATATAGAGAAACAGCTCTGTAACTTTTTTAAAAAATAGGAAGATGGGATTAGTGTAATGACATCACATTTGAGTGACATTGCGCTATGAAATCAGCCTGATCCTGTGAGGAGACACTGCTGGTGAGGGGCTGTATTCAGACGTGAATGGAGCACAGAGGAGGGAAGCTGGCCGAAAGAGAGTCAGTACTTGATCTCTCTTCCCTCATATTACTGCTGTTGTTCTGTATTTATAGTGTAAAGAAACCTAAAAATTTGCTTGCAAGAGAATCTAGTGGTGCTAATGTTCTCCTGAAGAAAAATTTTGATATGTCTATCTCACAAGAAGAAAGAGAAATATAAAAGAGAAGTAGAAATATGGTATAATAAGTAATTGGTGTCATGTATTTATGAAAAATAATTCATTACTCTAATTTTTTTTCAGACTTTGACTTTAAAAAGTTTTATTTCGTAATGAGGAGTAATTGAACATTCTTTCTTTGATCATTTTCCAGAGTTATCACTTTGTAAAGAACCATGAAACTGTGAAATTTGAAAATTGTGTATGCAACAGAGATATAAGCACACTCATGTCACATGACATTTTGTGAACTATTTTTTTTCCTTAAAAAAAGTTTGTATTAGGTTATCCTTAAAAATGGGCCACCTGAAAAAAAATTTTAATTATTCTTTAAAAAAATGATTCCATGGGTGCAGTTTGGTTTCAGCAGAAAGAGCTATGAAACTACTTGTATATGCATTTTCATTTTTTGATGGAGTGGGTAGGGGAAGGGATTTGTCTCCTCTTCTTCACTTTCCTGTTAAAGAGCCTGGCTTTTTCTTTATTTGTTTTTATATATTCTGTGTTTTGTTCATTGTTATCTCCTAATATTATGGGCTGAAGCATTCTCATTTTAACAAATACATAGTTCTTGCCACTTCTCAGTTACCATTTTATGAGTTTTGTAATTTGTAACGCATATATTAACTCATATAATCCCTTAACTAATACAACTCATTATTTTGTAATTTATAATACACTAACAACCCAATGAGGTAGATGATAGTATTATCCCCATTTTACAGTTGAAGAAACCTAGGCATAGGAAGATTAAATAACTTAGGGTCACACAGCTAGTGAATGTGGAACCAGGATTTAAACCACATCTGTTTGGCTTCAGATTCTCTGCCCTTAACTGTGAACATCATTATGCTGTCTCACAAGTTAGCACTCAAAATATTTTTATTACACGAATGAAAGAGAAAATTGAGTGAATGAAGTACTTCTTATCCTTCAAAAAGTATTACTACTAAATTCTGGAGATCTGGTACTATATCATAGCACATATGAATTACTTATCATTTATTATCCCATTTTTAGATGAAGAAACTGAGTTTTGATATGTTGAGATAGCTTGTCCCAGATGAATAAATGACAGACCCTGGATGTGAGCCCAACATTCTGACTTCTGACTCCAGTTTGCTTCACCATTGCTGCTTTGCTGACATCATATTTTACTGCATGGGGTGGGGTGGGGGGTGTCACAGTTTATTTCACTTATGACAGAACATGTAGTCAGTTTCCAGTTATAAATGATGCTAGCAAACACTTAGCTTACTAACTTTACCAAGATCTGTTCTGTATGAGAAACTGTACTCATTGCTCTGTGGGGTAAAAAGAATTCAGTTCCCAAACAGATCACAATTTGAGGAATTCCTCAAGTATCATTTCTTTCTTCAGACTCAGAGTGAATAGGTATTTAGTTAAGTTTATTAACAACTACAGTAGAAATGTTCTGAAGGCTTCTTAGGAAAATGACAGGTGAATTATTATATATAATTAGTGGCTAGTTTTTCTTTACTTCTTAAAATATTATTACATAATCCACAATGCTAGTGTTAAATGGGAGTGTTTTGATGTGTAGTCTAATTTTTGTTTAGAAACATCTTATTGTTGACCTTTGGGCCCGCAGGGAAGCGATCATCAAATGTCTTAAAGTGTTTTTGCTAGATGTTTAAACAGAAGTAAGTACAGCACACAAATCAGCAGGAAGATGAGGCTGTCACAGCACAAAATTTTCTTTGTTTTACAGGTTCTATTAGTTAATGTATTAGAATTCTCTAAATGCCACTTTTGCTTATTAAGTGGTTTTGAGAGCACATGAAAACATACGTTTTATTCTTGAATGCAGCATTTCTGAGATTCTTAGTAAATGTGGTTCTGGAAAAACAACCATTAGACACTTCTGCCCGTGTAGCACCCACATGCAAATGAAGATATTTTCCAAAACTGTTTTTCCTGTTTGTACAATCTCTTATTAAATCAGAAAATTTGCCTTTAAATTTCTGTTTCACTCACTGGAATTAAATTAGATGGCAAATATGACATTGGTTTAAAAACACAAAGGAAACATACTATCATTGTTTTATTTCATATTATAAATGAGATTAAACTATTAATAAGTTCAAACCAAATTTTAGTACATTTCTGAAAATAATCTATTTCCACAATGCTACGTTGACATGAATCTCAGATTCTTTAATCTATACAGTTAGTATGAAACCAGCAAACCTACGCCTGTTTCAGTATGTGCCAAAATGGCTATTAAAAAAAGTTGTCAGGGCTTCCCTGGTGGCACAGTGGTTGGGAATCCGCCTGCCACTGCAGGGGACGCGGGTTCGTGCCCCGGTCCGGGAGGATCCCACATGCCGCAGAGCGGCTGGGCCCGTGAGCCATGGCCGCTGAGCCTGCACGTCTGGAGCCTGTGCTCCGCAACGGGAGAGGCCACAACAGTGAGAGGCCCGCGTACCACAAAAAAAAAAAAAAATTACAACTGAGCAGGGTATGGAATATGGAACTTTCCATAGATCATAGAGCAAAAAATGTACAGTACATATTTGAGTATTATGGGATTTCTACCCATTTTTTTGTGATGATTAAATGATTGTAAGGATTTAGAGCACTAATTTTCAGGGAATTTCTATAATCTCATAAAATGTTGAAATATATAAAATATAATCTTTCCTTAAAAGCTGACTTTGGATTCCTATGACTACGTTGCAAGTGATCTAGAGTAGGCCGGTACAGCCAAGTCTAACACACCCCCCGCAGGGAGCTTTAAAAAAAACGCATATACGTAACTTGCTGGTCTCATCCCTAGACAGATTTATGAACCACTCATCTAATATCTGGAATTTCAATCAGTTTACCTTGTAGTCATTTAAGCACTAAGAATTATTGATCTTATAAAACTCAGTAAGTTTTACAAATGTGTTATTGGTGGCTTTTTCCAATATAGAAAGGTGAACAGTTGTGATGAGCTCTGTCTATAGATGACTGACAGTAACTCAAGCAAAACTGTCTCTGTCAATTTTTCATTTATTTAAATCAGTGAATCTAAGTATGCGTTAGACAGCTCTTTTTTAGGAAAAGTTTAGAAAAGATTTTAAATCCGACAACATTAACACCAACAGTAATCACAACCATAATAGACACCCTTCAGAGATCTGCCTATAAGTGTTGACTTTTGTTGTATAAATCTTGGGAACTGACCATATCCTGTTCCCAGAATATTGAATTTGATCATGTTAATCAAAGAAAGACTCTTAGTGTTCCCCAGTGAGCTTTTTGAGGTGTTGGGTTTTGCCTCATGTATCCTTCCTCGTATGTTTACATCCTGCTTTCAGGAAAATTCCTATTTGAAATTTAATAGATATGACTTCTCAAAACGGTAACATTCATTTATAAAAGTAACAATTTGTTCTGCCTTCCATTTCAGATTTATATGTGCATTATCACAAAGTAATTTCTGAGTAAGAAGGCAATGATTGCCCTTAGTAATGTACTGTTTTCTTCAATGTGTTTATTATTCTTTATAATTAAAATATTGATCTCTGTCTAAATGTTTATCTTAGGAACAGTAAAATTTCAAGTTATTGACATACATGCTTCTATGTTTATCTGCATAAAACATCAATAAAATCTATAGTTTGAGGCTCTTTTTACAGATAATAACTGATCATTTTGAAATCATCTAATTGTATATATTAATGAGTTTATAATCCTTTTCACATTTCGGTCAGAGCTTCTTAACCTGGAACCCAGGGTTTATAGGAGTTACTAGGGGATTTCATTGAGGAAGTTCATAGTTGGAACTATGAGAGTAGAAAATGAACTCTCTAAAATTATATGTAAAATTATGTGTGCAATTGCATGAGTGTTTGCCTGTATGCATGTGCATTTGAGTTTTGGAGGGCATCTCTAGCTACATCAAGAGATCTATAATCCAAAAGGAGTAAGCGTTAGTGGTTTGAGGTTTCATGCAGAAGTATAATGAAAAATTATTTTAACCAAAAAAACATTAAAAATAGTTTTTATACAATCATTATGTATTTTTTTTTATTACTAAATGAAATTTGGCATCTCCTAGTTTGACAGAATAGGTTACAGGTAGTGCAATTTAGTTTCAAAATGGATATCTGTGATAACATATTTTTATCCAATTTTTAAAGAATTTAAGGAATAACTGCATAATATAGCTTTTAAAAATTCAGATATAATTGACATATAGCATTATATTAGTTTCAGGTGTACAACATAGTGACTTGCTATTGGTATATATTGCAAAATGATCACCACAGTAAGCCTAATTAACACCCATCGCCTAAGTTACAAATTTTTTTTCTGTTGTGATGAGAACTTTTAAGATTTACTCTCTTAGCAACTTTCAGATAGAGACTATAAAATTATTAACTATGGTTACCATGCTGGACATTACATCCCATGCCTGTTGCTGGAAGAACATGACCATGTCAAAACTTGTTTGGCACCAAAACACTTTCTCTGTGGATCTGTAGTTCATTTTGTGCTGCGTCTATGCAATACCAAAATTAATGAACTTGCATTAATGAGAATTTAGTTAAAGATAGTCCAGATCTTCTGTACTGTTTCTTCTAAGCTCAAAACTTTATTGAACTAGAAAGAATGCTAGAGGTGGCCACACATTCTATAAAGATAGATTAAAAATCATAAGCTACTGAGCACCATTATTTTGATTAGCCACTTAGACCTCAAATGTATATGTTTGGTTTATATAACTATTTAAATCGTAAGGTTCATTTTTGTGGAATATAGTATAAACCAATGTGTATTTGGATGGAGAGAGCTTTATAAGCCTACAATACTGCTGGGTTAATTAATTTCAGGACATTTACATCACTTCTTTAGGAGTTGAACATATTGGGGTGAAAGCCTCTCTTTTTCATACTTAATTATTAAGAAGAAGCAGATCTTGTTCACCCATATCATTGATAGATATAGACATAGTTAAAGGTTTCTTGGGGGTTTGTTTGTTTTTTGTCTTTTAAGAGTAGGGTAGTATTAGCACTGTGGTTGAGAACCAGGGCTCTGGAAGCCAAGAGAATGGAGTTGATTATCTACTTTATGTTTTATTAGTCACATGATCTCAGGCATTTACTTCAGTCTGTGTGCCTCAGTTTCTCCATCTCTGAAGTGCAAATCATAATTAGGCTTGCCATGAGAATTAACTGAATTAATGCATATATGGCAGTTTAAACAACGCCTGACACAAAGTAAATATTCAGTAAATATTGTCTGTCATTCTTAGTGATTATAGTCTGATAGACTGACTATTAAATGTAGTGTTTTTACTACCCTGTGTGGATTTAATTTCAGTTTATAGGACCGAAAAATACACATGATGATGTATTTCTTGAGTCTAGAAGTCAAGAATGAAATGTCATTTGGGCAATAAAAGGAAGATACATATTTGATTGAGTCGCATATTATCTCTTTTATTCAAATGAATTAATTCTTCTTAGTCACCAAATTATCTAAAATTTGAATATTAAGGTGTTCATAGAAAAATACTATCTATAGAATTAGTAAGAATGCATTTTTAAAAAGATATTTTGATGAGGGTAGATACATGGATACATTAGGCAGACCCCTTCCTTTATCTCATGGTTGCAAAGGTGACAAAGAGAGCAAGGTGAGGTAAAGCTTGTTCAAGAAACACGGACTTCCCTGGCGGTCCAGTGGTTAAGACTCTGCACTTCCACTGCAGGGGGCATTGGGTTCGACCCCTGGTTGGGGAACTAAGATCCCACATGCTGTGTGGCGTGGCCAAAAAAAAAAAAAAAAGTACACCGGAGATTATTAACCTCATTCTAAAAGTTTGGAACACACTTTTATCATTAGACTTTAAAAGTTACACATCACAGTTCCAAGAGCTCTTCTGCAAAATACTGAAACTTGTTCTTAGAGTTCACAAAACTTAATTAAATATATATTGCTGGCCTGGACCACTGCTGCATTTGTTAGCGGACTCTTTGAACGTTCAGCTCCCAGGAAAATGAACGGAAATGTGCAGTCATTATTTCAGGGATGGTAAATGCAGTCCCAGGGAAGAAACTGAAAACCATAGGACTTCGTTGACCGAAGACTGTGCCAGCACTACATAACAGGCCATTGGCCATGCAGATGGACAGTGGAGCCCCACACTGAAACATCTGTTAACTACATAAAACTGTTAAAGGGATTAACACTGCCAGAGGCTGAAATGTAATCAGACAGGTGAAACAGCGATAAGATAAATATTCCTGCTTGAAATAAAAGTAATGCTCATTAATTTATTTTTATATTGCTGTGGTAACTGAGTTTAGAATTCTTGTGAAATACGTTAAACTCTTCACAATATATCCTTTCTCTTTGCAAGGTGTAGAAAATTAGAGAGATGCAAAATGGGATATTATTTTATTTTACTTTAATTTGAAATTTTTTCTGATATTTTAATAGACTTCATTGCATATAATTTGGGTGTCATTCTCTGTACAGATGATGCTACAGAAAAATGTGTGTAATTTGCACTTATGGCAAGCGAAGCTCAGTTGCCAAATTCTTATTTGTAAAGTATATCATCATATAATGTAAAAACAGAGTATAAAATATAAATGTTTAAAGTGAAGCTAAAATTGGGATGTTTCTGCTTTTGACCTTGGAAATAAAGGAGAAGAAAGATCTGTGGAAAATAAATACAGCAGTTTTGCTGTATTCTGGTTTGCACATTAAGCTGAGCTAATGTTTATTATGGGTCATTCATAAAAACATTCCTTAGTTTACTGAATGAATTTGTGATTGCCCCTTTCAGAGGTGTCTGTGTGTGTATGTATCTGTGTTTAAGTGTTTGCTTGTATTTATGTGTCGGTTTTAAATAAATAATTACAAAAGTGTACTTTCATTTAGCCTGCAGGGGCTTATAATTATTACATTATGCATATTGATTTCTAAATTCAAGTACCTTATAAGCTAAGAATCATCTATGAAAGTATTGTCTATAGAGCATTCTATGAAGAAACAGTGATTGTAAGAGGCATATTCTGTTTTTAGGAAGTGGAAACCATTTGGGGTTTAGAATTATTCTGAAAATTCTTTTCGCACACATTTTTTACTTTTGCTTTTCCCACATTGACTCGATCCCACCCAACAAACTGATGTTTATACCATAGCTAATGTCCCTGTATTCACTGATATCCATTGACAAAAATCATATGAACAAGTTACGATTATATTTGTGTTGACATCTCTATTTTTCATATATTTTAAACAATCAGAATGACAGTTTTATCAAGTAATTTTAATCTAGTCAAAAATATTAGCATTATTTTTTAAAGATTAAATATCAAATCAGTGTGATTTGTCATTTTTCTGGGGTCAGCAGATCCTCATTAACATGTCTTAAATAGAGGACAAATGTGTAAGCACGGGCATAAGCTATTATACTGAACGTTAAATATGCACACGCTCATATATATTTTATTGGAAACTTTTAATGCTGTAGAATTAAGAAATAAACCTGGGGGAGACTAACTTCCTCAAAGATGTTAGGATACAGATTTATTTTTAAGAAAAGCTCTGCTTTGTGGCAAGTCAAAGGATTATGGAGGTAAGAGATTATACAAGGAAAACCTTTAAGAAAATAAATTTTTCTTTGTCATTTCAATATCATTTCTTTGGAAAAGTTCTGATAAAACAATTTAGTGCTGCTTATACAAAATATACCCCTGATATTACACAAATTGCCGAAGTTCTACTAGAAATTATGGGAAGAATAATGCCAAAAGGAACACCAGAAGTATGTTTACCTTTTAGAATTATAGAATAAGTTCTTTTCATACATGTACACAATTATGAAGAGGCAAAGTCTGCAAGAAACTTCATTTTTCAGGGCAAATGAGGCTTAAAGTGCGAAACAGCAAAGAGTATCATCAGAAACAGTGCTTCAGATAACAAATGGAATTGGAAATATCTTCTGCATAAGCAGAAATGAATTTACAGTATACTTCTCTGATGTCAGAATAACTTGGGTGGCTGATGTCTTCTAAAAAGCATGAGAGGAAGGTGGAGAACTGAAAGAGGACCCTCCTTTAATTAGGAGTACCATAAAGAACAGGCAGCTGCTTAAAATTAAAAAGAAAATTAAATATTTGGAATGTTATTTGTTTAAACATTATAATATCATGAGAAGGTTTATTACAGATGACCACTACATTTAATGTTCATAGGAAAATCTAAGACTTTCAAAGAAAAGCCAAAAATAGACAAAACTAATCAATATAGGCTTTGTAGAAAGGCTGCGTTGCCGTTTGAACTCAGTCTAAGGGAGAGAATCTTCTTATTTTTACTTCTCCTATGAATTGATCTTTGTCTCACTCTAGTGTCAACCTGTAAAGTTAATGTATTCTTTTTTGAAATTTCTTTATTCCTTTTGCTCCTGCAGAGTGACGTTTTTCACCGTTGCAACTGAATAAGCCATGTAATCAATTAAAATTAAAAAGCTTACTGAATTTTAAACAAATATATATATATCTTTTCTTTTGATTTCTCTTTCAGGAAGTTGATGGCAATAAAGTTATGTCTTCATTTGCCCCACACAACTCATCTACCTCACCTCAGAAGGCAGAAGAAGGTGGGCGACAGAGTGGCGAGTCCTTGTCTAGTACAGCCCTGGGGACTCCTGAGCGGCGCAAAGGCAGCTTAGCTGATGTTGTTGACACCTTGAAGCAGAGGAAGATGGAAGAGCTCATCAAAAATGAGCCAGAAGGTAAAGGATGGAAAAGAAAACAAACCTGATTTTAATGGTTTGATTTTAACTTCTAGCTCCCTTTTCTGACGCACTCTCAAGGTTAAATTGGAAGAAACCGAATGCAATGAAGATGCATAGTATTTTTTTTTTAGAAACATATTTATACGTCTAACCCCAATTTTATAAATCATTAATTTTTGTTATGATGTCTTCCTTATTTTCACACGAGTAAGTTGTGGTTGAGTAAAACTTAAGGTTCAAGAATACAAAGTGGCAGAAGAGCCCAGGACAGTCACCGCCTACCTGCCAGATATGTGCAGTCTAGTTTGTGCTTCCCCACCAGGGCCATTTTACAACTTTGTTGCATTTTATAACCTTTATACATTAATGCATCTTAGACTGCCTAGACAATTCGGTCTATTTTTTGTATAGTCTAAAATTAGTATGGTTAGAACTATTGTGTATTTGAAAAGTAGTGATTCTCTTACTGTTAGCTTAGCTGAGGTTCCCAGTTTTTCAACTTCCAGGATGCCTTTCTTTTAAGATTTCATTTTCTAAATCTCTTTAATAGTTACAGATAGTCTCCTACAGGTGATAATGCTCATGGACTCATCTTAAAATGAAAGCAAACGAACTAGTAAAACGATTGATGCAAACTGTATAATTTATGAATAAATGATAGTCATCCTTTACGTTACAGATGTTTACTAACTCCTGTTTAAAACCTATGTCCATCCTAAACACGGATGCCACGTTGCACACAAGAACATGCCTCCTATTTATTTCAGAGTCAGATGGAAAAGTGAAACAAACAAACATAAAACAGTGACATAAAAAGACATGCTTTACACCAAAAATATACTGCATTTATACTATTTAACACTATTTTTAACTGTTGTTAGGACACTGGTAAATTATATCTGGCGCAAAATGTATGTTAACCAGTATTTGGAGTCATGTGGTAATTAAATATTTCTGGGTCTCTACCAGATGCATAGCTGGGACATGGATTTTAGTTAAAATTTATGTAATTCACATGATCTTACAGTTGGAAGGAATTTTGGAAATAATCTAGTCAGCCAAAGACTTTTTGGCTCTAATCTTCATGGAGATAAAAATGGAGTTTTGAGGAGGACCCACACAACCTTTTTCTTTTAATGTGCTGCATTTTTTTCTGAGAGTAAAAATAGTATTTTCTTACTATAAGAGTTGTTTAAAAAAACAGAAAAATTAAAAGGAAGATGATAAAAATCACCCAGAATCATAGCTTTCTGGTATAACATCTTTATGATAGTTGTCTTTTTCTTTATTTTTGTATATGCTATTCATTTTGCATGATTAACTTTCTACATTTAAAATTATTTTGCATCTTTTATGTTGTGATACAGCATTATTAACTAAAGTCCATAGTTTATTCAGATTTCTTTAGTTTTCACCATGTGCTTTTTCTCTTCTAGGATGCCATCACATAACAGATTACATTTAGCTATTTAGTTCTCATGCCTCCTTGGGCTCCTTTTGGCTTCAACAGTTTCTCAGGCTGTTCTTGTTTTTGATAACCTTGAAAATTTTGAGGAATACTGTTCAGATATATTGTAGAACGCCACTCTATTAGAATTTGTCTGGTGGTTTTCTCATAATTAAACTGGGACTGTGGGTTTGGGTAGAAAGACCACAGAAACCAAGTACCATTCTTGTCACATCACATCAAAAGTACATACTTACGATGTGATTTACGAATGTTGGTGTTGACCTTGATCACCTGGCTGATAACAGTGTTTGTCGGGTTTCTCCACTGTAAAGCCTCCCTGCCCCCTTTCTGTACCTTACTCTGTGGAAGGAAGGTGCTGTGTACAACCCACATTTAAGGAGTAGGGGACCTTGATCCCCATCCTTCACAGTGAATCATCGAGAAATTTATTTGTATTTATTCTTTATTGGAGATTTATCTCTCTCTGTCATTTGCTTATTCAATCACTTATTTATATCAGTATGAACTCACGGATGTTTATTTTATACTTTGAGTTATAATACAGTTTTTTATTTTGTTAGTCACATTGTTCCAGCTTTGTTCATTGGAGGCTTCTTCTGTTGTCACTTTGACGTACCACTGTGATGGTGGGTTTTTTCTTTTTTTTGAACACTTGTTTACTTTCTGGTACTATAAGATACTGCAGATTCATCTTGTATCTTTCCTTCTCCCAGTCCTAGAATAAGCCATTTCTCTAAGAAGCCCTGGTTCCTTTTATTGGAGAATGGTGTTAGAAAGCAAGATCTGGATATGAAGTGTGCTCTTTGCTACTGAGGTGTCATTTCTTTTAGGGCCTTGGTATTCCCTCAGTGTTTCATGTGAGCTTCCTTCCAGGTGGGTGCACAGACTCTTAATTTGGAAGTATATGACAGGCTGAAGCCAAACGAATAATTCCTAACAGGAAAAAGGGCAGGAGACAGTGCTTGCCAATTTGCTTAGCAGGAAACATTCAGAGGTACTGGGAATTAGGAGAAAATTAGCTACACAGGCAAAAAAACAGAGATAGAGCATCCATGGCAGAAAGAGTTGACACAAAGAAATATCGTTATGTATGTGGACATTAGACTGTTTTCGTTATTGTATTTCCCACAGCTCTTTTTTTGTACTTTAATTCCTACAAATATATCAAAAGCTCAGCTCAAGAGTGACTTGTTATTGAATAATACAAAGATATTGAGAAAATACAAAGATAGAGTTTATGGAAGACTGGCATATAGGTTGACCATGCCAAGCATCTAGAAGCCCGAGTCCCAGAAAGATAGTTTTTGTATGAATACAAAACGACTAAGATGGTGTTATGTTTATGTACACAAGATTCCTAGACATGCTTTGAGTACACAGAAATGTAAGTAGACTCATAGTTACTTATTTATTTACTTACTTACAATTGAAGCATAGGTGATTTACAATGTGTTAGTTTCTGGTGTACAGCAAAGGGATTCAGTTACGCTTATTTATAATATTCTTTTCCATTATGGTTTATCACAGGATATTGGATACAGCTCCCTGTGCTATCCAGTAGGACCTTGCTGTTTATCTATTTTATGTACACTAGTTTGTATCTGATAATCCCAAACTCCTAATTACCCCTCTCCCACCCCCTTTCCCCTTTGGTAAGTTTGTTTTCTGTATCTATGAGTCTGTTTCTCTTTTGCAAATAAGTTCATTTGTGTCATTTTATAGATTCCACATGTAAGTGATGTCCTATGGTATTTGTCTTTCTCTTTCTGACTGACTTCACTAAGTGTGAAAATCTCTAGATCCATACATGTTGCTGCAAATGGCATTATTTCATTCTTGTTTATAGCTGAGTAGTATTCCATTGTATATATGTATATACCCCATCTTCTTTATCCATTCGTCTGTCAGTGGACGTTTAGGTTGCTTCCATGTTTTGGCTATTTTAAATAGCACTGCTATGAACATTGAGGTGCATATATCTTTTCAAATTAGAATTTTCTCCGGATATATGCACAGGAGTGGGATTGCTGGACCATACGGCAACTCAATTTTTACTTTTCTGAGGAACCTCCATACTGTTTTCCATAGTGGCTGCACCAACTCACATTCCCACCAATGGAGGGTTCCCTTTTCTCCACACCCTCTATAGCATTTATTGTTTGTAGACTTTCTAATTATGGCCATTCTGATTGGTGTGAGGTGGTACTTCATGGTAGTTTTGATTTGCATTTCTCTAATATTAGTGATGTTGAGCATCTTTTCATGTGCCTATTGGCCATCTGTATGTCTTCTTTGGAGAAATTAGACTCACTTTTATTGATGAAGAAATTTGCTCTTGTAAGAATATTTAGTAACTGCAACTATTGGGAGTATTATCAAGGAGCAATTTATGTATCTGAGTAAAGTGATGATCTTAATCACCAAAAAAAAAATAATAACACGGCAGAAAATTGTATCACAGAAAAGGAATAGAGTGTTAAAGGAAATTTCTTTCTATTTTTTTTTTAACTGCAAAAAGAGAAAAAGGGAGAAATATATCTAGGAAGATATGTGAAAGGCTCCACAGCAAGTGGGAAGTTACATTCTAAATATTCTGATTCTTATTATCTCTGTTTTCAGATGAGGAAACTGATGTTGAATATGTCACAGGGTGACTGTTGGGGTCATTATTCAAACTGATTAAAAAACTCCACTAATTAAAGGGTATGGTTAGACATGAGAATGGACACCAAAACCTGACATTAGCCAAACATCAGGACAGTGACATTGCATACAGTACAAACAAATGATCTGTAGTTCTGTGATGTACTATAACATCAAAAGAGTAAAATACCTAGGAATAAATTTAATGAAAAAGTACAAAACAGTGTTATAGTTCTGTGATGAGGGCAGTAATATGGGGATGAGGAGAGTAGGGAGAGAGTGAATGGAACTAAATGTTAAGCTGACAGATATCTGCTACGGAAAAATCTTTTCTTCCCTCAAGCTATGTTTTCCATTGTTTTTCAAAGGCCATTAAAATGAACAGCAGGTTGTGATGAAAATTTCATTAAGCCCCAGCTAAATCGTTATGAGAGTGCCATATGCATGCCTTTGCTTCCTCTCACGGGGCGGGGGATGCAGATTTCAGTAGAAGGTCCGTATTATTTCCGACCTTATCCCTGCCAACAGCAAACTAGCGGAAATTCAGAAGTTAGAAGAGAGTGGTGTGTCGTAAAAAAGGAGGCCACCGAGGTAAAATGGTTAGGAAGAAAATAAGATTTGCATATGGGCCGAAGAAAAGATGGCTCTTTTATTCGAGCTAGCTTATCTTTTCAAGCAATTAATTAAAATATTTTAAAAGTTATAAATAGAAAATATATTTATATACTTTTGTTTGTATCTTTTTCCTCCATCAGAATTTTTGTCTGTCATTACTTTAAAAGTTCTGGTGCTGAAGATTCTCATTTGTCCAGTGACACTTTAACTGATGTGGAACCTGCCAAAGTTCATAGTGAATTTTCAGTTTGAAATGTCTGACCTATGTAAGATATTTTTTATATTTGGTAGTAACTATGCTCTATCAGTTGTTTTTTTTAACTATTAGACTTAGGAGTTAAGAATGACGAGCTTTAATATCATAATATGTGATACATTATTCCTATATCAAGGCCTTGAATAAATGATATGTATTCGGTTGTTTGCATATATTAAGTGCATATCATGTGTTAATGATAGTGTTAAGTACTTTATATGAAATAGTTTATTTAATCTTTACATAAACCTCATAACCAGGGCTATTATGTATAGCTATTCCAGTTTCAGGAAATGCCAGACACATGAACTAAATATTCTGTTTCTTATTATCTCCATTTTCAGATGAGGAAACTGATGATTAAATATGTCACGGGGTGACTGTCGGGTCATCATTCAAACTGAAGTCAACCTTAAACTAAAATTCATGCCCTTAACCACTACTTACACTGCTTTTTCTAATTAGGAATTTTGCCAGTAATAGTTTAATGTTAACACATTAATACATGTGTCCCTAAATTCCTATGAAATATTGAATAAGAAAGTAGTATTCCATAATTTTCTGCTAAAGTAAATTTCAGATTCCTCAATGGTGATCAAATTTCCAGAAAGCTTTAATTGAAAATCAGCTCAGTTTAAACTGTTTGATTTTAAAGTGTTAAAAAAAAAATGCCTTGGAAGATATCTTAAGAAAAACTTGTTTTAGAAGAATGTCTGGGAGCAAATTAGTTTGGCATAATAAAAATTCGGAATTGGAATGAAATGTAGACACATTTTAGCCCTCTCTCCTCATTGAGAGAGACAGAGAGAACTGAGGTAGATCACACGGCAAGTTAGTGTTAAAGCTAGAATGAGAATCCAGTGCACATCCTACAGGTCCAGGTGCCTTTTTTCTCCAGTTCAGTTATGTCATACCTTCTGGTATTCTTTACTCTCTCTGTCTTGATTTTCTTAGAAATAATGTCATCACCCCATCTTAGTTTTAAAGAGTATATCATTGATCATTAAATTAAATCTGAACAAATCTAAGATAACCAGCTATCTTAATTTAGCTAATAAAGCCAAGATAGATGGGTATCCACAAATGTCCTGTGTTCTCAAGTTCCAGGTAGCTAGGGACTGTAGTCTATAACTACAGATCAGCCTTTAAATTTAGGGGTCAGATCCAGACTTCGATTTTCATTCAAACCTTAGGCTCAGAACAGTGCAGGTGCAAGTAATTTTTACCTTGATGAGAACTTTATATATCTCATTTAAAATAGAATCCTTTTAGATACAAGATTGTAACAGGCTTCATATTTTAACTTTTCTATATTAATGTCTACAGTACTCCTATGTCACTTTGGAATGACCTTTTCAGCTTATTTATATCTCTTCCTCCTAGAAACACGACAAACAACACCTTTTCTTCATTCCCATCCCCTCTATCTGTAATTCTGTTCCTCATTTCTCCAAGTCCAAGTTGCTAGAAAGAGTTATTTACACTCACTGCATTAACTTTTGCATCTTTTTAAGAACTGTTACTTGCCTCCCTCCATTGTTAGTTACTTAACTGTACTGTGACTGTCCACTTATTTGTCAGGTTTCTTCCCCTGTATTAAATGCCTTAAGGGTGAGGATAGTGCACATACTAAATATTTAAAATATTTGTTGTAAGGACGTTTATACTGCTTCAGTGTTACCCTGCTGTCTTGGGAAAAGGAGAGGAAAGACCTTAATAAATACACGACCCTTCTGCCAGATGTTATGTGAGCTACCTCATTTAATCCTCAGAAACTCCGAAGCTGGTATTATTACTTATCTTAAAAATTAAAAATCAAGTTTTAGTAACTTGTTCACGTTCTTGTCATATGGAGGAACTAGAATTAGAACGAACTTCTTTTCCTCCGCAAAACTGCTTGGCATTGAACACAAGACCCGACCCTTTAATCCCCTTAACGTTACTTTCCACCATTCTCTAAGGTACATGTTCTCATGCTGTCTTTATTAAAGAAACTGCATGCAGTTCTCTCAACACTCTGTATTTTTAATACTACTCTGCCTTTTCATATGCAGTTTCCTCTGCCTTAAATATCATACCCTGTCTCATCCACCTAATGAATCTATATGCACCCTTTAAGACTCAACGCCTTCTCTGAACACCTTTGTCAGAATTTGGTTTAGTCTACACTGCTAACATAACTCATGCCTGTTAGTTCTGACCACATTACCATCATTGTTTATTTACCTGCTGTCTTCCACAGCTGTAAGTATGTGAACGTTGAAATGAGTTCTTGGTTTGATTATCTGTGTCTCTCCGCTTCCTAATAATGAACTTGATGCATAGTAGGTGATTGTGTTACCTGTGGATGACGGTCCACCCACTAATTGACATTTTTAGCCTTTGCTAACACTCCCCTAAAAATTGAGTAGATTTCATTGCTCGCCTTCTTTTCTTTTTTTTAAAAATTATTTATTTATTTTTGGTTGCATTGGCTCCTCGTTACTGCTCACAAGCTTTCTCTAGTTGTGGCAAGCTGGGGCTACTCTTTGTTGTGGTGTGAGGGCTTCTCATTGCAGTGGCTTCTCTTGTTGTGGAGCACGGGCTCTAGGCACGCGGGCTTCAGTAGTTGCAGCACGCGGGCTCAGTAGTTGTGGCTCGCAGGCTCTACAGCGCAGGCTCAGCAGTTGTGGCCCATGGGCTTAGTTGCTCCAAGGCATGTGGGATCCTCCCGGAACAGGGCTCGAACCCTTGTCCCCTGCATTGGCAGGTAGATTCCCAACCGCTGGGCCACCAGGGAAGTCCCCGCCTTCTGTTTTCACTGCCCTCTTTTCTCATGTCCTACTCAGTTAACCTTCCTACCTGTTTATCTCATTCATCTTGGCCTCTCCATCCTTCTTGTCATTATTGAATCTTTGAGATCATTACTTTAAATTCTTCCTGTGACTTAGAGGTTAAAGTATTGTCCCCGGTCACAAAGCTAGGTATTAAGATCCAGGATACAAAACTAAAATACACACGTAACAAAAACTTTATATATTTTATGGTCACACTAATCTTTGAAATAACTGTAGTATTGCTAATATATTGGCATTATCTATGAATTTGTGGCCACAGATTACAATTTCCCCCCACTGCTATGGGCAAAGTAAAAAGTGAATTGATCTGTGAATAATTTTCCAGAATTCGATGCTGTAAATGGTTCTTTAATAGTGTTTCATCATAATGGAGACCAGCACTCTTTTCTAGGACAGAGCTGGCATGGGAGAGAGAGTTATTATTTCTTACGATGAGCTCAAGATGCTAACAGGCTACAGTTGGATCTATCACTCCACCACCCCACCCCGCCCCCCCACAGTGCATCTCCGGAGGCCTGTAGTCAAAGAAAAGTAACTGACTCAACTCCTTCCTTGTTCCCTCCAGTCTTTCAGGGACTCTAAGATGTTCCCTCAAGGGGAGAGTTTCCAAACTCAGGATTCAGGAGTTCCTTCAGAGGGCTTATAAATCCTAGAAATTGTATGCAGAATGGGGAAAATATGTATATTTGTGCGTTTTTTGAGACCTAGTTCGTCGTTCTTATCTGACTTTCAAATCAATTCATGATGAAAAAGGGTAACTGCACTGAGTCAGGGTTTGAGTTGCAGTCCTGGTTCTGTCACTGATTACTGTGTGTAAGATATATATCAATATAGTTTAGTCTCTGATCAGTTTTGAAGCATTAACTTACAAGTATTTAGCAATATTTGGGAATGCCATTGTATCTGTTTTGCCACATTTGAGGGAAATGCAGCTTTTAAATTTAAATAAGGATTTCTTTGCATTAAACTGAGCATCTACCTTATGATTTATATTATAAAAGACATTATATTTACCTGCCTTTAAATTGCTGTAGTAATTGCGTTAATGTAATAAATATCTGTCCTCTGTTGGCAAATCTAACTGCCCTACTTTCTTCAGAGGGTTGTTAAAGGAAACAAATGAGGTAATGCACATGAAAGTACTTTATAAATTATAACCAACTTGGAATTGTACCAGTTATTGTCATTACCACATCTTGGCTGGTTAGAAACATTGTTACTTTAGGCATACCAGAAACATTATATGGCTCCAGTGATGCTTTCCCAGGATACTTACATGTACTGAAAAATTCTGGTTCAGACCTGCAAAATTCTGGAAATTTAGGATATGTAATCCACAACAAAAACGACAAACCCAACGTTCATGAAAATCCTAGGATAGCTAGTTGTTTTGAAGTTTATTTATATAAATTTCCCTAAATAAAATATGGTCAGGCAAGTTGGTACCTGAAGAATTACTTTTCAAAAAGAAAGAAGATTTCTCTATACTGATACAGATAACATTGCAAAATGTGACCAATATGAGACTAGGAGAAGCAATTTAACATTGGGTTTGTGGATTTCTTATATTCTTATTTCTACAGTAAATGTGAATGTGTACTGAAGACAAAGATAATTGAAGGCTCCCTTGGCCAGAAGTTTCATAATTTTCTAAGATTTTAGCTTTCTCTCATTTGTTCTTCCTTCCTCCCCTATTCTGATTTTTTTCTTGTCATCCCTTTTGTGTGTACACGTGGGTATGTGTGTAGTCCTCCTTTCTGAGCCCACATATGCTTGGTTTTATTTAGCATCTGTATCTGTCACTGTTCTTCCTTCTTAGAGTATGATGCCCACACCTCCAAAATTGTTACACCATGATGACTGTACCCCTTGTGTGTGAGATACTGCATTTATTTGTGAAATTTTGTTTCTACTAGAACTAGACCTTGTCATCATTTACACAATTGGGACTTTTTCCTGAACTTCTTCAAAAAAATCTTTGCTCACAATTTTATATTACAAGACCCTAAAGGCATAACCTATTACTACCAAAGTCACCCAGTGTTACTTTGCATGAAACAGTTCATTGCTTTTAGTACAGACTTCACAAAAAAGTTCTCTTTTTGTAAGAACTAATAAAATAATGGAATGAATTTGGAAAAGTATATATTGTGACAGATCTCAAGACTTCACCCTGAGTCACCTACAGACCGGAGACCATCACTGGGTGAAGAAAATATTGGGAGTTTTATTGTCATCAATTTTCTCCCTCGCTCTGTCTGTCTCCGTCTCTGTCTCTGCCTGACTGTCTGTCTCTCTGTCTCTTTCTCTTTCTTTCTCTCCAGCAGATACAGCAGGGAATATTGTTCAGTGGATATCACCCTGACACCATGCAGTCAGTATACTACAAATTCTCAGCGGCAAAGGCCAAAAAACTTCCTCTTAACTCCATGTATACCATTTCTAGGGTTGGGCTGGACACTTTTTAAGTTTATAACTGTACGTTTATGGAACAAAAAAGTGTAAATTCTTGGTCATGAATGATGCTGTCTTAAAACTTAAAAATATGTATGAATATCCTTGTGTAATGTATCTTTTTGATATTTGCTTCTGTCACATCTATTGAAAATTATTCAATTTAGTTGCTTGTACCTTCTGTGGTACTTTGTGTTTTTTTCCCCCCCAAATAATTACGTGTTAATAATGGACTTTTAATTTCTATTACAAATGTGTTGACATATAGACCCATTAGATTCTCTAAATGGACATAAAGCTTTTTCTCCTTGTTTTAAGATGTATTTTAGGGGTCCTAAAGTAGATATTATAAGCAGTGTATTTCCATCTGTGCTGTGCCACGGCGTTATATATAATTACTCTGTGGAAAAGACGGGCCCCTGGTGCATGGTATTTGGCCTTGTGAACATCCCTACAGGCACCGAGTGTTTGATGTTTGAGTTTACGTTAGAAATCACAACGCCTCCTCTTTTACTTTAAATGTCTGTTGTTGAGCAGCCCGTTAGAATTTAAACTGAACCATATTACATTAACAGATAAGTTGAAATTGAAATTCAAAATTACCCCCTAACTTTACCAACTTTTTAATTATTATTTTTATAAGGAAATTATGGAGATTGGCTTTCCTAAATTCAAAATCCCAAAGCATTTCGTTAAATTAAGAGTATTGAAATTCACTTTGAAATTCACTCTTATTTTAAAGCCACATTTGATGAGGTGGGAAAAATAAAAACTGGAACGGATCAGGGGGAAAACCTAAAGATACTTTAATTGGCAGAGGTTTGAGTTGCTTTTGTTTAGTTACTCACTGTCCTTTTGACAAAGTACACGTTGAAGAGGTTTTGTAAGTGCCGTTGCACTGAAGGACAAACAAGGGTACTTTTCAGTTGAGCCCTTTTCAGTTTTGTTCCTCACACTCCCACCGCTGTTGGAGGCTACTCCTAATGCATTGTGGCTACGGGTTCGTCTATGCAGTCTGTCACTGGAAAATGTCTCTTCTTGCTGAGCCTGCTGGAGTCTAACTTCCAGGCACCCTTTTCCAAGGCACCGCTGTATGGAAATCAACACTCATAAAATGATGATAAAGAAAAGAGTTTATTTTTTAAAGGTCAGGACAAGAAGACACCCTCAAATGCTGTAGAACCTATGTCTTTAGGAATAAGTGTTTTAACTTTAGCACAGAGTACACTGAGTCTGAAGCCTTGTAATCTTTCAACACTAGAGTGAAACGTATTCACCCTCATCTTCGTTTCAAGCGGTATCCGTCACAGCGGTTTATCTCGATGTTGTTGATTTCATTGAGTGTTACAGAAAATTAATGTATATTTTCTCAGAAGACCTTCTGACTTGGATTGTAACGGCTCAGGGATTGCCTCTGGGGGATCTTCTTCAGAGTAGGAGGTCCCTGAGCTGAGATCCAGGGCTATCTGTGCAAGAATCCCATTCGGCCAAGAAAGCTTATATTTTTCTTTTCAATTAGAACTTGTACTTTCGTTCATAAAATGTAATCATATTTAAGACTATGTCCTTAATGCTCATCCTTCTGTGAACAATCAAGGCGGCCTTCTTTTTTCAGGTGGCTATCTGTTACACAAGAAGAGTACTATTTGATTCCTGCTTATACGTGAGTTTACCTACCAACAGGACTGTGAAAATCATTGCAAACTTGTCTTCACCCAGATGTTTCTAATATTTCCTAAACCTTTCAGATAAATGAGGTACCCCTGTTTTCCTTGTCCATACTAAAACCCTCGGGTCCAGACTTGGAGTTATAATGCAGGGAGCACTTAAAAAACGCCCATTGACCCAGGCTGGACATGGACATTAGGGGAGGGTGCCAGACCTTCTTGCAGCTCACGTGCCACAGCTTTTGGAGATATCACTTATTCAAGAGTGAAGAGCCAGCCACCTGTTTCTGAGGCCTCTGTTCCCTCACATTAAAGGTTCAGGCCCTTGCTGAATCTTAACACTCTAATCTGGGGAACACACACAGCATTTTTCTGAAGCTGATTTGTCAGACTCGACTAGCTGGAGGATTTTGTGTGTTTGCGCGCGTGTGTGCTTTTCACTCAGTTACCCCTGAGGCACTTGTCACGACTGTGCATATTAAAATTAATCAGACCTCCTAGGCCCATGTGTCTGTGTGTTTCACATGAAGAAGTGGATATCAAGCAAATGCCCTAATTAAATGGGCCTGCTTGGTTTTGTTCTAGTGGATGCTTGGTCTTTTTTTTTTAATAGGAGTTGCTTATGGGGAAGGCACGGACAGCACTAGAGTCGGTGGAGAGCTCACTCAGAGTTTCCTTTGCCACCTGCTCCCAGAGTTCTGAGACCTCAAGGACTCCCAGTGTGCCCTCCTTAACCACCCTTAATGTTGAAGAAAAATATGGCCAAGATCGTGAGGGAGCAATGAGGCTAGGGCAGAACAAGATGAGCATATGACCTGGATATTTGGGTTGATTAAGATAGTCTTTCCTCCATGTCGATAATCTTCGGATACCAGATTGTGCTCCGTGCTCCCACTTTTGGATGATGGAGTTTGACACTGAGGGGAAGGTATTATGTAGAATTCAGAGCTAATGCCCTTTCTTTATGCCCTGAATTTGAAAGCTGACTTTTATTCATATATCTTTTCAGGTCATCTACATATCATGTAGAAACCATTTATGAGACAATAAGGAATAAATAAATATATACATATACATACACACACGTGTGTGTGTGTGTGTGTGTGTGTGTGTGTAATTTCACTTTTACTCTGATGTTTTCTGGCTTTAGCTTATTTTCATTTATGTTAGACTTTGATCGTGGCTTTTGGAAAGACTGTCACGGAACATTTGGAAACAAACTTTAATGAAGAGTTAAGCTCAAAACACTGAAAATGTGTCAGGCTGACGAAACAGAGTAGCTTTCTTGTTTGAGTATTTAATGTCATAAATGAGGTAAACTTTTAACACGCTGATCACTGAGCTTATGGATTTTAGTTCCAATTCATGCATATTATTTGGACATTTTTTCATATTTTAGAAAATAGAAACAGAAAATTTTCTTCAGAATATTTCAAATTTGAATTCATATATATGGAATAAAGCATGGAGCCAACATTGGAAGCAACTTGAAAAATCACTTAAGTGTTGAAGAGTTTGGAGTTACAGTTTAGCAGATTTCCAAATAACTACAGCAAGTTATCTGGTAAAAGATTACTCTGGCAGGACATGGTCCGTAAAATTGATTTGTTCCTTTCCAAATTGAAAGGGTTGGACAATTCCAAAAAGCTAACCATTTTTTTTTTACAACTTTTCTTCCTTTCCTCCCATTGTATCTAAGAGGTAAAAGGATCCATCCATTAACCTATATGCTCTCTTTTATATGTGGTCATACAACTCACGTGTAGAGCACTGTATCAACAGTGCCAAGCAACTGTCTGGTACCTGACAGCATCATAGAAACCCCTCCTCTGTTCACTTAGGTTGCTACTGGTTATTTATTAACACAATGCAGACTGTTCAGTGGGTGTATATGAAATAGAAAGAAAAATAAAAGCCCTGAACAAGTAAATACATCTTTCATCATTTCTTTTGTTTGGTGTGTTTACTGTGTGCTATTCTTGGTCAAGATAAGTTGTTGGACAGTTCTGCAAAAGGGTGAGAGGAACCTTTTCTTGAACTTTATCCTTTTGTCTATAGAAAAAAGTTTTCTATTTGCCATTCTCTTTTCTTTGCAACCTGTCTATATAAAATTTTTTTTTGAAGATTGTTATTGCTGTTAATATAACAAGTACAGGTGATTATGAAACATAAACAGTTTTATCTAATTTGTTTGAAATGGACAGTTAAGAGACTAGAAGTCTAAGACAGATTTCATTTCTAAACTTTTTAATTAGAAGTAGAAAATGAGATATTATAAAATCATCTTTTTACTTCCTTCTAAGAAACAGACCATTTGTTCTCAGTCCTTATATAAGTTTCACTGAAATATTGAGCCTTGATTTAATTTGCGTTTAAGTTCTCTCCTCCCTACATATTAATATAATATCAGTGCCGTGCTCATTGCATAGTATAATTACGGAAGAGATCAGTAGCTGGGAGAGCATGTCGTAATTGAAGACGTCTGTTTATTATAACAGGACAGTGCTTCTAGGCTGGTATTTTGTGTGTTAATAGATAAGAAATGATTTGCTGTTTCAAGATGAATTAAATCTCTGTTTCATAGGCCTTTCTTTTCTGAGAAGTTATGCTTTGTAGAAATTTGCATGAAAAGTTTATACACCATCATGCGACATTAGTCAAATGGAAGACTTGGAAGCAGAAAGTGGTAGAAATGAACAAAATGCACCCTTCTCCCTTTGGAGTTTTGTTTTCTATCTCTGTTTTTTAACCCTAATGTTTCTGCTTCAGTCTTTGCTCCGGCACTGTTATGTATTTTTCACCTCTGTCGAGATGCCATGTTTCAGGGAAGGAAAACACCTAAACAGGGAGGTAGCAATGTTGAGAGCAGTACCCTGTGAATAGGAGAGGTCGGTTCTCAGCCTTCACATATGGGACAGCACTCCAGACTCCCGGCAGAAGTCATGTCCAGTGGCAGAGTGAAATGGACCAGGATTAGACGTGTGCTGGTTTTGCTGCCTCAGCGCTTTAGTTTAGCTCCGCTTGTCCTGAGTTGCCAGACGGAGGATGGCCACCTCGCTGTTGTGCTTACTTAGTCTTTTCTCCTTTCGGCTCATGGGCATCATTAAGAAGGAACCAAAAGAACTGAAGATAAATTGAAGTTGTGTATTTTTTTAGCACATCTTTTTCACTTCAAGAATATTGTAGTTGGGGGTTAATAGAGAATATTAAGTCAAAAGCATAGTAAACCTGAGAGTCCTTGTTTTTTCTCTCCATGAATTTTTCTTTTGTTTTCTAAATTTAAGATATTCAAATTAAGAAGATTTGCAAGTTTCAAAGTATATTCCATTAAATAGGGAAATACTGCCTTTTGAAATGGTTTATCTAAATTTCAAACAATGTGACCCCTTCTGAAATAATGTCTAATAATTGCTTTTGAAGACAGCATTAAAGAAATATTAAATCTCTATCACTGTCAGTTATTTTTATCTGCATCTATGCTCACATACACAGGAAAAAAATCTTGCCAACTCTGTTAGATCTCCAAAATTTCCCTAGAATTAAAGAATACACACACACACACACACACACACACACACACACACAATAAATATAATAAGTTATAATTAGATTTTAGGAGCACTTATCTCACTCAATCTCTAAACTAAAAAATTTTGGCCTAGAACAAATTTTGACAAAAAGAAAATACACAGATAAGGATCTCAGTACAGAACAGAACCTCCCATTCTGTTTTTGTTTTATTTTTTCATTACCTTTGGACTCCTGCTAACATCCTGTGTAAAGTCTCTCTTGATACCCAAGAGAGTCAATACCTCCTTTCTCTGTAATCCCTTTGTTTTCTGTTTGCTCTCCTATTCACTCTTTTCTCTCATTCTGACAGAAAACACTTATTGAGGTTCTATTATATGCTAGTTATTTTATAGGTGAATGAGGACAGAGATCAAAGACACAGTTCCTGTCCTTAATTTGCTCATGGTTTTTTTGGGGAAACAAACCGTGTGACTTCATGGTAAAAGGCACTGTGAGTGAGGGGGTACTGGAGGCTCTGTAAGTAGAGGGGGTGGCCTTACACCAAAAGTGAGCATATAATTAGTGCCTATAATTATTTATCCTCTAAATTGAATTAATAGTTACATATTGATGGACATATCTTTGTTTATGTCACCTGTGGAGGTCATGTGGCTATTATGACTGCTTTAGCCAATCCTGTTTACATGCTGGAGCAGAAAGCTGTTACAGTATTCACTGGATCTCTCTCTCTATGACATAACTTCTTTTAAAAAAAAATTATTTATTTAGTATTTTTGGCTTCATTGGGTCTTTGCTGCTGTACACAGGCTTCCTCTAGTTGCGGTGAGCGGGGGCTACTCTTCGTTGCAGTGCGCGGGCTTCTCATTGCGGTGGCTTCTGTTGTTGTGGAGCACGGGCTCTAGGTGCGCGGCCTTCAGTAGCTGTGGCTCGCAGGCTCTAGAGCGCAAGCTCAGTAATTGTGGCGCATGGGCTTTGTTGCTCCGCCGCATGTGGGATCTTCCCGGACCGGGGCTCGAACCCGTGTCCCCTGCGTTGGCCAGTGGATTCTTAACCACTGCGCCACCAGGGAAGCCAACTATGACATAACTGCTTTTAATGTTGTTTTTCTCATCATCTCATCTTTTCTGGATATTTTCAGGTTATTGATTTCTGCTTATCCACAGCTTTCTGGGAAAAATGTACAACCCTAAGGAGATTTTCTAATTGCTTCCCCCCCAGGTTCTCAAGCTAATAAGCCTATACATATAACGTATTATTTCCCCTTTATCCATCTTTAGCCTTTATTCACTAAAATAGTAGAGGATATTATCTTTGAATTCTTGTTTTAGCAGAATGGTCTTTGGAAAGTTGAGCCAAAATCATGGTAATAATAATGGGTACATAACCTAAACCTTATCCAGAGAGCTAAAATACACTTAGCTTTGTAAGTTCCTGATTCATGTACTGATCCATTCTCAAAATTTAAATGCTTAGCCAAAAGGTTGTTTACTCTGTAATTATAACCTCAATTTTTTTTTTCTTTTTTGCGGTACGCGGGCCTCACTGTTGTGGTCTCTCCCGTTGCGGAGCACAGGCTCTGGACGCGCAGGATCAGCGGCCATGGCTCACGGGCCCAGCCGCTCCATGGCATGTGGGATCTTCCTGGACCGGGGCACGAACCTGTGTCCCCTGCATTGGCAGGCAGACTCTCATTCACCGCGCCACCAGGGAAGCCCTATAACCTTACTGCTGTACAGCAGAGTGATTCAGTTATACATATATATGTATACATTCTTTTTCATATTCCTTTCCATTATGGTTTATCATAGGATATTGAATATAGTTCCCCGTGCTATACAGTAGGACCTTGTTCTTTATCCGTTCTATATATACCAGTTTGCATCTGCTACTCCCAAACTCCAAATCCATTCCTCTTCCACACCCCTCCTCCTTGGCAACCCCAGTCTATTCTCTATGTCCCTGATTCTGTTTCTGTTTCATAGATAGGTTCATTTGTGTTACATTTTAGATTCCACACATAAGTGATATCATATGGTATTTGTCTTTCTCTTTCTGGCTTACTTCACTCTGTATGACAGACTCTAGGTCCGTCCACATCTCTACAAATGACCCAATTTCATTCCTTTTTTATGGCTGAGTAGTATTCCATTGTATATACGTACCACATCTTCTTTATCCATTCATCTGTCGATGGACATTTAGGTTGTTTCCATGTCTTGGCTATTGTGAATAGTGCTGCTTTGAACATAGAGGTGCATGTATCTTTTTGAATTATAGTTTTGTCTGGATGTATGCCCAGGAGTGGGATTGCTGGATCCTATGGTAATTCTATTTTCAGTTTTCTGAGGAACCTCCATACTGTTTTCCACAGTGGCTGCACCAACATCCTCAACAGTGAAGGAGGGTTCCCTTTCCTGCACACCCTCTCCAGCATTTGTATAACCTCAATTTTAAACAAAACTGCTTGAATTCTAAGACATACAAGTATATAACAGGTACACATAGAAGCAAGTATTAATACATTTTTCCTGACATCCTCACATGTCATGTGGCAGTTAATAAAATGCAGTCCATATTTTTCTTAAATTATTTGCCCAAAGAAAAAGAGACAATGGTGGAGCAGCCTCGGGATGTGGAAGTAGACATTTAATTTCTTCTCAAGGTGGAGAAAGGGCCTCAGTTGGCATGTGAAGCGCTGCTTGCGCCATCCTATATATTTTATTGGGTCTCGCAGAGACCTTTATTAACCTGGGTGGGTGGGGCAGCCTGCAGCTGCAGTGAGCTCACTTCCTGTCTTACTCTCCAGCCTCTTTTCTCATTTCCTACCATTCCCTACATCACTCTTTATGACTTTTGTTCTAGTAAAGCCAAATTGCCTATGGCTTTTCACAGCTACCATGCTTCTCTTTGCGTATGATGTCTGTTTGCAATGCCTTTTACCTTACTTCACACCTGGGTTATGGCCATTCATTCTGAATACTTAGTTGGTTTCACCCCCTACCAGAAATTTTCTGCTAACTCTAATTGCCCCCATCCTCCCTCCCTTAAGAAATTGTACTGTCTCTCCCCTCTACTGGATTTTGACCTCCTAAAGCAGTGGTTGGCAAACTGTGACCTGTAGGCCAAATCTAGGCTGCGAGCCTTCAAGAGAAGACTACTTTACGACATGTGAACATTATGTGAAATTTAAATTTGTGTCTTTAAATAACGTTTTATTAGAACAGCACCATGCTCATTCATTTACATATGGAGGTAGTGTCCTGTAATGTACTTCTGTGATGTAATGGTAGAGTTGATTAGTGTAGCCTACAAAGCCTGAAATATTTGCTCCCTGGCCCTTTACAGGTAGTCTGCCAACCCCTGTCTTAGAGGGCAGGAACAGAGTCTCAGTCACCCCATTATCCAGAGTTCCTAGCACAGTGACTCTTAATTCAACGAGTTAATTGAATGGTTGAATAAGCGATCTCCGACCTGAAGCAAGGCATCCACCCCAGGGTTTCTAGCTCTCTTCCTAAAGGAAGTCTAGTAAAGGAAATACTGACTTATGAAGATTCAGATGCTAGATTTTCCTCTGTCATTATCTGGGTAACCTTGGACAAATGCTTCGTTTTCCTTTATTTGAAAATAAAATTATTTCATTAGGTGAGTTTTATAGTTCTTTCTAGATATAAAATTCTAGCAATCTATTAATGTTTTATTAAGTCAATATGCAAAAGAAGTTAAAAAAAAACAGAATTGGAGAGCTCATATTTTATTAAGAAATATGAGCAAAAAGAAGAACAGAACAGTGAACTCTCACTAATCTGTTTTACACCAGGTTAATCATTGGTGTTGATTAGGTGTTCTGTAGTAATCCAAATAGAAACAAAGTTTGTTGTTGGTCTGTACTATGAATCTCTGAATCTCTAGTACTAAGGCATTGGGATAGAAGATAAGATCTTTTGTCGTAAGACTTGTGGCTTATAATTTATTTGCATTGCTTTGAGTGAAAATTTTGTCCAAATAATGAAAGGCAGATATTTTGATGTTAGTTTTTGCTAGAATCCTGAATTGTCCTATGTTTACTTCTCTTTTTTTTAAATCATGCCTCTCTCTCTTATATGAACCTGCCTCTCCAGAGATACTGCAAGGGAGATAAAGAGCAGTGTTGATAACCAACCTGTACACCTTATTTTATAGATTTTGAGAGTTACAGAGTCCTTATATCTCTAAAGTGACTTCTTTAATTCTAATAGGGGTGCCCGCTATAATCTTGGACAGTGATAAAGGTATCTTGAATGAAAATATCACAACATAAAGATTCTTTGGATGAAAACCTTTCTTGCAATTTGTACCTATTTCTAACCTATTTTAAAAGGCAAACAAAATTAGACTTTTGTTTTAAAATATTCGTACTTCCATGAGAATATTCCTGAGTAAAATTGATCATCACATAGCCTATAAACATAGTACAGGTAAAAGAACTAAAATGTTCTTTTAATGTTTCCATTAAAAGCTGCTAAAGGAAGTGAAAAATGTATGTGTATCTCTGAAGAACTTCAGAAAACAATATTTTCTAGAGGTTCTGTGTCCACTTTTATGAAATAGCCTCAAGAAATAACTTAATAAATAGATAATTTTGCAGAGTCTCCTCACTTGTAGTATTAAGGTCCTGCTGCTTTGTACAATCTTTTCCATTGCCTTCTATAGGAATCGCCTATTGAAGTGCTACAACCCTTCAGTATGGGACATCTCACTGTGGAAGAGAATAAATTTCCTATAAACCCACTTGCTTCAGTGTTTGCTATATGGTCTATCATTGAATCAGGTCAGCTACCAGCAAGTATATAAAGGGCAATTCAAGAGAACCAATTTCAGTGAGGTCAGAACATGCAATGTGTAAAACATTTTTAATTCTACAAGGGATATGTGTTAGGGGAAATTAGTATTATTGCTACTACTTCCAGTTTCCTCATTCTGTTTTTCACTGAACACACATTTGCCAAGACCCTATTTCTCTATTTGGAATTCTGAATGTCATTAAAAACATAGCTGAAGCACATCTATGAATAAATATTCTTTTAATTTAAAAAATAAAAAACATTTTAATACTCTCACATTCCCATTTGGATTTTTTTTCATCTGAAAAATCTACTGTTGCTTAAATGCCAAGATTCACCGTGTGATTTTAAAGGAAAAATATTTCCCTTATTTTGCTGCATTTGATATAATTATGGCCTAATTAAATGTCAAAATATTGGTAGCATTGTTTGTTAAAATGTATGAACTTATTTCAGTAAGAATAATTTAGCAATCAACTGTCAAGTTACATTCGTAATATATAAGGAGGCTATTTTACTAATTGTTGTGTATAGACATACACATTCTAGAACTCAGAAATTATTAACTTCCTTAAGAAGATGCAAGTATGCATGCTCTTTCTTCTATAGCAAAATGGTACATGGATGAGGAATGACAGTTTAAAAAATACGTAGTTTGTGTCTAAAACAAAATAAGCATTTACTTGCTGAAGATAGGTTTCTACCTGCGATGATGATTACAGAACAACATATTCTTTTATCAAAAGACATTTGAAATGCCTTCTTTCTATATGTTTGCTTTTTGGCTTCCTGAAAACATTCAATGTTCGGAAAAATTCTGTGATTTTTTATGTAGGTGAGCGAGCCGATGCTTCTGCACCCTTCCTTTTCCTTATCATCTTTGGGTGTCCCTGAGCTCTCCCCAAGCTGAGACAGATGGCTGCTGGTTTAGTTCTGTGTGTGGGAGAGAGGGACTTCCACATGTGATTTTTACCATTTGGTAGTAATTAGTTTGTTGTATAAATTAACATTAACTGAACCGTTCTTCAGGCATTGTTTGTAATTATCTTCTTTGAGTCTCTGAGTTGTGTAAAGAGATAAAAAGCAGGGAAGAAATTGTTCTTTATTTTATAGAAGTTGAAGAATCTATCATTAGACTGAATAGATCAACAATTATTGTTTGTATACCCAATAGACCAAAAACTTTGAAATAACTGTAAAACAGAAAAACCAAAAAAAACCCCAAAAAACTTGGAACCTAATGCTTTAGAAATACAGTTACATTTTCACAAAAGGTGTGATTTTTATTTTAAGACAGAACTGAGTATAAGAGAAAAATGCAATACAGTTTGAGATATTTTTCTTCACATCATTTAGCAAATACTTTCTTTTAATTCTCACAGTAACTTCCACTTGAAGGTCACTGTCTTATCTTTTTATTCTTTATGTTACATACTCTGTTTAGATGCTTTCAAATAGAAGCATTTTCATGTACATTTTATGAGAAGCATATATTTTTCTTAGATATAGTATGTCAATATTCATCTTTTTAGACAGAGCTATTCACTAGTAAGTGGGATTTTGATAATTCAGGTTTTAAACTCTGTGGAGTCACCATTTCCTCTCCCTCCATCCCAAATAAAGATATTGGATATGAAGAAAACAAACAATAAGCAACCTATACTTCTTAAAATTCCCCTTCAGTTTGGTTTTGGCCTGGCTCATGTTATTTCTAGGTTTGAAATTTTCTTCTTGTGTCTTTCTCTAAAGAGATCTAATAAGTAGTACAATATAACAGATTGTCCTTTAAAGCATAAATGTTTCTTTCTGAAAAAACATTTCCATCTCTGTTTTTTCTTTGGAAATTGCTCTAAGAAACTACCGAGAAGACCAAATTATTGCTATACATATTTTGACCCAAAGTATTTAAAGTATGTCATTGCACTTTTACTGTCCATAACACAGTCATAACTTTGATGTTGACAAAAGCCTCAGTCACACCAGAGTTAATATATGTGTTGACCTGCTATTAGATTATTAATAAAAATAAAAATGTATGCTATAAGTAGCTATATTCTATCATCCAATTTTAGATACTGATCAGGTGTTATATGTAGAAAATATAACTACCAATAGTAATTTATTTCTTTGCTTTTTAAAAAATATTATTGCAGTTGATTTCATGGAATACAATTATTTGCGTCTCAAAGATTTAAAAAATCCCAATACAATTGCAAATTACTTGGAATAATAAGAACAGTTTCCCCTTATTTAGAATGGCTATGCTTTTACTGCACTTTTTTTTTTTAGTGAGTAAACAAACTTAAGGCACTTTTTTTTTGTTTTTTTTTTTTTTTAGTGACTAAGTGGGAGATTTATTCCTGAAATGCAGGATGGTTCGACATATGAAAATCAATGAATGTAATATAGCTCATTAACAGAACGAAGGAAAAATTTTAAAGAATAGAAAATATATAAAGTATGTTCTTAGGCAACAATGAAATTAAACTAGAAAACAATAACAGAGGTATGCCTTTAAAATTCCCAAATATATGGAAATTATAAACAGCTCACTTTTATTAAAATTAAGGCACTTTAAAAACTGGGTTTTGTTTTGAGTTGTTGAATAAGCCATTCATATATTTATATTGTTCTGAGGTTAAGAGAGAGATGCTTTTTTTTCTTTCTTAATTAGAGTGTTTTAAGAAGTTTCTGGATTACTACAGATGTTTTCTTTTTTTAAGTATTTCTAATACAGAACTTATTTTTATGAAATAGGAAAGCTAGAAGTACTGTATGCCTAGAAGTTGGCCTACCCCTAAAGTGTATCATCTTGCATTTTCCGTAATTAACCAAGATTCTAAATCATGCTCCTCCTTTAAATGTACATCGCTATTGACAATTTTAAAAGCTCCAAAGTTTCTGAATTTTCAAAAATCTTGCCTCCTCAAAATAGCTTATGCGCATTCATTTTCCCCAAATGAGAAAAAAAAATCATTATTGTCTTATCTCTTTATTTTGGCTCTAAGTCAGATAAACATAAAATCCTTATGTTTTGCGCTTTTCAAAATCCGGAGCTGGCTAAGAAAGAAGCAGCCTTAATCCTGAAGATATTTCCTTCCCCTGCTTCACCGGATAGAAGTATATTTTCTTCTAAATTGGGCAGTATAGAATTTGTTAAAATTTTGAAGGGCAAACTTTGTGTCTACTCAGAATCATTCCATATATTGTGTGTTCCCTGTAAATGATATTAGTATAATTTTGGCACAGTATTTGAATAGAACAGTTTTTGATTTGTACATGTTAGGATTCTTAATATTAGGCCAAAATATTCCTCTGTGTGAGAGAAAATAGTCTTTATGTTCCTCGAGTAAATTTAGATCCTCATTCCTGGAAGGGAAGCAAAATAAACACTTCTGCTTCCAGTCTGATTTTGTTTCATTTATGTACTTGTGTTCATAAGAGCATATAAATCTAGGCTTACACGCACCTTTTGAGGAAATCACAGTATTCTACCATCCCCACCCATACAAAGGAAACCATTTTTTCATTATTCCTCAATTCAACATTTTTATTTAATATTTCTTTTTTTGTTTTTAGATTAAAACAATCCACTATTGACAAATATCCTACACAAAAACCAACTCCGAATAATTTTTTTGGCAGCCGTGTGAAATGCAGACTCCTGTATGACATGATATATCTTGGATCCAAAGACAAAAAGGGAAGAAAAAAAAAAAAAGGCAGCTCTTCTGTGGCTGTGGCCATGAAGCTCAAAGAGAATACATTAATTAACCCAAGAGAATTTCTAGGGAGCTGTAGCGAGTAGCCGTAGCTTTGAAATCTAGTGATCTCTATCCACTGTTGGGTTTGGGTCAAAGACCTTGGACAGAGAAGGAAAAAAGGGAAGGAGGTATATTATAGGAACCAGATGTTAAAAACTGATAAAGCCTGACCGGCCCCCTGCTGCTGAAATCTACCCCACCTCCATCAAAAAGGTGACATTCTTCTCTGAAGCCCCTCTGTCCTTCGAGGAGAGAAAGAGACACAATTCTGGCTCTGCGTTTTTCCTTTGGCCTACCTTGTCGAATGGCCCTAGAAGACTAAACAGGTGTTATCTACTTTTGATTTCAGTGCATTTAAATTAATCCTGTCAGCTCAGCTGTTAAAACAACTGTCATCTCCAGCTGTTAGTAATTTTCGACTGGGCACTTTCACAGGTTGCCAAGATCTGAGCCTGCATCGTGTGTCTTTCTGAATGCAGTAGAGTAACAATTGTGGGTTTTTTAAAGGGGCTTGTATTGTGATGCTGCACACATGAAATGATCGTAATAACAATAATTTCCAAAGACTCTCTGGTGCCATGTTTTGTGGTATATAAATAAACCATGTGCTGAATGCCACTCCTATCTATATTCTGTGGTGTGTTACATAACTTCCTGGAGTTTTTAATCCAGTGACCAATAAGTCAACTTGGAAAGCATAAAAGAGGGAGGTCTGATAAGTTAAGAGACAGAGATAGTAATGCACCTGCTTGTGATGATTTCTGTGTTTCCAGAAACAATAGTTGCTTCAGGTAGATTTATGGTTTTTCTTTCACTCACTGAAATATTCAGGAAAATATTTTGTTACTTTTTAACAGTTTGAGTAACTTCTCTTTCAGGCCAAAGACAAGGTTTCTAGCTAGATCTCCTCCTATTGAAATTTTAAATCATAAGAGGCATTTATAGCACGGTTTCAGTATTTAAGATCTCTTTCAGTTAGTGTGCACTCAAAGCTAATATTGTGGAGGAGAGGAAAGGCTAGCAGGAAATTCAGTCTATTATCAACAATTGGAACCCACTAAAAATGTGCAGTAATCTCAACTCTATTAAAAAAAAGATTTTCATTTGCCACTGATGTAACCATCTGGAACCAATGAGTTTTCCTCCTATCCTAACCTTATACATTGTAAAATGGAAAAATTATAGGTTTTCTGTTTCTTTTACAAAGTCTAAATTTGGGTTAGTTGTTACTGTTAAAATGTATGCTTCCAAAGAAAACTAAATATATGTGACAAATTAATTTTAAATTGTTTGTGTTTAGGATAATATAATCAGATCAATAATGAAAACAATTTTCAGTAAAAGGTACCAGTCATAAAATTTCTGGTTAGCTTAAAATATTTTATTTGAATTTATATAATACTGATGTCGAATAACTGTGCTCTACATTTATTAATTTCTAAGGAACTTCTGATTCCACATTTTAATTTATGAAAGTATAGCTAATTTTTGAGAGGATATTACATGCACAGGGTAAATAGTAAAAAATATAATAAAATGTGTATAATGGAAAATATTTCTCCTTCCTACTCCTGTTCTTCAGTCACCCAATTTCAGTTCTAGAATGATTCATGTAACGTTTTCTCCTGTGTATCTGCAGAGATATTTTGTGCATACACATGTAGAAATTTGAGTGTGTATGTGAAGAGGCATATACATCAGAAGGATATTATACACACACATACACACACCCTAACTTGGATGCCATTACACCTGGTTTTACATATGCCAGAATTTGTAACTATATTGTTTGTGACATTATTGTTATAGAGAAATTAGAAACTTTCTAAATGTCAGGGGACTAGCTATATTATTGTGCATTCATAGATGGATTTCTGTGAGATCATTAAACATTAGGGAAATTTATCCATAGAGATATGGAAAGATATCCATGATTTATATTTTAAGTTCAAAAAGTTGCATAATAGCAAATATAGGATTATAGTATTTTTAAAGTGTGTATGTGTGTTTGTATACAAATTTATTTTAAGTATTAAATACTTATCTAAAGCATACATGTGTTATTAATACATGTTTTATTTTGGATATTTACTTTGACTATTTTCTATTAATATTTGACTAATTACTAGGAATTAGATCTTTTAAAAAATGAGCAATCTTTAGTAATGCTAAAAGAATTACTGATGGATTTTGCTTTTAGTTTCTATAAACATTAATTTACATAGGAAGAAAGAGTCATTAAAAATGTAGGAAATATATATGTGTAGGCACTAAATTAGAGGTGATGGGGTGGAGATGGGGGCAGTACAGAGGACCATAGGAAAGACATAAAAATGGTATTAGATTGAAAGATAGAGTTAGCTTTGCTTCTTTTATTTCCAAAGCTATATTTGTGGGAATATCTCCCTTTAAAATTTGACGAAAAAGAGGAAAAAACAGAATATGCTTGCTCACACAAGCATACACACATAAGGAGTCTGAATTGTGAAAGAGGTATGCTTTGCTCAAAAATACTGTAACATATTTGAATTAATAAGATGCTCTTTGTATTAGTTTCCTAGGACTGCCATAACAAAGTAACACAAACTAGGTGGCTTAAAACAATGGAAATTTACTCTTTCACAATTCTGGAGGCTAAAAGTCTGAAGTCAGGGTGTCAGCAAAGCCATGCGCCCTCTCAGACCCTTGGTAGAATCCTTCCTTGCTTCTTAGCTTCTGGTGGTGATCATAGCCTTGGCATTCCTTGGCTTGCAGCTCTATCACTCTCATCTCTGCCTCAGCTGTCACATGGCGTTCTCTCTGTGTGTCTGTGCTTTTACATGGCCATCTTCTTATAAGGACCCCAGACATATTGAATTAGGGCCCACCCTAACGACCTCATCTTAACTCGATTAAATCTGCAAAGACCCTATTTCCAAATAAGGTTAGATTCACAAGCATGAGGTGTTAGGGCTTCAGCATAACTTCCTTGTGGACAGCAGTTCAACCCATAACACTCTTAAAAGTACAAGCACAAATGGATAGATAAACCAACTGACCATTCATAGATTGCTGTGAGTTTATTTAATCACAGTATATTTTAAGTTGATATACAAAAATAAACAGTGGAGTATAAAAGAGGAATACAAATCTTAGTTTGTACAAGCATTGACATAGGGCACTCCACCTAAATGGACTCTTCAGTGAGAAGTCTGGACACCTAAAAGTTGACCTAAAGGCCCTGGGTAGATATCTGATGTGGAAAAAAAGGTAGGAAATTGTGCTGAAAGGAAGATGAGACCATTGCAAAGTAAAACAAACACACTCCTTTTCCTTGTAGCAGAAATGCTTGTGTGCCCCTGAACGCCATCTTGTTGCCCAAAGATGCAGATCCTGGCCTAAGTGTAGTCGTTAGGAAGATTACAGTACCTTGTGACTAGAAAAGCTACATAGTTTGTGGATTTTTTTTTTAATAAATAAATTTATTTATTTATATTTTTGGCTGCGTTGTGTCTTCGCCACTGCACGCGGGCTTTCTCTAGTTGTGGCGAGTGAGGGCTACTCTTCATTGTGGTGCGCAGGCTTCTCGTTGCGGTGGCCTCTCTTATTGCAGAGCACGGGCTCTAGGCGCTCAGGCTTCAGTAGTTGTGGTGCGCGGGCTCAGTAGTTGTGGTGCACAGGCCTAGCTGCTCCGCGGCATGTGGGATCTTCCCGGACCAGGGCTCGAACCCGTGTCCCCTGCATCGGCAGGCGGATTCCCAACGACTGCGCCACCAGGGAAGCCCCTTTGTGGATGTTTTATTGTTACTTGTATTCCATTGTTACTGGGATTGTGACTCTGTTTTGCCAAACACCCTATTGTTTAAAAAACAAAGCCAGAAATTACTGCAATTTGCTAAATAAAACTCTGTCTTTTCCCATCCATGTCACTATTCTTACTACTACCACTGTAGGAAATTTTTTTAATGGAACAAGGGTAATTTTTACATTGTAATAGCACTCAGGTTCTGGTTTACATTTTACATTGATTCCAGTGCTATAAACCAAAGATCAAAAGAAATGTTTGAGTAAAGCTGACTCAAGTGAACCCCTCTGTATTTATGTCAGTGTTAAACATGTCTCCACCACCTATTAGGAACCGAGTGTTGCAGTCAAAGCCAGTCGTCCCATCTGAGTGCTCAAGACTGGGGAAGAGAAGACGTCCGGGCATCCGCTTGACCTTTACTCTGGGAGCATGGGTGTCTTCTGTATTCCAGCCCTGTGCCTTCTCACGCACGCCATTCTTAGGAGCAGTGCCGAGAAATGTTAGGTCTAAGTGTAGAAGACTGATTTTCACTGAACTACGGAAGGTTAATGGAAGAGAAAAAAACCCAAGAAGGGAAATGGAAGAGTCTCACTTTTCCTTGGCCCTATAAGGCTATTATTGTGAGTCAGAACAGAGAAAGAATTGAAAGGATTGCCACTTGCCTTTTTTTCTTATGGCTTTTGCCAGGAAAAAAAACGCAATTACTCATAAAACTGACTATCTAAACCTTAAAATATTCCCAATTCCATAAATTCAAAGAATGTATTACAGTGATGTATTCTATCTGTATCTACAATCCCCTTAGAAGAGTGGTGAGCAAATGCTTTACGCTGTCTGATCAGGCAAATTTCACAATTTAACTGCACATACAGTAAATTATTCACTCAAATATTAAATTTCAAGGTTATTAATAGGAAGTGATAGCAGTGTATCGAAAACTTGCAGACTGCTAAAACTTTCACTTGGATGATAATCTTGACTTTGTTATGTATATTTACATAGACCAGTCTGATTCTTGTCTATCAAATTGTGAAGACATTGTATTGGGTCTGTATAAAATGAATAAACCCATTTCTCTTCTAATGGTAGAAAATAGAAACATAAAAGTCATAACAAACTAATTTTGATTAGCTTGAAAGAATGTTACTAACCTTAGTAATGCTACTTTTTAATAACATAATAACATTTATGGAGCATATAGTTTTTTTTCTCAGGCATCATATACTATATACGTTTTCTTTATCTCCCTATTTACCTACCTGTATGCCATTATAGTAGAGAAAACTGATGTCTAGATGGGCTAAATACATTGACTACAAAGTTAGAAAAAGCAGGGCTTGAATTAGAGCTGTCTGATGCAAAATATTATCCATTAAACTATATCATTTCTTACAGCTTCAGGTAATATGATGAGCACAGTTAATATGAATGAATTTTTGAAGTAATGAATGAGTTCATTCATTCCCTCATTCATTTCACAGACTCTTTTAAACAGCTGGGCTCACAAAATACTGTGACATAAAACAAGTCACATGCCAACCTTATCACATGGAACATTACATTCTTGTGATGAAGACTTTTTTTTTCAAGTGTATCAATAGCTATATGCAATGATAGGTAGCTAGTGAAAAAGCCAGATGTCAGGAAATGATAAATTCCATTAAAAAAGGCAGAGATATCTTGATGGAGAAAAAAATGGATTATTTCATGATAGAGTGATGCCACTGAAGATGGCCAGTATCTGAATAGGAAGAGGTGGGGGAAGACACTCTAGGCCTTTGCCGAGGGGGGCTGGGTTGGGGTGAATAGTTTAATAGTTTAACGCACAGAGGTTAAGTGCATCAGGTGTCATCAGGGGAAATAAATAAGTTTACTGGGGACATAGGACAAATAAATCGAGGAAAGGAAAACAAATTATATTCTAAATGTAGTTTAGGGTCAGGTTTGAGAAGCTCTAAATGCCACACTAAGGAGTTGAAATGCATTGAAAAGCTCAAAAATCATTTTCATCATTTATTATTGCACCTTACTACATAGTTGCTTGAGTTACTTTTGGCTAACGGTGATTAACGAACAGTAGTGTCATGGATGTCCTGATATAGATCAATATCTATGGATTTTTTTTCCATTTTAATAGGATTTTAGGTACCATAGATAGTGTTGGTACTAAAGATAGTGTAATTAGTTAGCCCCAAGTTTAGATGATGTATCTACAATGGATTTTATGTTGCTTTTTTATAGAACTTGTATTTTACTGTAATCCTTGTAATACTTATTTCTTCCATGAGATTTTAAGTATTTTGAGGCCAGGAAGCTTGTTTATTTACTAAATATCATGTACTGAAGCAGACTTCAGTACATGATAGTTGCCTAATTATTGTTTATTGAATGAGGGGATTGGTGAAATGTTGGATGCTTGGTAAAGTAATTATTTGCTAAATGGATAAAATTTAAGCAAACAAAACTCAAGTCACAACTCTCTGTCTTCCTCTTCTGGCAGCTCTGTCTGAACAGACATTCATAGCTGAGGTTTTGTCACCATATCATAGGTTTTCACACTGCTGAGATATTATTCTTGTTGTACCATCTTTATGAAGCTTTTAGCCCTTCACTTTACAGGATAATGTTTATAAGTCTTTTCAAATTCAGCTGAACATTACCTCTTCTAAGAAGGATTCTCTTACCTCTTGTCAGGCTGGTTAGAAATTTGGCCTCTGTGCTCATGTTTTATCCTTACATGAGATTTACTTTTTATACCTGATATCATTTAATCACTCTATTTCACAGTCTCTTTCTCCACTAGACTATAAATGTCTTGAAGGCAGGGACTATATCATTTCATTTTTGTGTTCTAAGGCTAATACAGTACTTGGTAGATAGCAAATTAGTATTAATTTTTTTTTTTTTTTTTTTTTTTTCGGTACGCGGGCCTCTCACTGTTGTGGCCTCTCCCGTTGCGGAGCACAGGCTCCGGACGCGCAGGCTCAGCGGCCATGGCTCACGGGCCCAGCCGCTCCGCGGCATGTGGGATCTTCCCGGACCGGGCACGAACCCGTGTCCCCTGCATCGGCAGGCGGACTCTCAACCACTGCGCCACCAGGGAAGCCCTAGTATTAAATATTTGATGAAAGAATGATGGATTAAAGATTGGGAGATTTGTTAGGAGGCTATGAGAGTGCTCTATAGCAGAGGCAGTTAAGACCTAAACAAGGTTTTTGTCTTTACGAACTGAGAGGGAAGTAAGAATTTCAGAACTATTGAAGGGTAAAAATTAATGAAACGTAATGGCAGATGTTATGTGAAGACAAAAACAGAGAGAAGTTAAAGATGCAAAGTGACTGGCAATATGTAGGTGCCATTAAACGAAGTGGAGGAACCAAGAGTCGGACCTGATTCTTTGTTGAGACAGATGATGAGTCCTCTTCTGGACATAACCATTTTGAGGTACCACTGGGCAATACTGAGATGTTCAGCAAGTAGTTAGTAAGAAACTGGAATTTGAAAGAGGTCAGGAAAGGACGTAAGAATTTGCAAACCATTCACATAGTAGTGATAGTTGACGTGGTTGAGTGCAAGAGATTATAATAGAGAATTTAGAGGAGAGAAGGATGACCGAATCTTGTGGTACACCTGCTTATGGCACATTCAGGAGAGTCACAGAAGATAGTGAGAGAAGAAAACAAGGAAAGAACAATTTCAGGAAAGTTAAATTTGAATTGAATATAGTTTTCTATGGTTTTCTTCCCAGCTTTATTGAGGTGTAATTGACAAAACTGTAAAATATTTAAAGACGATATACATATACATTGTGAAAGGATTTCCACCTCTAGTTAATTATGTAGTTTCAAGAATATTGGAGGAGAATGGCTAGAGTATTAGTTGTTAACAGTATAATATTCTATAGTGTGGATTATAAACAGGTAGTTATTGATCTAGTCTGAAGCCAGATGGCAGAGGATTAAGAACACAAAAAGGAAAGCAAGTAAAATGGTAAATCATGTGAGTATCAGAGTTAAGATAAATCATTGTCTATTGGGCATTTCTACTTTCACCTAAAATAGCATACAAACCCATGGAGGATGCTCATGTGGACTGTATTGAAATCTATTGTTGAAACACATACATTTCACAAACAACTACAGTTGTCACTTAGCTTTCCTGTGTACCTGGGAAGACAAAGGTTAGGGTAAACGTTTTGAATATTCTACTTTTCAGTGTTAATGATAACCACACAGCCAAACCATGTTGATTTCCATGAGTGAATCATGTTTTATGAATGTGTTATATTTTGAGATAGAAGACTCCAGAGTTAGTAAATATATGAGGAATCTGAATGGCTAGTGTTTTTAATGAAAGTTATATGGTGAATATCCATTGACTTGCCCCTTTATAAAACCATGAATCAGGTTTCATGTTTAAAAAAGTAAAAAGAGAATTAAATGTCCCCTAAAGTGTGTTCCATGTCTAATAGTTTGAATTTTACATTTGTAGCATATATTTCCTGAAGAGGGCTTTCTTCTTATGATAGCTGAGGGTAGATTGTGAAAACCATCATCTTCTTTACCAGGATTGCTAGGACATGGTAGTAGCAGAGATAGTGAAATGAACAAAAATACCTTATTTGTTTCCCCTAAGTATAGAATTTTGTCAATACAACCGAAAGCATGAAAATCATTTACATCTGAAGGCAGCAATAGGAGTGAAATCTAAATCCATGTACCACTGTAAATTAATTGATAGCAATCAACTGAAACTATGTGTAAATAAAATTTTGATATAAAAGTAAATCATGTTTCAAAGTGTGGAGAAAACCCTAGGTGTAAGAATTCATGCTTTGCTAAAAAGTAAAATGTTGATTTATAACATAGGGGAAATCTTACGACCTAATATTTGACTACATCAAGCTGAATTTTTACATTTCACCAACAAAAGGTGTGTTTTTTAAGGAATCATTCCAGTAGAAATGTGGGCTCCATTCAGTTGAGCTTTAGCATGCTAGGTAACCCACTGGATAAGCCAGAGGTTGACTATGGTTGAATTACCAGGGTCTGTTGACGATGATTTCCAAAAGTTCTGTAGGCTATATGGGTTTGGAAGGTTGAAGGAAGGCATTAAAATTGGCACACTATTTTCTTATTCCTTGTTCACGTTCTCTTTTCCTCATTCTCCCCTTCTCTTGTTTTTCCTTCCTCTTTCTTCTTATTAACCACTGTCTCATAATTAAAACAGGTCCCCAGTTCTGTCATGGCCAGCAAGCCCTCTACACTGGGTTTTGCTTAGGGGCTGTCTCTAGGCTTGGGTGCTGTAAAACTGCCCCAGGAGCCAAGGGAAAATGGATAACAAGACTGCCTGTTCCTGGTGGGGCTTCTCATTTGCTTTTTAGGAAAGTAAGCCCAAAGAGGAATGGGATGCCACAACGATAGCGATTTCCTAAAGGAGTATTTCTCAAAGTGTGGCCCAATGCCCAACTAACTGCTTTATAATAAAAGCGTGCCTTTTAATATGTCTTCATTTTAACAAGTTCTCCAAATGACTAAATGATTCTCATTATTATCTAATTTAATTTTACAATCCTGTAAGGCAGGATTATTCCAAATTTACGAATAAGGAAATGATTATAAAGGCTATGTATGATACTCTTGAAGAAATTTCTAATGAGAATACTTGTTTATTTTATGATACACTTTCCTCTTTCAGGGCTGTTACTCTTGTAAACATAGTTTGCCTTGTGAGCGACTGCAGTGATCTTTGTCTTCAAATGCAGTGCTTTTGAGGAGTATTTAGAGGAGTAGGGCAGGCATAAACGGAAATAGTAAGAATAAAATTTTTGGCTCTCCATCTGTATTTGCGGATTTGCAGTGTAGATACTTGACGCCTTGATCATGTATACAGAAGTTTTATTTTGTTTTATAAAGAAAAGTAATAGCTAAACGTTATATCATTTTGGTCCCAATTTTGAAGTAATACTGTATCCTACTTATCATTAACGTGTATATTTTAAGCACCCCTTTCTCACTATGTTCATTCCTTTGGTTCATGTATATGACAGTTGTTCATCCATATATTAACAGATGTTTATGGAGTTCTTAGTATGTTTGGGCACTGGGTTGACACAATTTCATGAAAGCTTATCAGCATTTTGTATCAGAATTAAGAAAGCATTATGACATCTTCCATTATTCTCGCTGACATTTTGGATCTCACTCTAAGAATATTTCAGGTCTTTCAAATGCACTGTTATTTGTGTCAGTGACATATTTTTTTAAAATTATGTATTTATGTTCAATACCTTTAGAAGATTAGCATTGAAATTGCATTATTGAAAATTAATCTAGGTTATTATTTATTGTGAAATGCACTATATCCAACTTTAAGTCTCCAGAGGTACAATAAATGGTTGTTAAACTTTATATAGTTGTTTCAGGTAGAAGCAGCTGTAGTTATAGAACGTGATCTGCTTAATCTTATCTCTAGAACACTGTCTATAATTTTCTCAGATAGATTTTCTTCAGAGTACTAATATTGAAAAGGTTTTCTTTATTGTGTACTTAATAAAGACAACAAAAGTGTTAGTTGAGGAAGGCTGAACTCACCGTGTTGAATAAACAGTTTGGTAGCTGGTATCTGAACCCTGCCTCTGATTCTAGTAAGAGTATGAACCCTTAATTTGCAGTATATCAAAATGGCAGCCATGGGAGTGGGAAAGAATAATCTTGTAATTTTTGCAGGCAGCACAAATCATTAGATCCTTAGATTTAATTCAATTCAACATATACTTATTGAATGCTTGTTGTATCCAAGTCAATGTTCTAGGTACAAGAAATATAGCAGAGGGGCTTCCCTGGTGGCGCAGTGGTTGAGAGTCTGCCTACCGATGCAGGGGACACGGGTTCGTGCCCCAGTCCGGGAAGATCCCACATGCCGCAGAGCGGCTGGGCCCGTGAACCATGGCCGCTGAGCCTGACGTCCGGAGCCTGTGCTCCACAATGGGAGAGGCCACGGTAGTGAGAGGCCCACGTACTGCAAAAAAAAAAAAAAGAAATATAGCAGAGGGCAAGACAGAAAACCCTAAATTTATGGCTCTCCAGTGAGATGAGTCAGATAATAAATGTAATGAATAGGTAAAATATATAGTTTGCCACATAAAAATAAGTGACGTGGGAAAAATAAGGCATCGGGTAGAGATTGGGAAATGTAGGGAATGATAGATTTATAAACTCTTCCTGAGAAAATGACATTTGAGCAAAGACTTGAAGGAGTTGAGGGAGCAAGCTATGCAGATAATTTGGGGGGAGATCATTGTAGTTAGAGAGTAGAGTGCAAAGAGCCTGGTGGGTTTGAAGAACAGCAAGGAGGCCAGTGTGGCTGAAGTGAAATGAGGTAAGAAGAAGCCAGGTGGAAGTGAATACAGAGAGGTAAAGGGGACCTAGATGATGGAATGTTGGAGGCTACTGCAGGAACTTTGGATTCTACTGAGAGAGCTGAAAGCTGTCAAAGGGATTCAAGCAGAGCAGTGCTATGAAATGCCTCTATAGCATAAAATATTACTTATACTTTCAGACTTCTCTGGAACAGTGCCAAAGTTTTAGAGGTGTCAGGAGTTACCCCAGAAGTTTTAATTCCAAATCGGATAGGTACGTGAAATCCACTTTCACATCTGGACCTTTTTTCAAGGCTCCATTAGGACCTGCTCTAAGATTTAGATTTCTTGGTTTTTGTTTTTGGACAAAATAAGCAGAATTTCTACTTTTCTGTCTTTCTATCAGGATTATTTAAGGACAGAAGCTGAAGTGAAGGGTGACTCAGTGATCCCATCATTGCTTCATAATTTAGGAATTTGGCCAGGTGACCCGCATAGCCTGATGCTTTCAGTAAAAGCGTATTCTATGGCCAAGGTGCACCTGTCTGTATCCTCAGTACTTTCAAAGCAGATTTCTCAAACGCTGCCCCCAAAATATTAAAGACAAAGCTTATAGGTATAAATATCTATTAATCTAAATGTACCAACACCTAGTCTGAAAAAAAATGATGCTTTCATTTTAGAAGAGTTCAAACAATTAGGTACCGAAAGAACAGGAGGACATCAGGAATCCATTCTAGTAATATGATTTAAACTGATTAAGCGTCTGGTGGTGATTAAGACCACTTTGAAGCTGCATTTTTTTCAGATTTTACGTTCAAGTTAGATTCATGTTTTGCTTCTTTAAGATGTCTTAAATACAGTTACTAATTTCTCTTTAAATAAAAATATCTCTTGTGAAATAGTACGGAGATAAACATACAAGCTTAGCTCCACCTTCTCTCATGTATTTGTAGATATATTTTACCTTAAAGCTTTGGCAATGTGGAAAATGTTTAAATGCACACACACACATATAATACTGTATAAGAATGAATAAGCACACTGAATTAGAATGAAAGTTACTATATTGCTGATCTCTTTAGGTAGTTTCTAGATAGTTTTTTCATGTACTGGAATTGTAAAACTCTATCATTTTGCAGTTAGGAGCAGTTGGCCTTCAATTAAGAGAATCAGTTTAGGAGCTAAAACACAGTTTCAGAGCCTAATCCAGACTTAATCCCTCCTACCTAGTTCCGAGTAAGGCCCAGGAGAATGTGAAAATTTCACCACCAGTGATAACCATATTTTTTAACTTGCCTGTTCTCCAACTTTCACTGTCATTAAACTCCTTGATAAAAGTTTTAAGTGTTAGCTATGCAACTCAGCTATGAATATGAGCCCTTTCCTGGTAACTTAGGAAATTCTGACTACTCATTCAAATATACTTTTCTTGTACCCTTTCCTGGAAATCTATCCTCCAGGGATACTTAAAAGTCTTTAGAATAATGATACATTTACTTTCCCTGCTTTTCTCCATTGACCAAAGCTATCTTCTTAGGTTCTGAGGGGCTTAGTTCAATGTTGCATTACACTTCATAATAAGAAAGAAAGAATTCAGCTGCCAGGCAGTACTTCTAGGCAAAGGGACTTTGAATGAAATAGTATATAATTTGAGTTGTAAACACCATGGATTCATTGTAGTTTAAAAGTATTCATCATAACTGAGTTGTAGTTAAAAGGATTTGGTAGACGATTACGTATTGATAGGTAACAGTTAGGGGTTTTCCAGACTCCCTTTTATGTGGCTGAATGGGAGCTGCATATAAGTCAGGTTTAGACTCCTAAATTACACCCTGCTTTTTGACCCTGTCTTCCAGACTCCAGAGTATTTTTTTAGTTCATTAGTTAAATACTACCCAGTCATTTAAATGCCAGAAAACTCCATTTTTTTGAAGATTGTTTCCAGGAAGGGAAAATGGTAATCAATAGAGATGCTACAAATACTTTTGTATTTTGTGCGCACACACACGTGTGCGCACAAACACACACACACACACACATTCCTGAGGATGGCCTTCCGTAAACTGTAGCTTCATTGTATAACAGCGGCCTTTGGAAATTCACTAACTAGTAATGCACAGCAAAGGCTCTGTTCCATGGTTAGTTCTACCCACAAAACTCCCATTCAGCATTTTTTCTGTTTTCCTGGATTATTTGAACAGTTAATAGGCACATACACATGAGCACACACTCAAACATACGTGCTTATTCCACATCACAAAAACCACCCTCACATTTGGCTCTCATCTGATCCTCAGTTTAGCCACAAGGCCAGACTTAACAAGCTTGCGTTAACTCTGTTAAAAAGGTATCCAAAAGTAGTCTCAAAAGGTAAAATTTGAGGAACATAGTTGAGGTAAGGAAAGGGGAAAATTATATTTAAAATCATAATATAACTTTTCTGTACTAAACAGAATAAATCTCTGGAGCATCTCTTGTTAGCATTTTTCATGAACCCTCTGTTCTTGGAAAAATCTTACAGAAGTTCATTCTTTAAACATAAAGGGTAGTAGCACTAGACACGTGATGGTATTATGGTTTACTCTTGAGGTTCTGTTATTGTAGATTTGTTAGAAATATGTTATTTTATTTTTTAATACATCAGCTGGATTTTAAGAAATTATCTTTCTAATCTAAGGTAAACAGTACTTTTTTTTTTTTTTTTGCGGTACGCGGGCCTCTCACTGTTGTGGCCTCTCCTGTTGCGGAGCACAGGCTCCGGACGCGCAGGCTCAGCAGCCATGGCTCACGGGCCCAGCCGCTCCGCGGCATGTGGGATCTTCCCGGACTGGGGCACGAACCCGTGTCCCTTGCATCGGCAGGCAGACTCTCAACCACTGCGCTACCAGGGAAGCCCAACAGTACATTTTAAAAGCTGTTATTAAGAGAGATAATTGGCATTTATAGGAGAGTCAATTTTATTTAAGAAGTGATATTACTTTAATACCAATACTCTAAAAATGAGATATTCTTTTGTAGACCTAAATAAATCAATTCTAATTTAATCAGCTTTATGATCAGCTGAATATATGAAAATATGTATCTAAAAGTCATATTTTTATGAAAAAGTCTAAATTTAAAATTGTCTTTTGCAGAAATATTGTTTTTAAATGTTCTTATAACAAAGAACAGAAAACATTTCCAGTTAGAATTATGTTTTTGTTTTTCTTATGTTTCTTAAATGACCACTCTGTGAAAGACATTATCCTATCTGTTGCAGGAAATGCTAAGATGAGTTAGACTCGATCTCTAAGCCTACCGGGGAGAATGAAGAATGACACTAGCATTTCATGGCAGTTTTCTTATGGCATCTCATTTATCCCAGTAGTTTATAATCTGCTGACAGACAGTGATACATGTAACTGTTAGACAACAGGATTTGTGAAAAGTATTATGGCATCAGCTATATGGTTGTATTCTTGAAAACTCTCATAGTAAGAGAGTTTGCTTTATAGAAATTAAGACCTTATAGTGAATGAGGATTTATAAGTCAATGTCTATAAATATATATTTAGGTGAATAATAATCTGGTAAATATGTATATAAGTGCTTATTTTATATTGACTAAAACTAGTAAGAACAGCATATCAATTAAAGTCATGGTCTCTCATATTCTATACGACTATATTAAAATAGAGGGTCATTCCTTTTTAGATAAAACTTTTCCGATATTCTTCCCCTGTGGTTTCAATGAAGTGCTTGGTAATTCATTTTACATTAATCATTTTAATGAAGGATTATACAGAAAGGGCATTCATCTTCATAGGTTTATCTTTAACAAATCAGACGGCCACAGCCACCATACCCCGTGAAAGTAAGAAACGTGGAGAATCATTCTCTCTTGGGAAAGTTGATATAAACCGTTAGTACCTAGGTCACGATATTTAAGAAGGCACTCAGTCTGTGTTTTGCAAATGAAGAGTCAACAAGCACTCGACCCTAAGAGTGAGTCTCCTCAACGTTTGCACTCTAGGTGCCTTTCTTGCCTCATCCTTATCCAGCTCTGAAGGCAGAGACTAGGTTTATCTTGCCTTTTGCTATACCATGTAGTTGTAACACACATACATTAATGTACTAAATTCAGAATATTACTCCCTACAGCTTCAACATTATTTTGCTTAATCTTCATGCAACATTATCTTGCTTACCCTAAAGGTGCATCAAGCCATTGAGTGAATTCTGCAGGAGGGTAGGAACCTTTTAGAATTCTCCACCCATTCCCCGCCATTCTTAGGTCAGGAATTTGATAGCTTTCCTAAATACAGAATGGTTTCAATGTTTTTATAGTCATTCTGTTTGTTTTTCCTTTAGTCTAATTTAGTTGGTTCTTAAACATCCGTGTGCTTAAAAGTTTACTGTTTAGGGTTGGGTACACAAAATGCATACTGTACCTTCTGGGCAAATAAAAAGGTTTTCAAGGGTTATTTTCTCTATTAGCTACTTTTGACTGATGTGCTGATTTTAGAGTCTGTCCCTCACCCCGAGAGCCTGGCCAAGAGTACATGGCACAGAGTAGGCACTTAATAAATGTCTGCTGAATAAATGGCTTATACTGTAACTACCAATTTTTTACTTTAAAACTTGGAGTCACTCATGATTCACATGTATTTTATCGAGAATTCTTGCAGTGATGAAAAAAGTATACAAATATACATCTACTTATTTTCACATGAGGAGAATATACAGGTAGGGGAAGATTACTGTAATTTCAGTGGAAGTTCTAAAATCCGTAGGCAAAAGTCTTACAAAGAGGAAAGTTTCAGATATTTGCCTGGTTTTGTCTTTGAAGTTTTTGCCTTGATAATTGGGTTTGAATTTCAAAAAACTGAATTAAGGTCTCAGTGATTTTCTTCGTAACAGCTCATTTGACACATAATTTTCACACATAAAAATTCAAACTCATAAATACGATAAAACATTATTTTTCTGATAATCTCGTCAAGAGCTGTGGGATGATTTTACCCCATATTCTCTACGGATAGTTACTGAGTCCCAGTAACTCATATAAACAAACTACTTCTAAATGGATGGCCAGTCTTCACAATTTAGATCATCTTTTTTTTTTTTTAATTGGCTGAATTTGTAGTCTAATTCATCCAAACTTTAGGATTTGATATACTTTCACAAGAACACAGATTGTGGATGCGGAACTTGCAATAAAGTTTCCATAGCACATAACAGTCTTTATGTGCTCAAAATAGCTTCCAATGTCCAACTCATTAAACACTGCAGATGAAATGCTCTGAAACGCAATGTCTTTCTCCAATAAAAACAACTGGAAATTCGAGCATACGTGCATAGTTAAGCAAACTATGTCTTAGAGGATAGAACTGGAACACAAAATGATTTACTATTCTATATTTGTGAGTTGGACCCTAGAACTTTTCTTTTTCTGTGTAGCATGAGTCCTATGGCATTGCACACCTACGGTAATAGGCACTTTGTCTTAAGAAGAGATGCCTCTGATGTCATTAATGTCTGATAGATGGGTTGAGAAAAATAGACGTTTTGCTCTGAAACTTTGATCATCAGCAGTTGGTAGACTGGTAGCAAGGCTTATTGAGATAGGGAACACTGGAAGAATTGAAGAAACAGAGCTTTGCCAAGTCCAAATGAAAATTTTGCTAATAACTTGCTGTAAGAATATAGGTAATTTTTCCTTAGTTTTTAAGGAGTATTAATTATCATAGAGCAGGTATAAGGATTAAATGAGATTACACACATAAAAAGCCTATTACTGTGCTTGGCCCTTAGTATGAGTTCAATATTCGGATGTTGTTCACAGAACTTTCCTCTGTGTGTGTGTGTGTGTGTTTATTTATGTATTTGTTGGGGGCAGGGAAGGACTGAAAGAAGGGAGAGTGTTGCTGTCGTGTGATAAATATTAGAACTGAGCATAGTCTTATAAAGATTACTATTGAGGTATTTATTGTATGTATCGTATCCAGTTGTTGATAAAATGTTTACTTTTTAAAAACAATGCTTTTCTTAAGAACTTTATCCAGATTTAGGAGATGCTTATGTATATTTTGCAAATCATGACACTTAGATGTGATTATGAAATAATAAAACTCACATAAACATAGAAAATGTATTTAAATGCACAGAAATAGTATCTCCTGGCAGTTAAGTAGAAAATTAAAGCAAATGTTCTATTACATACATTTGTTTTCCAATTTTATAGTTACAGTGATTAACATATTGAGTCCAACTGGTATATACATTCTATACGAATGTATTTCTGTATTTGATGATGTTATGCACAGATTAAAGATATATTACTGGTTTGCCTTCTCTTAAGAATACTTATAGAAAACATCCTGTGATAGATACCATATAATTCATTCCAAGAATGACTCGTGGGGTTGAACTTGATAAAGCTGAAGTGTTATATTTCACTGAGAGGCACAGATTTGTTGATTTTGAAAAGTATGGAACATCTCCGTGTCCCTATGTATATATGTGTGTGTATACATGTGTGTGTGTGTGTGTGTGTGTGTGTGTGTGTGTGTGTGTATACACCTATCTTTTAATTTTCCTCCTCACACATATCTGGTAATATTCAGATCAAGAAGATTTGATTTGATTTGTGTATTCAAACAATAGTAAAAGTGATTTTTGTGTTCTATTACCTTTTTCTGTGATCTCCTTGTAGACCTTGAAATAGAAGTTGGCATATTTGTAAATATGATTTTCTTTCCTAGGTCTTTTGAAAGTTTATTTGCTTGGCAGATAAATTATCCTGAGAATTCAGTGGTAACTTTGGCTATATTAACACACTAAGAAATTAGCTTTCAGAGATCTAGGTTACTGGTTCTCTATGTGTTACTACTATGAAGGTAATTGGTTCTAACATGATAATTTAAAAATTGAGGCTCTCAGTACATAACTCAGTTCTTGAAATAGGTTAGGCAAGAAAGCTGAAACTATATACCACAAATATAAATCCTGTCTGTAGCAGTTTTAACTTTGAAACAGCTAGCCAGGCAAAATCTATATTGAAGCTAACACTTTAGAAGGTTGTTTGAATGGACAGATGAACACTCCTACCCCCTTAAAGGTAAACAATAGAAAAAGTTAGCTTGCTTTGAAGTCTTTCCCAGTTGTAGTGATATATTTGTACTGATTCATTCAAGTATTCTGGGCTTCTTATAATCAATAGCATCTGGCCAAAGAACAGTTTAAAACTCTCTGGCTCACATAGGTATTTAACCCTGACTTTGCCCCTGTACACATGATGCTTTAATTTAGAGAGTAATCTTAAAAGAAATACTGTATTCTCCTTTAAAAATAGGCCGAAGGCAGAATGAGGAAAAATCACAAGTAATAGTTCACCTTCTCCTTCATATCACGTTTACTAGAAAGGATAGTTTTCCTTCTATCACTACTGGTAAGAATAGGAAAAGGCACATTTTCATTGAATATTGTTGGAAATAGGTATTATTACTGTTGGACTTAAAATGCATGTTAGGGACAGGGTAAGACAGGTTTTGAATATATTAATGTAATTTAATGTTTTTGTTTGAAAAAATGATCCGAGTTAAATTATAAAAATGGATAACCTACGATTGCATTATGATTCAGTCATCTATTTAATTCTTTCTTTCTTTCCTCCTTCCTTCCTTCCTTTCCTTCCTTTCTTCCTTTCCTCCTTCCTTCCTTTTCTTTCTTTCTTTCTTTCTTTCTTTCTTTCTTTCTTTCTTTCTTTCTTTTCTTTTCTTTTCTTTTCTTTTCTTTCTTTCTCTTTCTTCTCCTTTCCTTCCTCTATTTCAGAAATGATCTATGTCATGTATCATATCAGATGTCAGGTAGACAGGATTCAAGAATTACTGATATAATTCCTATCTCGGTAAGACAGACCCCAAAATTCCCATTCAGTATTCTTTGTGTTGTAAATGTTTTGGGAGCCAAGGAAAGACAACTGAGAAACAGGCAAGGAGAGCAGTCAGAAAAAAGCTATTTTTTCTTCATATACCATCTTATGCCTTTTTTAAAATACATAGTAGTGTGCCTTTCTTATAAAACTAAATTTCTTGGGCATATTTCTTTCTTATATCAGCCAAGGAGATATATGATTTATACTTTAAGTTTTGAGAATGTTTGTACTTAAAAGTGGCAGTTCTCCAATCAGAGGAAAAGATTCATTGACAGACCTTGGGTATAGGTTATAAATATTCTCTGTGGCCCTTAATGTATTTATTTTTATTTTGTGTGGAGCTTCTTTAGCTACAGTAAACACAGAAACAGTACAATTTATTGGTATTTATCATTTCTTTGTTTAAACTCAGTATTATCTCCATTTCCAATGAATGGTTCCTGGCACACATTGTGTGCTCAATACATTTATTGAATCAATCTAATAAGCAAAAATAATTTCTACTTTCCGTGTTCTTGTCAAGTTGTATAAAATCTGAAGTCTGTTGTTCAATTATCAAAAGCTCAGTTGCAAAATAGAATATTCATGTCTGATTACTCTTAGTCTAAGCATACCTAAAGGTTTCAAAATTTTATCCCTGGATGAAGCAGAATTTCACGTTCCATTCTTAGGCCATTGTACAATTGTTTTTATTAAACCGTGCTTTGGCATTATATCATTAGTCTGCATTGAGGAGTTTAAAAAGAAATGTTCATAAAGAACATGCTATTGCAAGGATATAGTTCTCTAAATCAAATCGGGTGTTCCTTTAATGAGTACCCATGGGAAGATTTTCATTCAGATTTGTGCATCAGGAAAAGCTTTTTTGTATCTATGCAACTGATTTGTTTTTATCTGATGGACATCATGAAACTGTAAACTGCTTCTCTTATAGGTCTGAGTTGTAGGAGGCACTGGCAGTTGTACCAAACCTTAGGTTTGTATGTGCTACTCTGAGATCTGACCCCCTCAAGTCATTTTATTTCAAATCTTTCTTTTTCTACATTTTCTTACATATTTTTATTGTTGCATTTTATATCTATCTATAGCTCCAAATTTTTTTCTTTTTTAATAAGTGAAGAGCATAAAAAAGAATGAATATTTCAGTTTTTTCAGGATGCTTTCACATCTATTTTAGCTATCATTCAATCCTAATTTTCATTATAGCTAGGATAGTATCTATAGAAATACCAATATTAAATACATATATGAGCAGTTATCCTTTTCATTGTGTTCACATGACAAGACAGCTTTCTTTCTTTTCAGATTGTTACTTCCTCTGCTGAATCTCAGGTCCAAACAAGAGCACTTTCTCATTTTCCCACATATTTTCCCTACTAATGTTGGTGAGACATGATCATTGGACCCTGAACCATAATATCATGAATTTGTGTCTTTGAAACCTTATTTCACTTTACAGTAATATCAGTAATGTTTTTAGATTTTGTAGTATGTCTATGCTAAGCTAAAGTATCTCTGATCAATTAGAAAGTAGCTGGCGGTATGGTCTATTTCTCAAATAATACAGTTTTACACACAATACTGTGTTCTCGTAATAACAACTGAATATTCCCATGTTAGCAATGAGTGTTTCTTGTAAGGAATATAATTATATTTAAGTTGGTATTGATATATTTCAGATAGCAGTGTTCATTGTATGTTGAAACTTTGGATCAAAGCAAATGAGTAATTCTCTTTAATAATAAGGAAAAGAGATTTTTAATTGCCCTTTAGTATAATCCAGTATAGAACATTTGGGGCTAGGATTCAGGAGGCAGGGTCTAGTCCATGCACTTTTGCTGACTCGACGTAAAATCCATTTGTGTTACATTTAAAACTACCCTGAACAACACCTTACAATGACATTTTTAGGTTGGATAAGATTTTGCAGTCTCATCGCCCACTATTCAAAACTTACTGATATAAAATGCTTTGTTTTCTTAACAACACAAAAGCATTTCAAATCCACTACCTTGTAAAATTACATGATCTCTGTATTAGACCCATGATGTTTTTAAGAAATTAAATGTACTGTAGAGTAGAATTTTGTAACTGAAACTGTCAAAGCCACTTAGTTCAGCCCTAAATTGATGCATGAAATTTCATATATTAACTCACCCAATATTTACTGCCTACTTTGTCTTAGGCACTGTTCTAACTCTTGGGGATACAAAGAAAATAGGAAAGATATAGTGTCTTCTCTCAAGGACCTTACTGTTTAGTTGGGAGGCAGAAAAAAAAGTCTGTAAATTATAGCATACCCTTACAGATGTTTTGGTAAGACAAAGCTGTATTCAGCAGGTACACATTAGTAACATTAAAATTATTCTTTATCATTGGTCACTAGCCAATATCTCAAGGCCCCGAAGGCCCCTTTACTACCCTAAATGTCTCAGCCCTTCCCCAGGACCACTTTGGCCTCTCCAAGGTCCAAGAATTTCATGCCTGGCAGTTAACATAAGGCTTCCATGACCATGCTTTAGTTATTGGGTCTGCAGTACCAGTTGTTAAGTGTTTTAGGTTTTCGTTACTGTTTTTTAAACAAATTTTGAATATAACCCCAGGATGTATATATGCATAGTGATATCCAAATCAAACTGGGACCTCAGAGGGGGCTTTCTGGAGGAGGATGTGCTTAAGCTGACCTCTAAAAAATGAGTGAGCATTAGTTAGAGGAAAACAGAATGATGACCCTTTATAGCATCCCCAATAATCAGTTCATCACTAAGTCCTTATTTGAACAAGTCTTGAATCAAGAAGTAAGTACTTCATGAGGCAGCTAAGCTTGTCATGGGATACTTGCAGTTCTCAAAAGCTTTTCCTCTTATGGGGCTAGAATTAATTAAAAGTATACGTTCCATACCTTCATCCTTGTTTTACCTTAAACTTAAAATAATTGCCAAATATGAATCCTATTTTGTACTTAGTGGGTTTGAGTTGCTTTTTAAATATAATTATGAAAGAATTGATGATGGAAAAAAGTGAGCTGAAAGTTCTTTGGTATTTCCTAAAATAGCATGACAACATTGATACTTCAGAATTTCAGATAGCTTCCTGAAGCTTATATTCAAAATCTTAGGTACTTTACCATATCATTTACTTTTATAGGTCATGAATACTTTATTCTTTGTACTGAGATAAACCTATAGACAGTTCATTTTTAATGAGTGTTTAATTTTTTTAAAATACAGCTTGAAGGAATCTAGAAATTATGTGCTTCTAGGTCATCCTCTACCCCCCCATCCCAGTACATGGGATGAAAAGAAGTTCTGTGGTTTACCTAAAGCTACAGGTAATTTAGCAGAGTACCCATGGGAGAAATAGTCTCCTCTGACCTTTTTTGTTCTGCCTTACAAGAACTACATGGGCAATACTAGTGATTTGCAAACCATGATCACAGTGAACCCTGCCTTTCACTGTTAAAATCAAAAGAGTAGTCTTACTAAATCATAAAAAAGAAGATAAAAACATGTTAATAGAAATTATTTGCTTAATTTAAATTTTTCTTTTATAATTTTTCTCTTAAACTTTTGATGCTATTCATTGCTGGTCTGATACAAGACAAAGGAAGAATGGTGCAGATATATATTAATAAAAATTTAAAAGCAGTAAAAGTTACTTAGCAAGTAATGTATTTTATTCATGAATTTGTCATATTTTGAAGTCATAGTTGCATTCCTACTCTATTGTTAAAATTTCTTCTAGGAAAATAATTCCTGAGTAATACAATAGGAGCATTGGTCTCCTACAAAAGCACTATGAGGTCTAGGTTTTTACCACCAGGAAAATAGGTATTTATTAAGTATTTATTGAATTGAAATAAATTATTTTCAAAATAGTATCTTATTCCATTCATGTCACCATTTTCCCAGAATTTTCTTAAAATTTCTTAGTTACCTGTCAAGATATAAGCAATAATTATTATCATTGAAAAGAAAAATATATGTGTTTAAAATAAGGACTTCTTATAATTTAAATAGCAATATACAGTGGTTTGAACTTATTGCCTAAAACCTATTATCAAGAGTGTAGAATCTACTTTTGAATATTCTAAGTGGAAGGATGTCTTTCTGGTATGATTGAAACACCAGCTGTTGTGGGATAAACCAATGATTTCTTAAAATCTTTATCCTATTATACCAAGACTTCATTATCCTTGGGAAAAGAATTGAGTATTAGAAAAAGAATGGTCTAACAGTTCTTTTAAAATAAAAAGCACTGAATTGATAACTAGAAAAATTTTTCTTATGTTAAATTCAAAGAAGCTTAAATAACTTGTTTTCCCCACTATTTTAAATTTCTTCATAGTCTGCTTTCCTGTTTGTAATTCTGGCCCAAACAAGAAAAGGAAATGCCAACAAAAATGGAAGGAAAAAAATTTTAATTTAACAACATCATTAAAAAAAAATCTATAATTCTTCTATTCTTGGTTAATTTTGGAGGATCTAAGTAGATTTAGATGGACTTATTAAAGTTAAGGAATCATATGTTTTCTTTACATTGAAAAGCATTCCCAATGCATTCCATACATTTGTATATATGTATTTTTTTACCAACTGTAAATCATTTCAGTGTTTTATGAACACTTCTTAAAAGTGCATAGCATTAATTCGCAGTATTATCCATATAAGTGCGTTGTTCATGGGTTTCTAATGAATGAATTTGGAATTGATAAAAAACAAAACAAAAAAGTTTGATCAGCTATGTATTTTGTTCATATAATTCTTTCTTAGGAAAATAATTAGATAAAAAATAACTTTTTGAAATAAACATCAAAATTTACTAAATATTTGTAATGATTTAGCCTTTTCATTGAAATGTTTTTATTTAATTTTGCAACTTCCATCCACTTTAATTTTTTCCACAAATAATTCGATGTTTAGTTTAAACACAAATGACACCAATTCAGCATTTATACTAATCCTATGACAACAAATGGGTGGAAATGGAAAAATCAGGTTTTTAAGAAAGTAGATTTTGATTTACAACCTGTAACAGTGAACCATGAAATCAATGGCTGTCCAAATGTCTAAACTCTCAATAAAAGCTGTCAGGTTGGAAAACAGTCACCTCATAAAATTTACTTTATATAACTCAGGTTATAAATGTTTTTTTAAAATGTGTATCAAAAGCACTTGTCAGTTTTTGTGATCTTTCCCAAAGAGGAAGTACAAAGCTTTGATTAAATGGATGACAGGTTTTTTTCTTTTTTAATGCCATGAAGAAAGCATTGCAATACTTCTTCAAAACTGAAATAATCAGTAGACCTTTAGAGAAGTCTGTGTACTCCACAAGATCATTTTTTGCTCCATGTTCCCATTTTATTTCTGTTTATATGTGAATTTATGTATTAATCAAATAAATCAGAGACCTATCCATAGGTCTAGATGGAATTTAAGAGGTTCTGTCATCCAGTCCTTCATCTTGCCAAAGAGAGACCTACGGGGATAATATGTTTTATTCAAAGCTATCAGTGACTGATAGAAGAGCCAGGGCAGGAACCTGGTCTTTCCACCCTCAAGCCTGTGCTTTTTCCATTACTCCTTGTTTTGTTAGGTTGTTTTAAAGATTTTTTTTGGAAATTTCAGGTGTTAATTGTTCAGCAATTAAATTCTGAATGAGTTAGGTTGTTAAAAAGACTAAGCTAACTAGGTCACAGAAGTTTAGTTTATTTCTTAAAGCATTCTTCTAGATTATTAACTCCATGGAAGTGAGAGTACCCAGTTTGTTCATTGCTGAATTTCCAGATGCTTGTCCAATGTCTGGTTCATAGTAGAATCTCTGTAAGTATTGATACATGTTGAATGTTGAAGGAATGAACGTTAACGGCCTATTTGGAGCCTCTCAGTTCCATGTCAATTGAACATTAACAGAATATTTTACCAATTTTGTTTAAAATTTGCATAGATTTACTGTGAAATAAAATGAAAATTTATTTATTTGTACTAGATGGTTTTTATATGCTAGTTATTTACTTTGCAGATTAATATCTTCCTTTCTGCTTTTTTACTTGCAGCAGTATTATTAGTATTAGTATCATTTTTTGTTTGCTAGAATAAGGACAAAAGCAAAGTCTTCTAGACAGAAGAGTAGCTTTCAAATTAAATTCATGTTTGGCTAAAGTGAACTTCTCTTTTACTCAGTTACTCAGCGTTTGGTCCAATTGCTAAATTTCTAAATAGTACTAAGCTAAAACAAATTTTTGCTTAATTCTATCTAGTCAAACAAAATCATTTAATCATCACGTATCTCCCCAAACTGGTACATCTTCCAGGATTATACAATGACTAAGATCCTGTTCTTCTCATCAAATTACTATTTCTTATACTTACAGAAACTAAGCATACTTCCTCTATCTTTCATTTATTTGACATTAAACTAACATTTAAAAGTTGTTTTTTATGATCTGCACATTGATTAGCAAGGTAGACTCTCAGAGAACTTATAGTCTAGTGGATGGAGACAGATAAGATCATTTCAGGGAATTCCTTGGTGGTCCAGTGGTTAGGACTCAGTGCTTTCACTGCTGAGGGCCCGGGTTCAATCACTGGTCAGGGAACTAAGATCCCACAGCTGCATGGCGTGGCCAAAAATTTTTTAAAAACTTTAAGGAAAGATCATTTCAGATAATATATGCTATGAAGACAATAAATGAGTGTAATAGACAATGACTATGATGAGCTAATTTAGATAATGGTCAGAAAAGATCTGCAAAGGAAGTGGCATTTGAACTGAGAACTAACAAAGATGGTAGTGTGGTTTCTTCATAAGAAAGACTTTCAAGGGGTCTTATAGAAGAGCATTCATTAACTTGGTGATCAGATAGCTTACAGGCTTGTAAATCTGATTTTACCATCACGGTGAGAGCAGATTTATCCCTCTGCAGTAGATTCACTTCATCTAAACTCAGGAGGTTAATTTATTTAACCAAAATGCAAAAATATACTTTTAAAATAAAGAATAACTACTACAAAGTTCAGAATACTGAAAGTCCTTATGGAAAAACTTTTTCTCTTCCTGTAGATAGATTCATGTGGAAAGCCAAATAATTGTCTTAAAGATGTTGGTAAACATGTTATTAGAACAAGGGAGTTATATGAGTTTGGTATTTATAGCTAATGTACCTACAACAGTAAGGATGCTTTCACCTGTGGGACTGGCTTATGTTGGCTATACCTTTAGGCATCCATCTCTACCTTAGGGTTGGTCTAGCCAGTGTGTCCAGACTCTTGGTCATTTTGGTTGAATCTACATTTATGCTCCTTCCCTCTATACAACCTCAGTTTTTACCGGCTCTACCCAACCCCCAGTTTTTGGATGCCTAGAACTTCCTCTCTGACTTACATTCCACTTTTCAGTATGTTAATACCTTCAAACTGGTTACATTGAATACTTAGTGACCTGAAGAGCCATTCTTCTTTTACATATTCTGATTTTGTCCATTATGTTTTGGTTCTGGTTTTCAAATCTATTAGAGAATTATATTTTGTACTACCAAATATATGGAGAAAGCATAAAACTGGCATAAACTCAGTCTTTATGTCTACCTAGTTGAAGATGACTCAAGATCAAAGCTTATGTAGAAGAGAGTAATTCTCAACTATTATTGAAAACTATATATTTTACGTGATATAAAAAATAAAATATATGTAATATAAATACTTTTAGCTCTACACTTCTACTGTCCATTCTGAACCTTTCTTTACGGTTGAAAACTGAAAACATGCTAGTACTTCATGATATGCTAATGGAGATTAAAATGAAGTTCATGTTTGTTCCATGCCTCAGACATGCTAGATGTGATGCTATGGAAATTTCTAGTCCATAGAAAAACATATATATTCAATTTCACTGTCAAATCTCAGTCTTTTTAACCTAAGTTCCCCTTAGTTTCTTTTAACCTTAAAACATTATTTTCTGTCAGTTTAACAATCATTATGACTCATTGTTTCAGTTTAACTTAGCCTAAATAAAAGTACTGTCTGGATTTGGCCTTTAATTTAGCTAGAGTTTTCCAAATTCCCTCAACTGTGTTGATTTAGGAATAAAGAAAAAAACACACTCTCCAAAGAAAGACTGATTGTGTCCTAAAGAACGGACATGGAAGAACACACACACACACACACACACACACACACACACACACACAGAGCAAGAGGGAGAGAGCGCAAGAGGGAGAGAGAGAAGAGAGAGGAAATAAAACATATTTAGATATGGTTTAAGTTTTATTTTGTGTCCAGTATTTTTTGGCTGATATATTTCTTCATTTTTAATAGTCTACTTGAAATCATCTCCCTTCTCTTATTTTTAATCATTTAAAAGTAATTTTTGAGTTACTTTAAATGCAACAGAATAGTGGATAATAAAATTAAACTGTTTTGTTTTTCATTTTATTTTCTGTTAGAAAAAGGCAGTCACAGCTGTTTTTAACAATCAGACCTTGTGTGCTTGCATGTTTTCTTTACTTCATGTTTTTTTGCATTTATCTATTAGTAACAGTCATCTGTTAGCAGTATCCTAACACATAGATTAGAAAGGAGGCAGCTTTTAGCCTCGTGGTTAGTTGGCCAGAGCAGAGATGAGAGATTTTTTTTTTTAAATCCTCCAAAGCAACAGCAGAGATTTCCACTAAAAGCAGGAGAGAAAGCAAGAACAGAAAAGTTGAGCTCCTTTTTCTTCCTTAGGTAAAAAATCTTACCTTTGGTGTCTTGCCCTCTATCTCCAATATGGGCACTGTTATCTCAGTCTTCATAGAACATTTAAACTCTGGGATGAGGCAAGGGAATCACCAGGGGAACGTGACTGGCAAATTCAGTAAATGGAATAAAAGTGGTTAATAATCACAAAACGAGCCCTCCTGTTTCAGAGGACAGTGCCACCGTTCTCCCCTGACTCTTCCCTCCCTTTCAGAAATTCTTCGCCCTGCACACCCAACCCTAGGTCTCCCCATGTTTAGGTTTAGAACAGAGACTTGTATTTCCTTGCCACTCTCCTACTCCTTACTGAGACACGCTATCTTAACATGCTGGACTCAAGTTTTAAAACACCACTTTTCCTAATTTACAGTCCTGTTTAAAGCACTTCTATGGCTCCATCAAATGCAAACTCTTAACCACCTTCCCAAGGCCTCCCAAATCTGATCAAATCAATTGCTCAGTATGCTTCAAACACCTACCAATAATGCCAAGTAGAACTTCCCCTCTTATTCTGTATGCTTGCTTGTTCTATCCCCTGCTTTTGTTCTCTTGTTCTAATCTCCTCTGCTGATTTAAAATAAATTCTGCCTCGTTCAAGAGGTTTTGACTAACTTTAGCTCTGATATATTGTTTTCTATTTTCTTTATTACACTCAAAATCAGGATCACCTGGTTAGTATTTATTGTTTCCTTGTGCTTTACATATATCAGCATTCTTAATTTTTTTTTCCTCTGGCTATAAGATCCTTATAAAAAAAAAAAGCAGAGACCAGTCTCTTAAAATCTTTTTTTAATGTGCAAAATACCCAACAAAGTGTTGAACATGTAACTTACTTTTTTGACTTATTAGGGGTTTCTAAATGACAGTCTGTAGTCTTTTAATAAGAAAAATCAAAATTCACTTTCAAAATTAAGAAAAAATGACTCTGCTAATTCTGCTGACACAAAGCTATTAACCAGATTTTAACTGAATAATGTAATTTTTAGGTGTGGTTACTTACTATATAAAATATACAGTATCCAAGTTTTTCAGGCAATTCTAGTATGACAGTATCAATCTTTGTTAGCAATAAAAACTTCAAAGTTTTGTTAAGAGATTATAAACAAACAAACATTGATTTGGGGAAAAGCTTGGATTATCGTGATACCTGTTAATGGTCAGTATTGAACATTATCCTTTAGACTAGAACACACACACACACACACACACACACACACACACAACTTTTATCTAATTAAAACAACATTTTGTGATATTAAGTTATTTACCATTGTATATGGACATATATACTTACGTACACGTATGTTTATATCTATGTGTGCATGTACATATATCTGTGTGTATATATATGATCATATATTAAAGAGACAAGGAAAGCTTCTGGGAAACTTCCCAATATTTGAGATCAAAAATTGCCAGGAAACTGAAATAACAAGAAGTCCCCATGCAATTAATTTTAGGCCAGTATTTCTTACCCATAATGCACTTTGCTTCAAACCCGGAAAGAATCAATTTCATCATAAGGACTAGAAATAGTTTTAGCAGCGAACATGACTGTATTATAGGCACGCACAGTAAAATCACAGGTATCTTTGTACTAGTCCAAGAATTTAATTTAAAAATTGTCAAAATAAGTATGATTGTTTATTTCTGAGTTTATGCCTAATATTTATTAAAATTCACTTGCTACTTGTTCATTTCTTTTTGTCATTTGAATGTAGGCACACTCTAGGTAGCAAGTATCAAAAGTTTTAAAGGGTCTAAGTTAGACCATTCAGCAGAAGTCAAGTCAAGTGATTCTGTTGGATTCAGATGATTTTGTAATGAGTGTAATCCCTCCTTTTCGCGATGATTACTCCTGAACTTGCTCTTGTGGCTATACTGTGATGAGGAAAAAAAAAATCAGCATTTTTCAAAATAGCATTGTTAAGGCCCCTGTGAGGTGGTAGTATTGTTAAATGATAATTTATGAAAATTGTCATTTTATATTTGGGGCACATGAGTTAAACATTAGACTTCACTATGGAAAAGTTTTACTGCGAAACTGTTTTATGCTGGAAGCCATAAAGCCACACATTGGTCATAACTTGGAATGATTTCACTAGTAGTTATTTTCCTATCAGGTAAAATGACTCAAAACTCTTATATTTCTTACATTAACTTAGATTGTACTTTCATCTGACCATTTTGATCTGAGATACTTTGTTCTCATTTATCTTTTGGGGGGGTACCCCCAGTACCCCAGTTTCAGACACCCACTTCAGGCTCTATCTGCTTTCATAAACCATTTAGACATACTTTTTTTGGCCTTGAGCCTAACCACTCTCTTATGGAAAAGACATGATCTCTCTCTCTCTCTCTCTCTCTCTCTCTCCCCCCCTCTTCCTCTCCCCTCCCTATCCCCCCCTTCCCTACCCACTCTCTTTCTCTACACAGCTACAACTCTGGGTAACAGGGCTTCCAATACAAGATCACTGCACAGGACCTCACCATGCAATTTGGATTTCCCAGCCCTTCCTTCTAAAGAAGGGGAATTTATCAATCTGATTATGTCAATCCCCTGCTTAAATTCAAAGCCTTGCTATCTCTCTGTTATGGTATTCATGATTCTTTATGGTCTGACTTCTCTCCTTCTATCTAGTTTTACCCCTCTCCACTTTCTGATATCCATCTTACGCCCTAAACATATCACACTTCTTTTGGTTTCTTGAACATGCTGAGCTCTCTCTTGTTACCATCCCCTTTTCCATATTGCTTCCCCTTCCTGGGTGATACTGTCCTCTTCAGTCACATGAAAAACTCCTCTTAGCTCTCAAAACGTAGCTCAGATAACCTAGTTTTCCTTTGTAGACCTTCTTGCATTAATGTCCTTCCTTCCCTGAGCTGGACAGCCTCATTCTGTGTCCCATAACATCCTGAGCATTCTTCTGTCACTGCTCCTGGTACAGTGGTAATTTATGTGTCTAACTCGTAAGCGTTTTTAGGACGGGGAATATATCTTTCATCTTTGTATCCACAGTACATAGCGCAGTGACTGCCACACAGTGGGCATAAAATAACTATTTTTTAATAAAAGTTAGTTAATGAACAGCAGGCATTTCTACTCTCAATTCTTAACTCATATCAATTTTTGAAGAGATTATGAAGATTTGCGATATTATGCCCCTAATTTTTTTAGAAAAACAAAAGCAAGTGGAAAAATATAACTTTTTCTTACCTATATGTGCATAGTAAAGTAGAGATTCAATATGTAATTGATCTTTTATTTGAAATCAATATAGTAGAGTCACATTTAAACTGGGTTTAGATTCTAAAGTCAGTGGGAAGGACAGAATTACACTTGGAAATACCTCGGAACTTGCCACAGTGGAGACTATCCCACCATTATCATGTGGTCAGTCCACCAAACACTGCAGCATGTTGCTGTTCTTTGGTTGAGCCTCAAGTGAAGTTGTTGACTTGAGTTTTGTATTGAATGAAAAGTTTGTGCCTTTAAACATGAAACCCACTTTTGGCAGAAGGAGATGCTCAGACTTGGAGAGGCAAACAGGACCTGAGACCAAGTGAGGGAACAGCAGTCTCAAATCATGTGTCATGTGTCAACTCTCTCAGTGCAGTTTATTGACAGCAGTGACAAACAGAATCATCTGCCCTACCTAAATTGTTATTTTTTTAAACTTACTCTTCTTTTAATTTATTTTATAAATGAATATAGTTGAATTTAGATGAATTAAATATTTATATAATGTGACTCCATAGTAAAGGAATGAAAGGGATTTTTTGCTCAATTTACCCAACTAATTGTCACAGTTTTATAAATTCTTCAGAGAACACACACGTAGATATAAGTTAAATGCATGTGCAGTAAGAAGTTATGTATTTGCAAGTATATGTACATATATACAGAAATTTGGGTATAGAAGCAGACGTTGTTGTTACTGGTTATATCTCTCTGACATAACTGATGCATTCAACAAGAGCTTAAACTTGTCCAAAATGAGGAAAAACGTGAGCCCAGAATTGTTTAAAGGACAAGGAAATTATATGACTATTAGTTTCCGATAACCTTTGCTTTTCTGATTATGTTATCACTTAATGTATTTAATTAGAGCTAATAAATATAGCCCTGCCTATATCCACAGTATAACTCTTTTGATGTATAGCATCTATGAGAGAGAATTAAGAAACATGGATAATGCAGATTTATCATTTTATGCCCTAGTTATGAGTAACTTGAAGAATGGTCTTCCCACAGGAGGAATGACTTCCAAATCATATGTAACCTTGAGTCATGTTAAAGCAAAGAGGATCTCCAAGAATTTGGCAGAAATTCCTGTACTCATTTATTCATTCAACAAATATTTTCATGTGTGTCTGATATATGCCAGGCTTCAGTTTAGGAAATAGAAATACATAGTGAACAAGAGAGATAAGTCCCCTGTTCTCCTACAGTTTATATTTTAGTGGAAAGGAAGAGTGAATAAGATGATTTCCATTAGAGATAAGTGCTATAAAAAAATAAAGGAAATGGGGTAGAAATTGAATGGAAGTGATAATAGGGCTATATTGCTTTAGATGGTATGTCAGAGAAAAGGTGAAACATGAGTTTCTGAAAAGGTGAAACATGAGTTAAGATGCAAATAAAAGAAGGAGTCAGTCATGTGACGTTTTTGGAGAAGAGTGTCCAAAAAAAAGTGAACAGACAGTGGAACCACACATGAGTGAGGGTGAACTTAGCTAGTTGAAGTATAAAAATGGCCATGGTGGCTAATGCATGATGGGAAGGGTAGTAGAAAATGCCTCTGGAGAAATAAATGGAAGCTAAAGCTTATAGAGCCCTGTAGGCCTTGGTGAGAGGTTTGGATGTTATTCTGATCCCTAAAATAATCAGGGTTACCCGTGAGAATTCAGAAATCATCACCACCAGGCGCTCTGAGTGGTATTATATTGTATGCACTCAATTCTATTTCCAATATGTCACCTATTGTTATTGTTAGCAGGCTGGGTGAGTCTACATGGTTACTAGTTAAGAGAGCAAACTTTGAAATCCAACAGGTAGGAGTTTGAATTCTTCACTAAGTGTGTGTGTCCTTAAGAAATGACTTAACCTTTCCAAACCTCAGTTTCCTCTGTAAAACAGATAATAATATTAGTACCTACCTCTTAAGATGTTTTAATAATTACATGAGATAATTGCATAAACTACCCGTATGGTACATATTAAACAGTCAATAAATATTAATGATTTCATTGTTATGATAACCAAAATAGAGAATAGGGAGCAATGCCTTAATATGGCTGCAAAACGCAGGACATTCATGATACTTACAGTGTTTGTTTAACTGATTTGAGGTCTCAAAGTTGTCACTTTGTTCATGTAATTGTTACCATTTGTTAAGTTATGTAATTTTGTCCTAGCTATTACAAATGCAGAGTCTGGTATAAGGTGAATTCTGTTTTGCATATACGCAAAAAGAGATAGGTAGCTGCATTTTGCATATTTTAAAAGAGCATCACTGGGGAAAATCTTGCTATAAAGTCATGTATTCAGATTAAAGATGTATCCTGGAAACATATTTTTAATAATTAAATATTTACCTGTGTAGATTGTATATTACTTTCTTCAGATTTTCTGCAGTTGGCTGATATAATATGCCAGCATTATTTTTTTTTTTCATCTGAGAAAATGACATAAAGAACAAAACTCATTGTAAGAATAGAGGACTTCTCAATACACAACGGCTCTTTTCCTTAGGGTGATATAATGTGAAGACTTTCATCTGCCTTTACTTTCTCTCTTTGCCATGCTGATACTATCAGGGTGTAATTATAATAGTAATCAAAATATTAATTTGCCATAATATTTTACATTTTTGGAGAAAAGAAAGGAAAAATGTAAATATTATTTTTCAATGCCAGTCTTTCATATTATTGCAAACTTTGAAAGTCATTAGATAAATATTCTGGCCAATCCTGGCCATTTGTAATTATAGCCAAAATATGTAAAGGACTGGAGTTTCTTGTTTTGCCCTCTTCCTTACCGTTGTCCAGTTATAGGGCATCAGTTTGCTTTAGAAAGTATACATTTAAACACACAAATTACTGCTTGGAGTCAGTAGTTCTAGAATGCTGCTTAACAAGAAAATTACTCCACTTATAGGTATATTCACAATGGCAGTAAAAGGGTACCATGGTGATGCTGTTGAGGATGAGCAAGATGCTGATAGCAGCTGCCCTCTATTAAGCACTTAATGCATGTTAGACACTGTAGTAGTGTCTCTCGCTTCTCCCTGTAAGGCAAGCAGGCATCCCAATTTCACTTTTAAAAATGAGCAAACTGGGGCTTCCCTGGTGGCGCAGTGGTTGAGAGTCCGCCTGCCGATGCAGAGGACGCGGGTTCGTGCCCCGGTCCGGGAGGATCCCCCGTGCCGCGGAGCGGCTGGGCCCGTGAGCCGTGGCCGCTGGGCCTGCGCATCCGAAGCCTGTGCTCCGCAACGGGAGAGGCCACAGTGGTGAGAGACCCGCGTACCGCAAAAAAAAAAAAAAGAAAAGAAAAGAAAAGAGCAAACTGAAACTAGTTAAATGCCTTGCCTGAAACCACTTGTTAGTGAGGAACAGAACCAAGATTCAAACCTAGTTCTGACTCCAGAGTTTTCTTCTCCCTCTACTGCATTACCTTTGATAAAGTAATGAAACTGATTTTTTCAGCTACCTGCAAATGTTAGCCTTATTCAGCTTGATTCGTATTAACATTTTAATGTTTTGTAATGATATTAAGGTTTCTTATTGGCTTTCATGGCTGGCATCTTTGTATGTCTAAAACCTGCCAAAATGTAAAAACTCAAGTTGTTGTTTTTCCTTTTTCAGAGATCAGCAACAAGTTCTAACTTAGTGAATGTCCTGGTAACAGTGAAAGGGTTGCACAGAGTCTTTACAGTTTTGCTTTTCTGAATAGATCTGTTCCTCCTTTTCACACCGCCACTGGATTTGGTGATCAAATTATTTCTAGTCACAGGTGAAGGTCAAGAAATTAGAAATATTTATGCTTTTAGATATAAAATAACCAAAATAGTCATACTTAAAACTTTTAGCTAGGATTAATAATGATTTAAAGAAGGCCCGTGGTAGAATTCAGAATGTTGGGTATTTCATATCACACTCATGAGTTGCAAAACTAAGATTAGACCTCTTTATGAGAATAGTCTTCCTGCTACTTTTGCTTTGCAGATAGCTAAACATAGAAGATGGTCTATAAATGAAGATCGATGTCATTGTTAATAAGCCACCCAAACATGTAAAATTCTTGCAGATACTAATTTGCTTTAAGATGCAAAATGTTGTTATGAGCTTTGTCACTCACTGAGCTGCTTGAGATTTGGTTATTTGAGCAGTAAATTACTTATAAAAATGGAGATGATGGGCGGGGAGGGGGGGAGAAGGACAGCAATGATGACAATCACCTAAAAATACTGTATTGAGACACTTAGAGAAAGTCATTTAATGCCTTCAGTAGCTCCAAATGGTAGGTGTATTCGATTTATACTTATTTTACAGATCCTGAGGAGCAGAAGGTTTAAGTAATTTTACAAGGTGTCTAAACTTGTAAATGAAGGAAGAAGACTCTGGCTATAAAGTCCCAGCTCTTAATAGCTACAAGTAGGATTTTGCAAGAATTAAAAAGAATTATATGTAAAGCATTTTAAAGTTAACACCAGTTAAGCTCTCAATTAGTAGTTGTGAGTAGTTGCTTAGTTATTATCATTACAACATATGATTATATAAAAAGTTTTCATTGTGGCTTGAGAGGGAACTTTTTCTCTTATTTTTAAAGATCTCAAAATATTTGAAGATGTAAAAGATTTTGCATAATATCCTTGTTTTTAACCAGTTTTGTTATTACATGTTGGTGTTTTTTTATATAATCCAATGACTATCACTTACATTTCTAGAAGGAATCTGTATTGTTGATTTTAAAGATAAAAAACCTCAGTGGAGAGATAAGGTTACACTGTGTAAAACACCAGTTTACACCAAGCATAGTGTAAAAATAAAAGGCTAAAGATCGAGGTATCAAAAAAAAAAAAAAAAAAGCCAGCTCCTTCCCAACTACTTGATATTTCTACTATTTCTTTCATTCTGTTTATTGAGTTGGAAAATACTCATTCAGGGATTTCAGGTTTGTAGATATTTAGGAAAAGTACTTGAATTTCTATTTTTTATTTCCATTGCAACCACTTTGTATAAAGGCAGCCATGCAAATATGCTAGAAAAAAATTGTAGCTCTTCTTGAACTTTGAGAGAGATGTCCATTTTGGCAAAGGGCGAGGCACACATTTGGATAAATTTATACGTGCACCTCAGATTTGGGTGCTAGTGTCAACTGCCAAAGTTCAGAATTTTCACATTTTTAATGTACCAAGGTGGGTTAAAACAGCCTATTAGTATAAGGAGTATTTTTGAAACTGTTGACATTTGGCTACTGTTCTTTCATCCACTGTTCTGTAGTCTTGACAGAAACTTGGTTTAGCTTGCAGAGAGAAAGTGAAAGACAGAAAAAGGTGTCTATATGAAATGCCCCGGAGAGCAGCGGAACTCCTGTATGGCAACATTTAGGCATTGAGTGTGACACGGTATTAACCTTTATAATGGATGTATGTAATAAAGTGACATGTAAATGGAGCACAAGGGGAGATATGACACTATATCTGGAAAAGGATAAAACAGTTGGTTGAATACTGGGCTATTATAGCAGTTTGCAAACCTTGGATAAACTCAGTCAGCGGTTGTATAATTGGTTATTCAATCCCGACCCTTGTTCACAGCTCAAAGCCAGGAACACTGAGACCTGTTGCCAATTTGAGTGAATATAGTGACTGTACTCGGCCGGGGCCTAACATTGGAGCCAGGCCTTTTCCTGTGGGCTGGTTTCCACCATGTCTGGGACTGGCTCAGTGACAGTGGGTCTTTTGTTGTGAAAGGCTGGCTGGTACTCCCCTCCTTTGCAAAATGTCTAACAGCTACACAAATATAAGAAAATAGGAAAAGGGACTTACTGTAGCTTTTCTCTTAGCAAGTTAATGTGGAGTTATTAGTTTTCCTTTCTTTCTTTTTCTTTTTTTTTTTTGGTTCCTTTTTGGGGAAAGTCTGAGTTAAGGAAATAAACTTAAAGAGGGATGTAAAAGCCTGCTTCTAGATAAGAATTGAACCTTGGTAGTCTCTGATTAGAATATGATATGTATGGAAAATTTTATAGTAATTTGATTCACAAAAATGGGTTTCTAAATAAGATATTTTTACTTTTCCTCCTTTATCCTATGAACATGCAGGTACTAAGAAGATTTTTTTTACTGAATATCTCCTCCATGACTGAAAGATATAGCATGTTTATAAACCTGTTATGTATTTAACTTTAGGAAACAAGCACCCCACCTTCTCTGCCCAAACACACTGGAAAGAGGCCAACAGACTAACCACTTACTGTTTGTAGTCTAGTAAAATTTGAGAAATAAATCAGTGAAGATTTTGAGTGTGTGGTATAAAGAATGCCCAGTCTTCTCACAGTGCCCAATTCATAAAGGAATCTGTAACAAGCTTGTAGTATTTGCCAGTTAGGTGCTGCTTACTGATAGGGTGACAGTTCCCAGCTGCGATCAATTATGCTTCCATTATTTCTGTTGTTTAAACATGCCTCGGAATACCAGTTCAGAGGATTTTGCGAAATGTGTCTAAGTTCCAAAACAAAGTAAAGAGCACATTAAAAAAGAAAAACCAAATACATTCAGAATTGAGAATTTTCTTTCTGAGAGTATTTATAATCTCTTTGCCACCCCCCTCACCCTCCTGTTTCCATCTCACCCACCCAGCATTTAGAAAATCGCACACATAACACATAGTGTTTGATTTAATGCAGGGCTGCAATTCAATCAAGAGACTGCTGAGGTCATATAATATAAATGGCCACAGTACTTCTTGGCTCAGTTATAGCCTTGATCATTCAGGGCTTTGTTTTTGTTAATTGAGTAGCCCCCTGCTGGGGGGAGCTTCTAAATATTTTGGACGGTGTGTCACTAAAAAGAATTTGGAGACTAGGAGGCAGTGGTCTGGGGGGCCCGTCAGAGGTGAGTTTCTGCAGTGGACAAGGGAAAAGGAAAGAGGTTGTTGTGAAACCGTGACAGGACAAAGGAAAAAGAAGCAAATTATTTTTGAATAGAAAATTAATCATTGAAAAGGGACTGGCTATTGTGAAGCAAACATAAAAATAGAGGGAGCATTTAACTTGAAATATATGAGAAAAAGCTCTATAGAAACTCCAACAGAGGCCTTTAATGGAAAGTACACCCGGCCATCTCATTATAAGTACATCCCTGGGAGCCAAGTGTTATGAGCATTAGTAAGAAGGTGGTATTATTAAAAAAAAAAAATTGATTATAATCAAGCTTAATGTATTTGTGGCTTAATAAAAGTATTATATGGCGGTAGTGAGTATCATGGCATAATACAGACCTCTTAACATTGGATTGTTCATAAGTATTGTATTTCATAATGTTAATCTGTGGAGCCCTTTACTTCCTGATGGGAAAATAGAAACTTGTATTGGCAAAGAGAAGATGACAGAATTGTAGACTGGCCCCTATTAACCCCAGAAAATACAATTCAACATATATCTTATCATCTTAATCTTCCGAATATTTTTCTAGTTTATAGCATAATACAATATTGTATATAACAAACAGATGTCTCCCCTAGGTCACTGTTTGTAATTTAGTAAGTTGTAGGTGTCCAGCTGGAGAGCCTAGAGCTGCTGGTGAAGGATGAATGCTTGACATGCCTCGTTAACTTAATGTAGGTAAGAGGCTGGTGGGCTTAAAGGATTTGGGAGTAGCCCCATAGAGAACTACCTAAATGAATTCAAATAGTGTGGAATAAACTTTTTTTTCCTATTATTTTCCACCCCCCCATGCTGTGAAATCTCACTGATCATTATTTTTTAGGCACTTTATGTGTGATAACAAAAACAGAAAGGCTGAAATATGTATGAAAACAAAAGTTTCAATTAAACTCAAATCAAGTATTTTTTAAAGGTGTTGGTTTTTAGTTTTCATACAGCTTCCTTTGGCACATAACTCGTCACGTGTTTTGAGATTTGGCTTTTTGTTGCTTTATCATTTTGAGGGTGCTGCGCTTCTCAGCTGAACAGTTTGCTGAGAAGAAAAGAGAGAAATAAATAAGCCAGGTTTTACGTATAGGACTATGGACTAAAATAATTGACACCTACTGTATAATAGGAAAGCCTGTTAGATTATATATCTACTTTAATATACTTCATACATTTTGGAAATATTCTTGTAAATAACGTAATCCTCTAATTAAACAAAGTAATTTCTCTCTTGTTCTTTGGTAGCTGCCGTGGATCAATGATGTTTTTTCTTTCTCTCTTTAGAAAAAGAACACTTTATTTTTAATTTCATAAACATATTTTTAAGTAGATAATGCACCCCTGTCAAGTAATAAAGATCCATTACGATGCTTACAAATTTATTGCAGTGACTTAAAATTTTAGTTTATCAAATTTCTTGCAATAAATTATTTGCTTTCTGCAAATAAGATTGTAGGCAGCTACCACACTTGGAATGACTTACTTGGAATGCTTGTAATTTAACTGAAGATCTCAACTCCTGTTATTGGAGCACATTAATTTTTGAGGGTAAAATATGTGTTTCTAATTTAGCATAATTTTAACAATGTTTTATCTGAATCATCTTCCTAGAATAATTACTAGATTTTTCCAAAGAGTTGAGGGCAGTGAAGCCTTTTTGAAACCTTCTTCACTATTCGTGCCAGTGTTCCCTTTGGATAGAAGATCTAATGTCCAACAACAGAGACCCTGTGGGGCTTAAACATCCTCTGCACCTTTTTGTGAGAAATGAGATCGCAGGTTCCTGGAGGGTTTCAGTTCCCTCAGGGAAAACTCTCAGAGGTATAAACACTTTCAAATTTCTGACATGTGGAACACAGACCTTTGTGGCTTTTGAAAGACCATTCCCAAGTTTATAAAAGCTTGCTCTCTGACCCCCAGGTCAGAAAATTGGGTGGTCTGTCATTTTACTGGATTCATCCATCCTTTTGTGATAAAATTCTGACCTATATCTTAGTTTTTTAACTGCTGATGTTTCATAGTACTTCACCAAAATCTCTAGGCTGTTTTAAATAAGCTTTTCCTTATCTTTTTTTATTTCATTCTTTTATATCCGTAACTCGTTAGGAAAGCATGGGATACACGTCATAGTATGGTGGACATCCCTTGAGCCCTTTCCACCCCCCACCCACTTTTTCTCCTCAGTTACATTTCTAATGAGATAAGTGAGTTCAAATTATATGCAAATATTATATATTAATTTTACTAATTGTATGTGTATGTGAAAGAGAAAGATTTAGGTGACATGCATTTCTATCTATCATTATTACAGACGTGAGAGTGAAGTTCAGTGATGACCTCTGGATAGCTAAGCACAGGAGGAGGACTGTTAACAGCTCTCTTTCCTACTCTTCTCTCTCTCCCTGTATATTTCATTATTCTTTCAAAAGTTTATGTGTCAGTGTTTTTCTCTCAATTATTAGATTTAAGACATGATCTATGGATGTAACTGATCGATCTTTTTAAGAATATATTAATAGAAAGACTAAGCAGGCAAAATGCTACTATGCTATAGAAATCCATGTTAATTATATTCAAGGTATAGATTATTTTATTTTCTGCCATAACACCCTTTCCAGGATTTGTGATTTGTTGTCCTGCCATTTTTTTGAATTAATAATATTATCCCATTCATCCTTCTCTCATTTACCAAATTACTTGTAACATTATTCCAACTGTTCTCTGAACCTACCCCCTCAGTTCTCAACCACAGGAGGTTGCCCTTGTCATTTGGCTGACACCTCAGGAGTTTCTATTTTCTCTTTGCCACTTACATAGACATATGTATCTCTCTTATATTTTGTATTATATTACGTGGAAGAAGAGATATGTATTTCTAACATGTAGTCACATGATTCATGGTCCTTTATTAAAGACTTTTAAACAAAAATTTTGTTCACAATACTTCAGTAATAACTCTTCATTTTCCCCATTTTTAATAAATAAAATATATATCAGTTCCTGGTAGTTCATTATTGCATTTTACTGTAGGTTTGTTTTTCATTTGAAATGCTACATTTCACTGAGCTGTAAAATAGAAAAGTATTGGAATATATTTGAATGTTTTTAGTTGATAATGTTTAAATTGTCACTCAAATGACATTTTGGTGTTAGTAAAATTCTTTTACCTTTCCAAAAAGAATTTAATAGATTCTACTTCAAGTCTTATTCACTTGAAAAAAATTTTCAAGTTTCTGATGATTTAATAGAATGTTTTTATACATATTTTTATACCCTGATGAATGTTTACTCATCAAAAAATTACCTCAGGTCTTGGAAAAGTACAGATTCCTGCGACTCAGGAAGACATTAAGAGCCAGTGGCCCTGGAGTTATATTTTAAAGAAGCTTCCCCATGACTAAGGACTCTAGGTGAATAGGGTCCACTTTTGTTTTCCTCTTGTTAATATCTCCCATACCTGGAAAAACGCATAGTACAAACTATTTGTTGAATTAATCCATTCTACTATTCTTATATACTTACCTTTTAATTAACCTTTGTGTCGCTAGCATGATTTAATTCATATTATTTTCCTAATTACAGAAAAGATGATAAATTGACCCCATTTCTGGAAATTATTGCCAGTAGAATTTTTTTATAGCAGATTTAATTGATAAACAGAAGACTATTTTAGAACTCTTTATGGCAGTGCTACGATAGTAACATTTGGAAAAATATCTATTAGCACGTTTATTTACTATTCATTAATGTAATGATTCAGGTAAGACATTGTTCTATTTACATTTACTTCAATAAATTAAACAATAGGAGAGCAACTCAGTGACACTCTAGCAATCTGAGTCAAAGGTTTAGTGTCTGATCACTGTTACTCTATACATCTAACAGTGTATGGTGTATTACAGGAGACGGTGAGTTTCTTGAAATTCAGAGACCATGTCTTAGTTCCTCTCACAGGGCCACAGTTGTGGCTTAATAGATAACTGTTAGATAAAAGATTGAATAAATGGGTAGAGTATGAGGCCTCCTGATCTTGTGTGTGTGTGCCCTCGTGTGTGTGAATTTTGCAAAATAAAGAAAATGTAAGTATCCATATATGACATATATATTTTTAATAAATTTATTTCTTTATTTTTGGCTGTGTTGGGTCTTCGTTGCTGCGTGCAGGCTTTTCTCTAGTTGTGGCGAGCGGGGGCTACTCTTTGTACGGAGCACGGGCTCTAGGCACATGGGCTTCAGTAGTTGTGGTGCATGAGCTTCAGTAGTCATGGTACACGGGCGTAGTTGCTCTGCAACATGTGAGATCTTCCAGGACCAGGGCTCGAACCCATGTCCCCTACATTGGCAGGTGGATTCTTAACCACTGTGCCACCAGGGAAGTCCTCTATGACATATATTTTTAAAAGTAGTCTGCTGACTCAGTACATTATGTGCACTAAAAGCAAAGAGGATAGTTTTGTACATTCATTTAATTAAGAAATTAAAAGAATATACAAACAGGCTGTACATGACTACCTTTATACCCAGTGCCTTTAACATTAAGAATGGTTACGTTTCTGGTAATATAAGAAAAATGAAAACAAAACTATGCTTTTCTCTTTTGCTATTTTTCCAGATTTTTTCTTTTTTTCTTTGCTTCCTTTTTATCTTCTTTCACTTGTTCCTTCTTTTTTTTCTTAACATCTTTATTGGAGTATAATTGCTTTACAATGTTGTGTTAGTTTCTGCTTTATAACAAAGTGAATCACCTATACATATACATATATCCCCATATCTCCTCCTTCTACGTCTCCCTCCCACAATCCCTATACCACCCCGCTAGGTGGTCACAGAGCACTAAGCTGATCTCCCTGTGCTATGCAGCTGCTTCCCACTAGCTATCTATTTTACATTTGGTAGTGTATATATGTCCATGCCACTCTCTCAGTTCATCCCAGCTTACCCTTTGCCCTTCCCGTGTCCTCAAGTCCATTCTCTATGACTGCGTCTTTATTCCTGTCCTGCCCCTAGTTTCTTCAGAACCATTTTTTTTTTAAGATTCCATATATACGTGTTAGCATATGGTATTTGTTTTTCACTTTCTGACTTACTTCACTCTGTATGACAGACTCTTAAGTCCATCCACCTCACTACAAATAACTCAATTTTGTTTCCTTTTATGGCTGAGTAATATTCCATTGTATATATGTGCCACATCTTCTTTATCCATTCATCTGTCGATGGACACTTAGGTTGCTTCCATGTCCTGGCTATTGTAAATAGAGCTGCAGTGAACATTGTGGTACATGACTCATTTTGAATTATGGTTTTCTCAGGGTATATGCCCAGGAGTGGGATTGCTGAGTCATATGGTAGTTCTGTTTTTAGTTTTTAAGGAACCTCCATACTGTTCTCCATAGTGGCTGTATCAATTTACATTCCCACCAACAGTGCAAGAGGGTTCCCTTTTCTCCACACCCTCTCCAGCATTTATTATTTGCAGATTTTTTGAAGATGGCCATTCTGACTGGTGTGAGGTGATACCTCATTGTAGTTTTGATTTGCATCTCTCTAATGATTAGTGATGTTGAGCATCCTTGCATGTGTTTGTTGGCAATCTGTATATCTTCTTTGGAGAAATGTCTATTTAGGTCTTCTGCCCATTTTGGGATTGGGCGGTTTGTTTATTTGATATTGAGCTGCTTGTAAATTTTGGAGATTAATCCTTTGTCAGTTGCTTCATTTGCAAATATTTTCTCCCATTCTGAGGGTTGCCTTTTCATCTTGTTTATGGTTTCCTTTGCTGTGCAAAAGCTTTTAAGTTTTATTAGGTATCATTTGTTTATTTTTGTTTTTATTTCCATTTCTCTAGGATGTGGGTCAAAAAGGATCTTGCTGTGATTTATGTCATAGAGTGTTCTACCTATGTTTTCCTCTAAGAGTTGTACAGTGCCTGGCCTTACATTTAGATCTTTAATCCATTTTGAGTTTATTTTTGTGTATGGCATTAGGGAGTGTTCTAATATCATTCTTTTACATGTAGCTGTCCAGTTTTCCCAGCACCACTTATTGAAGAAACTGTCATTTCTCCATTGTATATTCTTGCCTCCTTTATCAAAAATAAGGTGACCATATGTGTGTGGGTTTATCTCTGGACTTTCTGCCCTGTTCCATTGATCTGTATTTCTGTTTTTGTGCCAATACCATACTGTCTTGATTAGTGTAGCTTTGTAGTGTAGTCTGAAGTCCAGGAGCCTGATTCCTCCAACTCCATTTTTTTTTCCCCAAATTGCTTTGGTTACTCAGGGTCTTTTGTGTTTCCATACAAATTGTGAAAGTTTTTGTTCTAGTTCTGTGAAAAATGCCATTGGTAGTTTGACAGGGATTGCATTGAATCTGTAGATTGCTTTGGGTAGTATAGTCATTTTCATAATGTTGATTCCTCCAATCCAAGAACATGGTATATCTCTCCATCTGTTTATATCACCTTTAATTTCTTTCATCAGTGTCTTATAGTTTTCTGCATACAGGTCTTTTGTCTCCTTAGATAAGTTTATTCCTAGGTATTTTATTTTTTGTGTGGCAGTGGTAAATGGTAGTGTTTCCTTAATTTCTCCTTAAGATTTTTCATCATTAGTGTTTAGGAATGAAAGAGATTTCTGTGCATTAATTTTGTATCCTGCTACTTTACCAAATTCATTGATCAGCTCTAGTAGTTTTCTGGTAGCATCTTTTTTTTTTTTTTTTTTTGCAATACGCGGGCCTCCCACTGTTGTGGCCTCTCCCGTTGTGGAGCTCAGGCTCTGGACGCGCAGGCTCAGGGGCCATGGCTTACGGGCCTAGCCATTCCGCGGCATGTGGGATCTTCCCAGACCGGGGCACAAACCCACGTCCCCTGCATCGGCAGGCGGACTCTCAACCACTGCGCCACCAGGGAACCCCTGCTAGCATCTTTATGATTCTCTATGTATAGTATCATGTCATCTGCAAATAGTGACAACTTTACTACTTCTTTTCCGATTTGGCATCCTTTTATTTCTTTATCTTCTCTGATTGCTGTGGCTAAAACTTCCAAAACTATGACGAATAATAGTGGTGAGAGTGGACACTCTTGTCTTGTTCCTGATCTTAGGGGAAATGGTTCCAGTTTTTCACCACTGAGAATGATGTTGGCTGTGGGTTTGTCATATACGGGCTTTATTATATTGAGATAAGTTCCCTGTATGCCTTCTTTCTGGAGGGTTTTTATCATAAATGGGTATTGAATTTTGTCAAATGCTTTTTCTGCATCTATTGAGATGATCACATGGTTTTTATTCTTTAGTTTGTTAATATGGTGTATCAATTTGATTGATTTGTGTATATAGAAGAATCCTTGCATTCCTGGGATAAACCCCACTTGATCATGGTGTATGATCCTTTTAATGTGCTGTTGGATTCTGTTTGCTAGTATTTTGTTGAGGATTTTTGTTCTATGTTCATCAGTGATATTGGCCTGTAGTTTTCTTTCTTTGTGACATCTTTGTCTGGTTTTGGTATCAGGGTGATGGTGGCCTTGTAGAATGAGTTTGGGAGTGTTCCTCCCTCTGCTATATTTTGGAAGGTTTTGAGAAGGATAGGTGTTAGCTCTTCTCTAAATGTTTGATAGAATTTGCCTGTGAAGCCATCTGGTCCTGGGCTTTTGTTTTTTGGAAGATTTTTCATCACAGTCTCAATTTCAGTGCTTGTGATTGGTCTGTTCATATTTTCTATTTCTTCCTGATTCAGTCTTGGAAGGTTGTGCATTTCTAAGAATTTGTCCATTTCTTCCAGGTTGTCCATTTTATTGGCATATAGTTGCTTGTAGTAATCTCTCATGATCCTTTGTATTTCTGCAGTGTCAGTTGTTACTTCTACTCTTTCATTTCTAATTCTATTGATTTGAGTCTTCTCCCTTTTTTTCTTGATGAGTCTGGCTAATGGTTTATCAATTTTGTTTATCTTCTCAAAGAACTAGCTTTTAGTTTTATTGATCTTTGCTATCGTTTCCTTCATTTCCTTTTCATTTATTTGTAATCTGAACTTCATGATTTCTTTCCTTCTGCTAACTTTGGGGGTTTTTTGCTCTTCTTTCTCTAATTACTTTAGGTGTAAAGTTAGGTTGTTCATTGGAGATGTTTCTTGTTTCTTGAGGTATGATTGTATTGCTATAAACTTCCCTCTTAGAAGTGCTTTTGCTGCATCCCATAGGTTTTGGGTCATCGTGTTTTTATTGCCATTGTTTCTAGGTATGTTTTGATTTCCTCTTTGATTTCTTCAGTGATCTCTTGGTTATTTATTAGTGTATTGTTTAGCCTCCATGTGTTTGTATGTTTTACAGATTTTTTTTTGTAATTGATATCTAGTCGCATAGTGTTGTGGTTGGAAAAGATACTTGATACAATTTCAATTTTCTTAAATTTACCAAGGCTTGATTTGTGATCCAAGATATGATCTATCCTGGAGAATGTTCCATGAGCACTTGAGAAGAAACTGTACTCTGTTTTTTTATGTGGGATGTCCTATAAATATCAATTAAGTCCATCTTGTTTAATGTATCATTTAAAGCTTGTGTTTCCTTATTTATTTTCATTTTGGATGATCTGTCCATTGGTGAAAGTGGGGTGTTAAAGTCCCCTACTATGAATGTGTTACTGTCGATTTCCCCTTTTATGGCTGTTAGTGTTTGCCTTATGTATTGAGGTGCTCCTATGTTGCGTGCATAAATATTTACAATTGTTTTATCTTCTTTTTGGATTGATCCCTTGATCATTATGTAGTGTCCTTCTTTGTCTCTTGTAATAGTCTTTATTTTAAAGTCTATTTTGTCTGATATGATAATTGTTACTCCAGCTTTCTTTTGATTTCCATTTGCAGGGAATATCTTTTTCCATTCCCTTACTTTTAGTCTGTATGTGTCCCTAGGTCTGAAGTGGGTCTCTTATAGACAGCATATATAGGGGTCTTGTGTTTGTGTCCCTTCAGCCTGTCCATGTCTTTTGTTTGGTGATTTAATCTATTTACATTTAAGGTAGTTATCCATATGTTTGTTCCAATTACCATTTTCTTAATTGTTTTGGGTTTGTTATTGTAGGTCTTTTCCTTCTCTTGTGTTTCCTGCCTAGAGAAGTTCCTTTAGCATTTGTTGTAGAGCTGGTTTGGTGGTGCTGAATTCTCTTAGCTTTTTCTTGTCTGTAAAGGTTTCAATTTTTCCATCAAATCTGAATGAGATCCTTGCTGGGTAGGGTAATCTTGGTTTTAGGTTTTTCCCTTTCATCACTTTAAATGTAGCCTGCCACACTCCCTTCTGGCTTGCAGAGTTTCTGCTGAAAGTTCAGCTGTTAACCTTATGGGGATTCCCTTGTACGTTATTTGTTGTTTTTCTGTTGCTGCTTTTAATATGTTTTCTTTGTATGTAGTTTTTGATAGTTTGATTAACATATGTCTTGGCATGTTTCTCCTTGGATTTATCCTGTATGGGACTCTATGCTTCCTGGACTTGACTATTTCCTTTCCCATATTAGGGGAGTTTTCATCTATAATCTCTTGAAATATTTTCTCAGTCCCCTTCTTTTTCTCTTCTTCTTCTGGGACCCCTGTAATTCGAATGTTGGTGCATTTAATGTTTTCCCAGAGGTCTCTGAGACTGTCCTCAATTCTTTTCATTCTTTTACTTTATTCCACTCTGTGGTAATTATTTCCACTATTTTACCTTCGAGGTCACTTATCCGTTCTTCTGCCTCAGTTATTCTGCTATTGATTCCTTCTAGAGAATTTTTAATTTCATTTATTGTGTTGTTCATCATTGTTTGTTTGCTCTTTAGTTCTTGTAGGTCCTTGTTAAACACTTCTTGTATTTTCTCCATTCTATTTCCAAGATTTTTGGATCATCTATACTATCATTACTCTGAAATCTTTTCCAGGTAGATTGACTATTTCCTCTTCATTTGTTTGGTCTGCTGGGTCTTTACCTTGCTCCTTCATCTGCTGTGTGTTTCTCTGTCTTCTCATTTTGCTTAACTTACTGTGTTTGGCGTCTCCTTTTCACAGGCTGCAGGTTCTTCGTTCCTGTTGTTTTTGGTGTCTGCCCCCAGTGGCTAAGGTTGGTTCAGTGGGTTTTAACGTAGGCTTCCTGGTGGAGGCGACTGGTGCCTGTGTTCTGGTGGATGAGGCTTGATCTTGTCTTTCTGGTGGGGAGGATTGCGTCCGATGGTGTGTTTTGGGGTGTCTGTGACCTTATTATGATTTTAGGCAGGCTCTCTGCTAATGGGTGGGGTTGTGTTCCTGTCCTGCTAGTTGTTTGGCATAAGATGTCCAGCACTATAGCTTGCTAGTCGTTGATTGGAGCTGGGTCTTAGTGCTGAGGTGGAGATCTCTGGGAGAGCTTTTGCCATTTGATATTACGTGGAGCTGGGAAGTCTCTGCTGGACCAGTGTCCTGAACTCGGCTCTCCCACCTCAGAGGCACAGGCCTGGCACCCCGCCGGCTCACCAAGACCCTGTCAGCCAACCAGCTGTTGGGAAGTCTGAGGTCTTCTGCCAGCGTTCAGTAGGTGTTCTTTAGGAGTTGTTCCACATGTAGATGTATTCCTGATGTATTTGTGGGGAGGAAGGTGATCTCCACATCTTACTCCTCTGCCATCTTGAAGGTCTCCTCCACTTGTTCCTTTTTAAATGAAAATGGTTTTGACACGTTGATTTTTTTGCTGTTTTGTATATTGGGGGTTCACAGCAAGTCTTACCTTACACAACTTTGTATCATTGTTGTTTAGATTATATTTAAGCTTGTGAACATTAAATGCCATTTTGCAAATAAAACTATTGTATTTTCTCATCTAAAATTACTCTAAAAATGACACAATCCAAAATCCATGAAAGGTTATGAGAGACCAAATATAACAAGTTGTTAAGGCAGATGGACTACTTTGGTTGAGAAGGCTGTGTGCAAATTTAGATATATGATTTTAAGGAAATCAAAGGATTTTTTTCTTAATTTTAAAATCTGATGTTCTGTATTAGAACATAAAAATATAATTTGAGTTATAAGTAGCTTTTCAGCTCAGCTGTTCGACTACCTGAATATCACAATTTCTGATTTATCATATGAATCATGTCAGTTTTTATTGTTCATATCTTTTCAGGCCTCTGGCAAGCTGAGATTGCGATTTGTTTTCACATATGTTGTGATAGAGAAGATTCAGGATGTGTAGTGGTTTAGCATCAGGCTGTATGCACTTTAATTCTCACTTCCAGTGGTAAAACATTCTGTCATATTTTTAAAGTATTGGAATTCTCATTCTAATGTATGTTAAGTGGTTTTCTATTTCTATACTTTTTGTATCTCCTTTATCATCTCTACTACCCACCTTCCCAATTATAAACAATAACAAAATTCTACAAATATGATCATTAATTTTTGTTTTCAGCATAGTCTAGATATCTAATTAAATGGATGATTTTCTGAATATAATCTTACAGTAGGATAATTGCTTCATTTATAATTCAAATACATATTTAGGTAATTCTTTTCTTAAATATATCAGTAGCTATATATAATATGCTTAGATCTATGTTTCTTTACTAAACTGTGATATGGTTAAGCTATCTTAAACTTTTCCTGTTTGTTTATAAATTTGTCTTCTGAAATTAAGACTTCATTTGCCTTAAATATTCCTGATTCTCATATACCATTTGCTATAATTTAGTTCTTATGACTTGTCTTCTATTTTTCTTTCTTCTTCTATCTCACATATATGCAGTTGAGAAATACTGTTTCAAATAAAACATATGGAAAATAACAGATGTATTACAGTTGGTCTCTGAGAAAGTTGGCTATTTGCTGGATGAAATAGTCTTGAGAATCTTTTACTGGAAATATTTTAACTGTTATAAATTGACTATTAATTGATACCGTCATGAACACCTTCCTCCCAATTTTCTGTCAAGTTGCCTTTGCTTTCCTATTGTACCCCTCTTGCCTTAGTAACCTTTTTTCTTCCTCCTACTCTCCACTCTCACCCCTCTAATTGTGACTAATGGCTAGAACCTAATACACATTTCACCACCCACACTTTGCTGACAACATAAATTATTTGGATAAAGATGGACAATATTCATTAGCTGTGTGTGCACTTTACTGAAAGAGCCTTACACAGGAGTGCCACACTTTCCCATTTTTATTAAAAGTTAAAATGCTTTTCCTGTCTTGGGGGTTGGGGTGAGTTAGCCATGATAGAGGACAAGGCTACAGTGCTAATAAATAAAAATAATAAGTATTACCGCTGGTTGAATGACCCTGGGAAAAGAGCACTACAAAGCTATTTGTTGTTCCCTTTCACTTGTCAACAGCACTGGCTTAAAAGCTTTAGCCATTGTTGAGGACCTTACAGAACCCTTGGAAAGTTAGAAAGACAACGGTCAAAAAAGAAACTCAGGCAAAGATTAGTTGAGTATTTTTGTATTTCTGTGCTGTTTTGGGACAATTCATATATTAACCTAATGGAAGTGACAACAGTCTTTGTCCCTCTTACTACTACAGCTCTTTCAATGTCATCTTTATTGACATGAACCAACTAAAAAATTCATAGGAATGACAGATAAACCAGTGAAACTAAGGGTTATGAATCATTTTCATAAAAATGTGTAGAGGTAGAACTATTACCCTTTGATGCGGCTTTTGATTTCTAGGTAGTTATAGTGATGGGCAAAGTGAAGCATATGTATATACTTTTCATTTGGATTTTAACATAAATCTCTTGGGTTGTTGTATACTAAGTTGTAGTTGTAATGTTAGTCAAACTTTTTAAATGTTACTGTGTGCCCAGCACTGTCTTAAGCACTTTACATAAATTATTTCATTTAATTCTTTTGACAATAGTTTAAGTATAGTTATTATCCCCTTTTATAGACGAGTAAATTGAAGCATAGAGAGGTTAAATTACTTGCCAAAGGTCACAAAATTAGTCATAGTAAGTGATGGAGTCATGTTGTATGATGTTAAGTTTTTTTTTACATTTAGTAGCAAAACAGAGATTTTGTACATGAGAAAAAAACTCTTTGAAATTCCTTTTTGAAATGCTGCCCTGAAATTACTTATGTTATTTTTTTCTGGGATCTAATATTTAACACAAGAAAAAAACAGAGTGTTTTAGTCTATGCAAGGAAATGCACTTGCTTTCTGAGTGATGGAGTGGATAAAACTAGGAGAGTTTCATAAGTCTGTCTCTTAATGGATATTTTGTGTAGGAAATATAGAGCCATCTTTTGAGGAGAAAACCAAGTTTATTGATATGTAGCAGTTATAGCATATTGATTTTTTTTTTTTTTTTTGCGGTACGCGGGCCTCTCGCTGTTGTGGCCTCTCCCGTTGCGGAGCACAGGCTCCGGACGCGCAGGCTCAGCGGCCATGGCTCATGGGCCCAGCCGCCTCGCGGCATGTGGGATCCTCCCGGACCGGGGCACGAACCCGTGTCCCCTGCATCGGCAGGGGGACTCTCAACCATTGCGCCACCAGGGAAGCCCCTAGCATATTGATTATGGTATATTAAATCATGTAATGAAAAAATATTCTTCTAAAATATGGTATAAGATTGGATATAATTGAACAGGTGTGTTAACAGTTATAGCCTGTACGTTGAGAAAATTTAAGCCTGTGGGTAATGATTTAGATATTGCAATATTCCAAAAACCGGTTGCACATTAAAAATTTCAAAACTTGAGTCAGCAGGCCAAAGAATTTGTTTTTCTCTTAACCAAGCTCTTATTAAATTTCAAGTGGAAACAAAGAAATATTTTGGCACTACTAAAAGTAAAGTATTTCTAGAGCTTAATTCATTTCAGGATGATTACATATAAAATGAGGCTTATTGAAATCCTAATGCTTTGGAATTTCAGATGTGTTTCTATTGTGTGTTGTGGTGTGTGTTATTTTTTAACATTTCCTAGAAGAACTTGATGTTTCCAGTAGTGGACTAGCTGTAGTGCTTGGCTAATGAGACTATTACAAGGCCTTCTGGTCTTCAGTGCCCAGATCCACTCCAGATATGTAGAAGTTTTTATATTACTAACATTGCATTGTTTGATATTTGCCCCCAAGTGTTGTCTAGACATGCAGCTATTGTCAACATGAATTGAACTCTTACTGGTATATGATTTCCAGATTTAGCCCAACCTTCCCCTCAAAAATAATCTTATTATCAGTAATTGAATAAGTAAATAGCAAGACTGTAATTAGCTTTTTGAAGAAAACTATAGTTAGCCAAGTGTACTAACTAACATTTATAACTAACTATTTTATATTTTCATGGGAGCCATCAAGTGAAAGCTTCCAAGGGGAGAATATTGAATTAACAGTACCTAATTCTAACCGACGTTCACCACCCAGACCACCTATCATCTAATTATTGTCTAAAACTAGATGAGGTGAATAAAACTGGACTAACATTTTACTTTTGAAAAGTTTGACTCTTTATTAAAAGAACTTATCGCGGTGCGTGGTATATGGAAAAGAACGCTAAACTAGGAGTTAGGCTTCAAGTGCTGCCTTCATCATTAATTAGATTTATTATCTTAGGCAAGTTGTAACCTTAAGTTAGATTTTCAGTCTGTAAAATGAAGAGTTTGGTCTAGTTATTACCCAACTTGGATTGAGCAAAACAGTCATCTCCCAACACTAGTTTCCTTGGTCAAATACGTAATCCATAACTCACGTAAAGATTGACGGTCTGTTAACACATAAAGTGGTCTAAATCTTGTAAGAAAAAGAAATGTCAATTTGTTTAATGTTAATTAGATTTACACGACAGTGGAATGCTTATTTTATTTGTTTGCTTTAGTGTTACTTGTAACCAAGCAATTTATGTTGGTTGGTTACAAGTAAACCAACCAACATAAATTTATGTCCAGTATATGTTTTAGTAAATTAGTTTTGTGGAATGCTTATCTAAATGTTATCTAAAGCTCCTTCCAGGTTTAAAATGCTGATTCTATGATATGAATAATCGACACATGCTTTTACTTCTTGACTTTGAAGGAGGTATTAGTATATTTTTGACGTTCAGCCATATTGTTGTTCCTTCCAAAAGAAAACTTTCATCCCTAAATGTGCACCCTATCACATGTCAGGAATAACACAGCTTAGTTTAAGCCACAAAATTAAAGTATAAACAGTGGTAGATTTGGTATGACCTAACTCCTGGGACTTTGTTTAAAAAGTCACATATTATACATACATATTTTTTGCTTGTTCGATTTTTTCAATGAGCTCTGCCACTGCAGCTCAAGGGAGATTAAGGAAAAAAAAACCCTACATAAACACAAAGCAAAAACCTGAGCCTGTGTGTAAAGCTACTGCACTGGAGCGAATGTGGTTTAATTCTTGGCACTGGGAGCTTGTTGGAGAATTACAATATGTTGGCATGAGTCTCTGGGTTGGGTCTCATTGTTCCAGATGAGGGAGTCAGTCTTAAGGGTGTTTGGCACTGAAGGGAAAAAGGAGTGAGAGTTATAGGGAATGAGCAGGCCCTAAAGAGGCAGGATGCTGTTGTAACAATGGCTGGCACAGTTAGGGGGGCCATTCACTGGTGGGGATTGCCATAGGCATTGATGTGAAGAACCATATGTGAGTAAAAGAGGCAAGGGTAAGAAGGGAAAAGCAAGCAAACATATCAAAAGGGTCCTGATGGCAGAAAGAGACAAAAGTAATCCAGTTAGAGTCATCTTCCTGTTAATGGATTGACTGATAACTTTCATTTCTCTCTAATTTATCTTACAGCTTATTTCTTAATATTTATTTTATTTTCTCTTTAAAAATAGATATGCATTTACCTTACCCCTAAAAAGACAGATTCTGTAATTAAGAGGCCTTGGTTTTGTATTCCATCTGTGCTACTTTCTGACTAGGTGATGCTGGGCCTTGGTTTTCTTACTGAGCCTTGGTTTTCTCATCTGCAAAATGGATATAATGATAATATACAACATTGACAAATTATTGTATCTGACAGCATTCTGTAAACTGAAATGCCATGCAAATAATAATAACTATTATTATCTGTCATGCTTATTTTAATATAGAGAGCTCTAGCTTTAATTTTAATGATAATCATGATACTCCAATGCTTGGGAGAAGTAAATCTCAGGAGACTCTTTAAAGTGTTTAAAGTAAAACTATGACACATCTTAACATGAAAATAATGGATAGTCCAGAATTTGAACATTTGGGAATAACTGTATGTCCAGAAACATACCATACTCACAGTTTAAAATACAATTCTACATGCATTTTTTTAAAATCACATCTTAGAAAGTGGAATATTTAATAGATAACTACTATCTCTTTTACTCCATAAGCGCTGAAGTAGCAGTTACATAATTGTGTCAGATTTCACTTTAATCATATTCACACACTAATGAACAGGTATATTATAAATATTGAGATTTTGCCATTTGATCTTTCACGGTTTTAATCATTTATATTCTATGGGATCTTTACCATTTTCAGAGAAATTCAGTCATTGGTACGTGTCCATTTATTGTGATCATTATTGTGAGATCATTTCATACCACTTCTTCATGAACTACCAGTGGAAATAAATTCAAACAGTAGCAGTTGTAGAATATTGAACATGGATTTGCTTAAAGCTCTTTGTTTTACAGTAATTCAGACAGAGAGGTGGAGTAGGTGAAAAGATATGCTTTTGGTCCCCCTGAGCTAGATAGTGTTAAAGTCCTGGTGAGAATGCATATTGTTTGACTTATAGCCCAATAGTCCTTCCACCTTATGAATGCATTTTCATTTCAATGCATATATCTGCTATATGGTCATAGGTTTTCCTTAAATCATCCAAAATTCTAAAGTTCAAAGTCATATAGTGGGACTACCTCCTGAACATATTGAAAATTGTAAGGAATCTTGGCTTTTAATCTCATCATGCTGCCCATAGGTACATGTTACCCTGGGACATTCAATTTATCCTTTCAAATGTTTACTTCGTCCATCCACTGGAGTTAATAACAATAGTTTTTCTGACTGTCCATGGCTGTTTTGCAGGTGAAATGCAGTAATGTGTGTGTACTAAAAAGAGCAAAGGCTTTGGGATCCAGTCAGTTGAACTTAGCTCCGTATTAGGCAAGTCACGATATTTCTCAAAGCTTTGGTTTCTTAATGGTGAAACAGACATACCAATATCTAATTCAGGGGATTATTATGAGAAGTTTGAGATACCACATGTAAAGGACCTGGTACACTGTTTCTCACTTAACCCTCAAAATGGCAGCTATCATTATCGTCATCAATAAGAGACTTAGGAATTTGTAGGGAAAAAAATAAACCTTAGTCCAAGACTCAGCTCTGCCCGTTACATACGGTGAAACCTCAAACAAATCCTTTTCTTCCTTTGGTCTTTTTCTTAACCTGAAAGATGGATATAATAACACAATCTGAGTCTTCAGATTTTTGCTTTGATTAAGTGAGAGAATACAGGTAAAAGCATCTAGCATAGCTCCTGGCACACAGGCTGTTCAATAAACGTTTATTGAATCTGAGTTTAAACCTCATCCAAATTGCAAGTATTATTGTCTTTATTCATCCACAGGCATGACAACCCTGAGTTAGATATATTTCTGATTTTACATCTTGCAAATTACTTGGTCTTAAAGAAGTTATTCATTTTTTTCTGTAGTGTATGTTAAAAGTCAGGTACTTGAAAAAAACTGGCTTTGTATGAGAGCCTCCTATCTTTATGCAAGTTAATAAAGAGGCCAGGAATGTTGTGCAGGTTTCAGAAATCTGGCGGCTGTTTCTTTAACTCTGCAACTTAGACAGAAGACTTCTGTTTCTTTATGAGCACACTACAGTGAATATTTTGTCTAGCTGCAGGGGAAAAGCTTTGTCATGGACTTTGCAGACAATAGCCTTAAAAGTAAAATGGTCTGCTTTTGGTGCCGGGAGGTTCAGGGGCCTATTGTTAGTGCACAATGGATTTCTATTGCTGCATTCCTGCTTTACAAGGTTTGTTAGCTTTTAATGACTGAAGGTACTCTACTGCAAATACCATATTGGTTGGACCCTGTTTACATGCGACTCAAGAATTTCTGTAGAGTGCTGGAAAAAAGAAACAGTGGTATTTGTTTGACCTACTCTGATAAGGTTTAAAAAATGATTTCACTCACCAAGTGTTTACTGCGAATGTAGAAACATTGGCTATCCCTGCAGAAGTATTTTAAAGTTACTTGTAAAGCCTCAGTGAACAGAAATATTGATTACAGTAAGAAGAGATTTAATGCATTTTATTACTCAGAATTGTCATTACCATTTTCAAAACAATGTGGTATAGAAATAGGGATATTTTAAGAAAAAGTAAAATCTTTAGGATCTTTTTTCCTTAAATGTGAAAAAATAGAAAGATTTATTTTGTTACAAACAAAAAAAAAACATTTCACACATTCCATGTAAATGTGTACATAGTAGTTGTGGGGTGTGTGTGTGTATATGTACACACTATACATACAGGCTATGTGAAGAAGTCATCATTCAGAGCTTTTCACTATTTTATTTTCCCCAAGTTTTTGACATCTGAAAAAGAAGCAATCCACGCTGCCACAGTTTTTCCAAAGAAAATTTCACCTCCCATTCGTTGAAAGCTCCACGCAGGCTTTGTGACTCTGATAGCTGATGTCTTTAAGATGAGGGCCTGAGAAAAGTAGATAGCATTAGCCAAGATGATGCTGAAGACGCTTTAAAATGCATTTTATTGTGGGGAAAATTAACGCTTTTCTAATAATCTTAGGGTCTCTAGGCCAGACTGTCCCTTTGATAAGTTAACATGTACTCCCTTTATGCTCCTAGTAGGGGGTAAACAAATGTCTGAACAAACACAAATACGCATAAACACCAATGTGGAGAATGGCAGTGTGTGTCTTCGATCCAGATAATAAGTGTGGGTATTGTTATTTAGATGGAGCATACTGGGACACTTATCTTTTAGTACACACCATTTTCTAACTGAATGCAGTGCTAATCGTGGGATTGAAAGCCATTGTAATTGTGTACCCATCTAAATGCTGACAAGAATATAAAATTACATTATTTGGAACTGAGTTTGATGTTTCAGAGTTTTATTAGCATTTATATTTACTTATACATTAAAATTCAACACAAAAGGAGAGATCAAAAACATGTGACATATAGAAACAAATGTCAGACCACCACATAACCCTGCTCTCTAAAATCTGTGTGTCCTGTCTTAATACAGGACATTTTAAAAGAGTGTGATACAAATCTGAAATAAGCAAATAATAAGTTTCCATTATAGGCATTACTTACTTGTCTGGATTCTGCAATCTTTGTAAAGCTTCTTTTACACCAACTCTTTTTTATATGTTCACGGTACTGGCAAATCTTTCCACAGCGTGCTAACCACCACACGATGTTAAACACATATTATGAAGTGGATGTAATTGTAAACACACAGAGGGACATAATTACATGTAGCAGATTTAAGAGCTAATTCTTTGCCTTTTTTTTACTCTGCATTTTATCAACATAATTATTTTTTGACTGCAGACTAACACCCTGAAATTGACAAGCATCCATTATAGCAGGAATTTGTTCACCAAATTGGAAAACAATGAACTGCAGGTTTATATGTACCCATTGTCATAAAGAATTAGTACAGCTTTGTTCCACAAGAGGAAAAAGCTAATGATTTTGAAACAGCAGGTGACAAAACACATTCTTTTTTTCTTCCCCTGTTATCAGTTTGTTGATGAAGTCATTATGAACTGGGACCAGGGTAGGGATGGCCTTCTTTTTAACAGATAGACTTTTAATGAGCTTCGTTATAAAGATAGTCACATTGATTTGCTTACCTGTTTTTATTTCTTTACTTAGAAACCCCCAGTATTGAAAAGCTACTATCAAAGGACTGGAAAGACAAGCTTCTTGCAATGGGATCAGGGAACTTTGGTGAAATAAAAGGTAATATGTTTGCAATTATTTTGATCTAAAATGTACCGAAATGAATCTGATATTTAGAAATATTAGTGGTGATAAAGTACTTCTGCCCCCATGCACTCTGTCTTTGGTGTTTCTTCCTTCTAGCTTGAAAAGGGATGTACAGTGGTTCTTATTTTCTCTCTGTGCCTTATAATAGTATGTTTTTTTAACAGAATAACCCCACTGTATCTTTAACAGTATTTGATTTTCATCTTTTTTTTTTAATTTTAAATGACTTACTTTGTAAGTACGAATGTATCTACAGCAGGGTTAAAAACTGTATGAGATGATTTTATACGTTCTACATATTAGAAGTATGAATATACGTAATCTCCTCTTAAAACCAGGAATGACAAAGGGAGAAGGTTTAATTCCTCATATAAAAATAAAATCAAGTGGTGCTTTCAATTAATTAAAAAGTGTGTTTTCTCAGAGCATAGCAGGCAATCTATGGTTTTCTATTTGTTGCCAATAGGACACTTTTGAATCTGAGTTCTAAAGGATTAATTTTAAGGAAAAACTACTTATTAATATTATTTTGTTATGTATTACTCTATATTTTTGATAGAGGCTGAATATATATTTTAAATATCACCAGATTTATATTGATATACATGTAGAAATCTGTGTGTAAATAACTCTTTTGCATATGTGTGTACGTGCAAGTGTTCTCCCACTGAGAGGCAGTCATCTCTCTTAAGGCTTTACTACCTCAGAGCATCCTGGAGAAGGGCAAAGCACAAATCAGTCTTCTCAAATGTTTGACTTACGTGATGTCAGCATCTCTGTTTGGGAAACTTCCATAAAATGTTTGCTTGAGTATCTCACTTTTCATCCATATATTTGGAGTTTACATATATTCAGGCTATGATTAGATGTGAATGGGTGGTGAGAGAATGAATTCCTGCTAATCAGCAAATTAAGTAACCAGAACCTATAATGGAATGAAATTCAAACAAGTAATAATTAATGTCCCTTAAAGAGCTTGAAGACAAAGTTTAAAGAGAACAGAGAAGTTTCATTTTCTGAGGCAGCAAGTCCTCTATTTTGTTGGATTTTAACCCATTTGCACCTGAGATGCAGGATGTATTCTCCAAGGTTCTTTATTCTCCTGTGACCTGGGTAATAACTGAGAGCAGAGCAGAGAAGACCGCCTGTTCCAAGCCTTGTGATCTCATTCCATTGGAGGACAAACATTTTTCCCTCCCTCCTTTTCCTCACAAGTCTAACTTAAAAGCAGCAACAGCAGTGATGATAAGCTTAGAGGAAAGAAGCTCAGCTGTCCTTTCAGGCTTGCCTGTGGGGTTAGTTCAGGAAGCTGCAGTACAGTCACAAAAGAAGTTTCTGTCTTTAATTTTGAGTTTTTTAAGCTTCACATTCAGAGCACAAGTTTAGTTATTGTCCTCTGGTTCTGTTAAAAAAGCTGTTTTCTGATGCATTTAAAAGCAACTGTAGATCTTTCTTCTGTTGGGGGCATGGTTGTTAGGTGCTCGGATCAGGTTTGGCAGAAAACTGGAGGAAAAAAGCGCTGGGTTACTTTTCCTATTGACTGCCCGTGACAGTTGCAATTACTAGCCATTGTTCATAGGTGGCTCGAAAGTGGAGAGGATACAATAGTGTGTTGCCCTCTGGGGGGAAATGAATTTGACTTAATGGTTCTTGGGTGGGGGGCGGTCAGACCCTATGATTATGTGCTGCCCAGGAATGTGGTTTTCATACCACCTCAGACGAAGTTAGTCAAGAACAATAGCCCAGCTCTTTGGCCTCTGTTTTTTATGAGGCAGATAAAGGTGTAAGTCTCATGTATGCGTAGACTGTTTTCAGTCAGGGTAGGGAAGGATAAGCATGACCTTTTTTTTAATCTGAAAATATGAACTTATTCAATTATTAGATAATTTATTACTGATAATTCAGAGCAATGTATCTGAGTAGAACCTTTGTATATATTAGGATGTTTACAGCCTTTACAGTATTTACTGAGTCTTCTTGTGGATTGAAACTCTTCTCCTCCATTTACACTGGTCAGTTTTCACTTAACTTTTAATTAGTTCCAGGAAACATGAGTGAGTGAATGAATGCATGTGTGTGTGTGTGTGTGTGTGTGTGTGTGTGTGTGTGTGTGTGTCCATTCTTGAATATCTAAGACCACAGCCAAGTAAGGGCAGAGCTCAGTTCCTAAGTGCTGGCTTCAAGTTGCTGTGAGTGAATTACTTTCAGCATATTTGGACAAAGATTAAACTTACAGCTTGGCAAAATTCAACGAAGTGTTTCTTACGATTACTATTTAAAAAGTGAAAATGATAAACTTTTAAAAAGAGGAGAAATAAATAGCATTTGGTCTGGATAGTTTAGCTGTCAATAAAGAGTTGTCATACGCACTTAAAGTCAATCTCATTTTTCAAGAAACAGTGTGAGTTAGGAAAGGTCACCCATTTCTGAAAGCATAAAATTATTTTTCATGTTAGATTAGAATTTAGACCATTTTATGGTCTGGTACTTTGGAAATGTGAAGTAATTAGGTTTTAAAGTTACATTAGAAACAATTCTCTAAAAAAACACACACAAAAGTACACTGGATTCAGTTTTCCAGAACAAAAGAGTTTGACTAAAAAGGTCTACCGATAGCAAACAGTCAATATGTATTATAAACTGATTAGATGACTACAGACATAATTTGTTTCTTCTTCTCTAATCAGCCGTATAGTGTAACTGGCCATTTACAGAGGTTTCTTTGCCCTTATCTATAGCAGAAGCACTGAGTAATGGTTGTGTGAAAGATGAAGAAATACATTTTATAGCCTCATAGTTACTGAGAAGGGAAAAAACAGTGCCTGCACTCCAGTTGGCAGCCAGTAGCATCACACATTGTTTCAGCTAGCATGAAATTCCATTACACTGAAGGTCATTGCATTGGCACGTCACCTGAGGACAGTATCTGGGGATCCATGGCAGCTTTGACTAATCTAAACAGATCGTCTCTTTTTCAACAAAGCCATTGCAAAATGTGTATTTTACTGACTTAAATTTATTTGTAAAATTATAACAAAAATATCTTCATGCAAAATTCTCTTAAAATATTTCTATTTTGTTCAGGTTATAAAAGCAGGGCATTGTTTGAGAGGTTTTCTGAGTAGGGCACTCAGAAAAGCCTAGATCAGTTTCTCTACCTGCCTTGTTTGAAGAATTCTTCAGAGCCTTGTTTCTTTCCCATTGGTATCCCAGGTAGACCCTTCTCACCCTGCTCAGAATGCATTAATTTAGGCCAGTAAAGTGTTATATCTGGTATTAAGGAAAATGCCAGTTGTAGTCGGTATAATAAAAAATTGGCTTTTTTTGAAAGCTATAATTTTGTTCTTTCTAGAAGATGGGACATAAAGGCAAACACCAAGCAGCTCTAGAATGCCAATAATGGATTCAAGTAAATAATCCATTCCACAATACTATGGTCTTTCAGAACTCATGAATTAAAGTCATGCTATGTAGATTCAACACGAGGATGAAAGTAGATCCCCTCTTAGGTGACATAACATTTTGAGATGAAGGAGATATGTAGATTTAGTATATGGCTTGAAAGAGATGATTCTGTTTAAATAACATTAGACGATTTGAAAATAAGCAGGCTTGGAACAGGAATCAGGTCCCAGGTAATAATCTAGTAAGAGGTATCCTTGGATTTTTATAAATTTAAAACATGGAAACTAAAATCTCAGCATTTAGATATGTAAGGGTTTGTATAACTTTGAAAGCTGTTTTAAACCCATTCTTTTAAAAGTCCAGTAACTATTTAAGAAACACATGGTTTGCTAATTACCTTGTGACTGTTTCATTTGTGCATTTTATATATATATATATATATATATATATATATTTCTTCACATTTTTTCAGAGGGGTTGGAAATGTTGACTATTTTCTGAGGGAACTGTTGTATCTGGAATTTGTTTAACATAAGAGTCAGCCATAAGGAAGGTACATAACATACAGTCATGTACTTTTAAATAAAGTAAATGTTTAATGTTTTTAATCTACTAAGCTTGTTTTATAGTTCCTTGTAGTTGCTTATGAGTAATGTTTTCACTTTTTGTAAAAACTATTTCATAAGAACTGAAGAAAGACTACTGGGGCACAGAATATAAATTTTTAAAATAGGTTTGGCAGTGTCTATAAAAGCAGAAAGCGACTTTATGTTTTCTGCAAATCAGTTACTTGCTCTGTCTTGGGAAGCCAGAGTCCTCATTCCAGTGTATAAACACAGCAAGCGATGGGAAGAGACCAATCAGCCACTGGCTCTCATTGATTTGTATATTGATAATCCAGTTCACCAGTTAAGAAGTTATAGGGCTTCCCTGGTGGCGCAGTGGTTGAGAGTCCGCCTGCCGATGCAGGGGACACGGGTTCGTGCCCCAGTCTGGGAGGATCCCACATGCCGCGGAGCAGCTGGGCCCATGAGCCATGGCCGCTAAGCCTGTGCTCCGCAACGGGAGAGGCCACAACAGTGAGAGGCCCGCGTACCGCAAAACAAAACAAAACAAACAAACAAACAAAAGAGAAGTTATATATACCTTTTACAGCAGGCACTTAATAATGCATATTTTAAGCAGATACTCTTGCATATTTAATCTAGGGTTTATATTTGAAAATAAAAATATTGTCTCCTCAACATTTTTCTCATTTAAAAATACATTCATTCATTTAACAAGTATTCATCTGTCCGAGGGTTGTGAAGATCCTAAAATTAAAATAATTATAAAACCATTGTTTTTTCTTGTAGATGTGGACTCCAAAGCTTATGCTATCCAGATCATTGGATAATAGAATTTACCTAAAACCTTTTCCTCTTTTAAATTAACATTTCTCTTACTAGGGAAGCATGATGTAGTTAAAAAGATTTGGTGTCTTGTTGCCCTGATTCTCTCAAAGACTTGTGGAAATGAGGTTACCTCTTTTGGTTTATTTCCTTATCCCCTCATTTAAAACCAGTTGCATTGATTACATGCCTGTTTATGTACAGCCACTTTGCTAACATCCTTTACAAAATTATTGTAACAAAGTCATTTTATTCCTATTTTATGTAGGAAGAAATTGAGTCTCAGAGAGACCCAAACCACGTGCTTTAGTTGTGACAGGGTCAAGATGTGACTCTAATTCTGTCTGCCTTCAAAGCCTGTGCTCTCTACATGATGCTTGGTAGTCCGTCTTAGTAAAGTTGGAATGGGTGATCTCTAAAATCCTTTAAAACATGAAAACATATTCAGACCCACCACAGCTAGATGAAGAGTCCCTTTGAGAGGCACCCATCGTTAGCCTGCCTCCATGGTGAACTTTCCTTGTAGACTATCTAGCTTACTGTAGGCCCAAAGTTTGGAACCCAGTACGTATTTGATGAATGGATAACCAAGAAATGCCATGTTTCGAGATGGATATTATTAACTACATTCCAGTCTCTAAGTGCAGTAAATTGAATGTGATATTAAAAACAAAACAAAACAAAGCTGTTTTTTACATTTTAAGTACAATACCCAAGTAAGCAGATGGAATAATCTTGGGAAAAGGTTATAAAATTACAATCTCCATTAAAAGGTAGACATTTGTAGTAAGAAATTGTATAGAACCATACTTTTTAAAAAAGGTAAGAACGACCCTTGCTTTCACTGTACAAATGGTAATGCACACGTCTTGTTCCTAACGTCCCAGAAACAAAATATCCAGCCATGGGGTAACAATGGTAAAGACCATAGCTACTTTTCAGTTGTTCCATTTCATTCTGATAGTCGCCCTTAAAACTGATAGCTTTCACGGGAATTTCCTGGCAGTCCAGTGGTTAAGACTTGGTGCTTTCACTGCCAGGGAACTCCCGCAAGTCAAGCGGTGCAGCTAAAAAAAAAAAACCTGATCGCTTTCCATAGTACATATACTTTAAAATCCAAGCCAAAGTCCACCTTTTAAGATATTGAAGCAAAAAGAATTGAACTATTTTTTCAAAATAAATTACAGAAATCGGAAAGAAGGTAAGAATATTTATCGTATTAGCAGTGTACACTAGAATATCAATTTATACTGTCATGTAATACATGATTGCATTCCTTATGTAATTTTAATAGATTCCAACTTCTAAGAGTATCTATATTGCAGTAAAGGATATATAACTAAATTTTATCAAAGTTTGATTGCATTTGTTGTCAATGAAAAAGACCAATGCACAGATGTTTGTAAGTTAGATAACTTAAATATTCCTTTGATGAAATAGAATAATGCCATTCATACCTTCTGATGAGGGGGTCTGACTTTTACTCTAGTTGGATAAGACTGCCATTGAGAAAAGCTTTAGTTGTAAATTTAGAATAACTTAAATTTGTTTCTGTTCATTATATTTTCAGTTCATTCAACAAATACTGCTATCTGTCTTGCCATGTGCTATGTTCTGGAGATGTAATGGTAGCAAATGGAGTAGACAGATTTCTGCCCTTCTGGAGCTTACACTCTAGTAGAGGCATTTTCTTTTTTTTTTTCCAATTTTTTTTTATTATTATTATTTTTTACACCTTTATTGGAGTATAATTGCTTTACATTGGTGTGTTAGTTGCTGCTGTATAACAAAGTGAATCAGCTATATGCATACATATATCCCCATATCCCCACCCTCTTGCCTCTCCCTCCCACCCTCCCAATCCCACCCCTCTAGGTGGTCACAAAGCACCAAGCTGATTTCCCTGTGTTATGCGGCTGCTTGAGGCACTTTCATTAGGCAGAATTTTTAAAGGCAACGTAATGAATGACTTTTAGATCCTTCAGGTGGATTACCAGTTGAAAGCAACAACATTTCCATAAAAAAAAATCAAAGCAATTCGAGTCCTGTCCAAATTATAACACTGATAATCTAAGGAACACCAACAATAATAGAAAAAAAAAAAAACATCCTGGCAAAGATTGACTGTTGCTTTGAATTAAATGTGTGGTAATTTTTTTGAGGGAAGAAACATAATCTCTAGTTTACTTTCAGCATCAAAATTCTAGAACTTTTCCTGTCCTGAGTGACTCTTCCTTCCTTTTACTTTTCCTTTAGTTATATCAAAACTCCCAAAGATTTACTGTGATTTTGATTGTAACTTCAAGCCATATATCTATTGCATTTTGGTAGAATAGAACAATATTGGGGAAATATAAGTTTCCAAAGATTTTTTCTTGTTATTTCAAATGTATTTGAAAGCATCCTTAACTTAAGTAATCCTAATAAGGGTTATTTATCTATTTGCATAGAATCATACATTATCACTCAATTAAGGACTTTTCTCTCATCTTAAGAAGTTTATTTATTTAATTCATTTAAGAAAAGGTTATGGGGTGCCTACTATGTGCTAGGCATTACTCTGGGGACGTAGTATTAAACAAAAAAAGCTAGAATTCTGCTATCATGGAGTTTATACTCTACTGGGAGATTCAATAAATAAATATGTCAATAATGGTACAACATATGGTGCTAACGACTATAATCTTGGATTTAACTGTAATCTTGGGTGGCCATAATGTGATCAGTTAGTTTCCAACTACATTTCATTATTTCATGAGAGCATAAATTTATATTCTCAAACTTGAATCTTTTTTCTGCTAGCTATATTCTATTTTTGAAGAAAGCTTCTGAGTGGCATATGAGAAAACAGTCTAAAACGTGATTAACTAATAGAGTTTTCCTTTTTAAATGTAGAATTCCTTAATTCTGATTCTTCAAGATTCTCTTTTTAAGAAAAGAAGAATCGTATTACTGATAATAATACCCTTGATCTCTTAATAATTGTGGTTATTAAATTTTCATGTTTTGTCTTGCCTCTTTGATTAAAAAAAAAAAAAACTACTTACGGGGCTTCCCAGGTGGCGCAGTGGTTGAGAGTCCGTCTGCCGATGCAGAGGACACGGCTTCGTGCCCCGGTCTGGGAAGATCCCACATGCCGCGGAGCGGCTGGGCGCGTGAGCCATGGCCGCTGAGCCTGCGCATCCGGAGCCTGTGCTCCGCAACGGTAGAGGCCACAACAGCGAGAGGCCCGTGTACCGCAAAAAAAAAAAAAAAAAAAAAAACTACTTAGGGCCAAGAACTGTGTTTTAAGCCTCTTTTTATTTCCATCAAACCCCAGCTTAGAACATTAAGAATAATAAATGCTCAGCCAACAGTTTTTTATTTATTTATAAAAGGGGGAAAACAGCTACAGATTATTACTCATCATAAATAAAAACAATCAAAATATTTGTTCATCCTATTTTGTAATGAGTAAAGAGCCATCACTTTTTACTGTTGAGTTATAATCTAAAAGAAGGTAAGTATATGTTTGTGTGTCAAACCTTACTCATGTAATAATTCTCTATACACCAGAGTCATTGTCATCGAAAAACCACTCTCTTCTTATTTCTCTTTTCTTACATGTTTTATTGCCATCTATTTTCAGGGACTCCCGAAAGCCTCGCTGAGAAGGAGAGACAGCTCATGGGGATGATCAATCAGCTAACCAGTCTGCGAGAGCAGCTGTTGGCTGCCCATGATGAGCAGAAGAAACTGGCTGCCTCTCAGATTGAGAAACAGCGCCAGCAAATGGAGCTGGCCAAGCAGCAGCAAGAACAGGTGAGTGAGAACTAGAGAACACAGTCAGATTCCTCAGGTATCATTCTGCCTGCAGTATATAGGTCACTCTTGGAGGCAAACAAAGATCAGTAAAAGCTTCTGCCCCCTGCCTTGCCTAAAGTAAATAAAAAGGCAAAACACCAAAGCGAGCAAAAAACTCATCTGAAAAAGCTTATTAACTATTTTAGTGGTACATAACTTGGAAGTGATTATAATCGAGGTGAAATTCATGAGCACAGTACCAAAAAGAACCGTGGAGAGTCAAGAGACCATTTCCAGTCAGGGACATTAGGAAAGATTTCATTCAACGTGTTTGGTGTGAACTTGGAAGGCTAGGTAGGATTCAACAAGTGAAGTCAATTTCCAATCATGGGGCAAGAGGTTTGGTTAGGAGGCTATTATGATCATCTAAATAAGGTGTGAGACTCTAAACCAGATAGGGTAATGACCATGGAGAAAGAGAAAGAAGGGATAAATAGGTGGAAGAATTATGGTCAGTTGAATTTTTTAAGTGGGCTAAAGAGAGAGGAAAAGCGTTGAGCCTGGGTAACAGGGAAGGTCAAGAGGAGGGCAGATTTGGAAAAGCAGGTGGTTTTATTATGCGGAATTAGAGCTGTCGTCAGGTTGTCCATCTGAAAGTATGTGAGAGAATAGAAATATCAATTAACAGCTTGGAAGAGAGGGCTGAGCCTCATTTCCTAGATTATCTACATAGAGATGGTAGTTTAAACCACTGGAGAAAGTCAGTTTCATTCATTTATTCAAAATATAGTAATCAAGTGCTTCTTGTGTGCCAGGCACTGTGCTAACTACTGAAGTTACCTCAATTAACCAGAAAGACAAAGCCCCTAATTTCTAGTGGAAAGAGAGACAATTAACAAAGGAAAAGAAAAATTACCAAAATAACTTCAGAGAGTGATAAGTGATTTGAAAAAGTGTCATGAGAGTAATTTAATAAATATTGATTAATATGACAAGTTTGGGTTTTGCCATCTTAGTTTGGGTGGTTGGATCTGCCAGTTAAGCTCAGATCTAAATGACCTATGAGAGGCAGCGGTATTAATATCTAGGGCCAAGGTGTTTCATGCAGAGGAATGACAGGTTTACAGGCCTTAAATGAGAGTAGTGGTGATATCATGAGAAAATGGAAAGGAATTAAGGGAAGAGAGATCTTTGGGAGATGCTGGCGTATAGCCGGTAGGGAGAGGAAAACGAACATATCCAGAAGCAAGAAGCTACTAGAAGTCATTTAGATTCTCATTGTCAGCCTTTAAGCATGGGGCTTCTCTGGAGCTTTAGTAGCAGAAGTCAGATAATAAGAATTGACATGTAGAAGAATGATGCATAGTGGGGAAATGGAGGTAATGCATAAGAAGTATTACTTAAAAGAGGCTTGGTAGTCATGGGAAGGAAAGACAGAAGGTGTCATAGGGTGAGCTTACATATAAAGATGGTACATCTTTTCTAGGACTAACTTAGTTTACCGTCCCATGTTCTGCGTTTAGTGCACTCACCGTCTTAAGTGGAGGAGGGCTGTTATTTAGTCAAGGGTACTTTTGTATCTACACAAATACTGCAAAACCTTCTAGACAGCTGTCAAAGTGTAAACTAGCAGAGTTGAAAGAGGTGGAGGAACATTCAGATTACATTTGAGGAGCCCTCCTTTCCTTCTGTTTACTTTTCTCTACTTGATGGTTCATCTCTGCTTGAAAGATGATATTTTTATTTTTAATGAAATGCGTCACCGTCTTCCTTAAGTATATATTTAGCCTGTTATTGGAGATGGCCCTTATTCCTCTTGCTCTACCCCTGTGATGAAACAGCTCAGAATGATTGCCCATGACAGTCTAGAAGAACACCACTCTTTTCTTGATCATAACCCTCGATACCTTCAGACATCTGAATTCAGAAGATCCTAGGAGCCTCTGAAACTGGAACTCAGATGGGGATATTTCTTTGTAGAGAAGCCATACTTCGATGGGCCTGAGGACATGCTTGTCCTAAAAAATCTGAGCAATTACTAATGGAGAGCAAGGCTCCTTACTTTCTCTTTCACACTCTGGCCCATCCTCAAATATCATCAACAGATTCTAGAATTTTTTACTTACTCTGACATTCTCCTTAGAACTTCAGAAATCCTTACGTTCTTCCAGAAATTCTCCACTGTATTGGAGCGTTGCCAGGCAATGCTGCCTATACAGCCTGAGAGAAGATCCCTCCTGAGAGCTACCGGTCAGGTTCCTGGAGCCCGTTCTGCTCTCCCAGATCCTCTCCGCCGTGCAGTGCTGGCTCACAGCATCACCACTCTGGTAGTCACTGATCTTTTCATCGGGACACAGGGATATTTCTGAAGGACACTTAGTATTTATTCCTTAAGATTCAGGTTAGGTTTCTCTCACCTTGAGAACTCCTTTACTGACCCTACTCCCAACACTCCCTAGTCAGTACACTGTGTCCCTACTCTGTGCTCCATTCCACATTCATCTTTTCAACAACTTTCTGTTGAGCACCAATTTGATGCCAGCTTCTGTTTTAGTTAATAGGTTACAGCAAGGAATAAAACAGACCAAAATACCTCGTGTATTGAATTCTAGTTGGGAAGAGATAGACAATAAATAAGTAAAATATATGTTGAAAATGAAGCAGAAAAATAGGGATGAGGGTGCCAGGTAGAGAGATAGGCTCTTTTAAAATGACTGCTCAGGGCTTCCCTGAGCAGTGGCGCAGTAGTTAAGAATCCGCTTGCCAATGCAGGGGACACGGGTTCGAGCCCTGGTCCAGGAAGATCCCACATGCTGCGGAACAACTAAGCCTGTGTGCCACAACTACTGAAGCCCGCATGCCTAGAGCCCATGCTCTGCAACAAGAGAAGCCACCGCAATGAGAAGCCCACGCACTGCAACAAAGGGTAGCCCCTGCTCGCCACAACTAGAGAAAGCCCAAGTGCAGCAATGAAGACCAAACGCAGCCAAAAAAAAAAAAAAAAAAAAAAAAAGAAGACTGCTCAGGGAAGGCCTCATTGATAGGGTAACAGCTGAGCAGAGACTTGTAGGAGGTGAGGGAGTGACCAATGCAGTTATCTAGGAAAAGAGTGTTCCAGATGGAGGGGAAAGCAAGTGCAAAGGCCCAGAGGCAGGAGTGCCCTCAGGAAATAGGAGTACCCTTGGTGTGTTCAACAGACAGGAAAGTGGAGTGGCAAAGGGAAGAGAGAGAGATGACGTCAGAGAGATAGCAGGAGGCCAGCTCATACAGGGCCTTGCAGGCATCATATGGAAACTGGCTTTTACTCTGAGCGAGACAGAGGGTTTTGAAAAGAGGAATAACACAACACAACTTATATTTTAAAAGGATCTCTCTTGGTGCTGGTTTATAGTAGGCTGCAGGGAGCGAGGGCAGAGGCAGAAAGAGAAGATAGGACGCTATCACAGCAATCCAGGCAAGAGGCAGCAGTGACTTAGAACAGGAGGAAGTGTGGAGGGCTATGAGGTGGTTAGTTTCTTAATAAAATCTTAAGGCACTTATAAAAGGATTTAAATATCAGCTGAAATATTGATATGTGGGAGGAAAGAACTGGACTTAAGGAAGAGAGTGGTATTTCGTTTTCTACCTTTTCCTTTCCTTTTCTTCAAAGAGAGAAAAAGGAATTTCTTTAGGCTGTATTCCTAAGATAAAACAAAAGCATTAAAATAATTATAATTGTACCAGCGTACATAGGGGAAATAAAAAGTTCATTGTGCAGCCATGTAGATCCAACCTCATCATATAGGTTCTTTACTTTCATTCATAGTAATGGACTCTGCATAAATTTTTTCCTGAATTTTTTGCTTTCTGATACAGAGGTTAAGGGATATACTTTCCTAATGAAAACGAGAGTGACCATAGCATTGAGAATAAGAATTAGAGCGTATTTGTAAGGCAGCTATAAGTTTCATGAGAAGTTACATTCTTGTGAGAAGGTTTCCTGCCCCATCTCATGAAGTGTTTAGAATTTCCTTCTTGTCTCTTCACTCATGCAGTCTTCATCAAGTGTTCACTCTGTACTCTTTTTGCTTCAGGCTTTGCGCAAATGGTGAGAGCAAAATCTACGTGACCCCTAACTTCACCGTATTTATGAATTTCTACCTAGGAGACAGAAACCTGTTAATTAAAGCAAAAATGAAAATAAATATAACATCATAGCATGTGGTATAGTATCAAGTAGGTAGAGGATGTTATGAGAGTGAAAAACGGGGCAGTTGTGCTCGTCTGGCTTAACACTTAGGATGAACACACTGAGGGCTAATTCCTGAGTTTAGTTTTGAATCTGTGGAATTTGTAGTGCCTTTGAGAATGTTGTTGGATAAATGGGTCTAAAGCTTAAAGCAAAGATCCAGGCTAGAGAAACAAATTTGTGATCACTTGGCGTACGTGTGGATGTAGGTATAGAGGGAAAGGAATAGAGTCTAAAGTGAGCCTACAACATTGTGTGACGGGAGAGAGCCATTGACAGTAACTGAGAAGCATCAGACTCAGAGGTAGGAGCAAAACAGGGAAAATGTGATGTCATAGAAGCCAAGGGAGAAAGTTCAGGATCAAGGGAAAGCGCTTGAGTATTGAATTCTGATGAAAAGTCAAGCAGTGAGGACGAGAAAACACTTCAGAATTTAAAAAATTGGAAGTGACTGGTGACTTTATTAAGAATCCTGTTAGTAGAGACCAGAATTGAATGTGTTGAGGACTCGGCAGTCAGTTTGTGAGAGGCAGAAATGACAGTGTTTACCAAGACACAAAAGCATACCAGAACCTCACTAAGGAATAGAGCATCTTACAGTACCTTGTCCTACTCTGAACTCTTTGGCACACACCCTCCTGTTTGTGAAATATTCTCTTTCTTTTCCAAGGGCTGAACACGTCAGAGGTAGTACCTCCTTAACATACTGCCAGGAAGAGGGATTTTGGAAACTCCAGCATTTCACACTGGATTGGACCACTGTTGTTGTGTCTTAAGCTTCGTTTTCCAAAAGAAGCATAACTGTTCCTAAGTCTAAATATCTTGTGTGATCCTACTTAAGGATGAATTGCTGGTCCTGTAGGGGCGCAGGCACATCTATCTTCATAAGCTTAATCAGTGTCACATCAAACTTTGAGACACAGAACATTGGTAATTTCCCCCTGGGACTGTAATATACTCTTAAATTTTTCATGTGCCATTTCTCCGCAGATTGCAAGACAACAGCAGCAGCTTCTGCAGCAACAACACAAAATCAATTTGCTTCAGCAACAGATCCAGGTCAGAAATCATAATTTCATACGGACTTCCAATTAAGAAATAGATTTTGTTTCTCATTTTCAGGTGACCTGACTGAAATGAGCTCCAGAATAAAAGTTACTTTCAGCCTGATCATGACGTGTCACCCACGTGCCATGAGAATCTTGCACACGGTGGCTCTGTCACAGGCCCGACTGTGTCGCGATGTTTTAGGGGAGACAAGCTGATGGTAATTTTTATCCTACACGGAAAGGAAATTATTGTAGAGAAATGTTTCATTTTCTCTATTCTTTAATGTTTAATATGTGCCTGGAAATGTTCTTAATGGGGGAGGTGCAGGGGAACCAAAGCAGAAAGGTTTTCAGTTAGACGTCGGTGGCAGGGAGAACTTTTTACAGTAGGCTCGAGAGCCACGTGTGATCAAGGTGGAAGTGAGGGAGGGTAACGATTTGGTGTTCAAGTCGAATTTCACCCTTCATACTGCGTGGAGAAACGAAGACTGAGGGCTCTATAACCTGCATATTTTTCTTCTGTGGAAATTTGCAATGATGAGAAGCAAAGCTGCCAGGGATAGCCTGTCTCTACCACTTGCTTGTGGCATGCGTTTTGCCAAAATTTGTTCCCTTTTCTGAAAATTCCCTTTCTGAAAGCACTCATTTTGTAGAGTATTTAGGAGGATTTAATAAAATCATGGATGGAGAGCTTTAGCATAGTGTCAAGGCACATAGTAAGTACTCAATACATACTTGCTATGACTAGCAAGAAGAGGACACTAGTTCATGGAGCAATGACTCCAACCTTACGGGACATCATCCATCGGAAATCAACTGTTAGTTTTGCAGTCAGCTTATCTGGGGAGAAATTCATCATTCTCTTGAAGCTGTATCTTGAGAATCCAATATATTTTATTAAGTGTAAATATAAATGACAGAAGCAAACATGTCAAAATTATTTCATCCACATGTTTATCATGTTTAGACTTATTTGCCAAAAAAGTTTATCCCATTTTATCTAACTGGGTCAGCTACACTTAACTTCTTTACTGTGGGTTATATAGCCCAGTCAAGGTTTACTCATTCTTATTCTACCTGAGATTTTAATGAGCACAGTTTCAGTGAGACAGAGAAACATCAGTGAAACGTTCCATCCAAGACTCTGTGCCTTCCTTAATTGCGAACAGCATATTTCTAATGTGATATTATCTGTCTGTCCATATCTGGAGTGTGGTTGTTCATTCAATGGTTTAAAACTGTTTTTCGGGTTTCATGTTTAGCCTAAGCCTGCTGCCTTTGAATGTAATTTTAGTTGATGGTACGAGGTTATCTACACTTAAAATGTTTTTGATTATTGAAAACCAAAGATAATAGAATTATTATGGCAATTTCTCTTTAAAAATCAGATACAATTCCATAGTGAGTGGTGTGGTCCTTTGCAAGTCACTTCGTTTCACTGTGATTTGATGAGGGTACCAATGGTTTTAAGTGTTTATAATTTTTATGAGATTGAGATAGTCTTTTGTTAAATAGAATTGCAAAAATGTGTGTAAACCCGTATTATAAATATGTAGAAGGCTCAGTCAGCTGTGTTTTCTGACCATATAAATTGTGCAACACCTTCAGTACTTACTTGTTTTGCAATTATTCCACAGTTATGACCACTGCGTTCATAATGTGGATTTAAAGCTCTGTCATAATAGCAAAATGTTGAAATTGGAGGATTTCTTGCTCCAGAGCATGGAGCATTGTACTTTATAAGGCAGAGCATTTTTTAACTGAAGTACCTTAAACTATTCTAGAAATGACATGACTATAGAAACTGTATGCCAGCGAGCTGGAGCCAAGTTTAATAACTTGCCCAAGATCACATGACTAGTTATAGGTAGAACCAGGATCAGAAGCAAAGTTTTCTGACTGTTAGTTGAAATTTTGCTGAGTATGAGAATTTTAAAAGCTTAGAATTTCTATTTGATCAAAATGTTATGCTGCTGGCCTCCACTAGTTCACAGGGTAGACCAAAAAAAAGCCAGTAGTCCCTAAAGGAAATAATGTCACACTGACAGTAATTTGGGGGAAACATTAAAAGATGCTGAGATACTATATCTGTGTATTTGTCCTCTTTTCTAGTGTTAGTACAGATAAATGATAACGACGGAGTCAAAACCCATCACGCTATTATTTAAAAAAAAAAGCCTGGGAATGTTTCAGGCAAAAAATAAATACCGAGCAAGAGTGACAGTCTGAAAGGAATTAATTTTCACAGCTTCTAGTATATTCATTAACTGAAATCATAGTTCTAAAGTATATTCTAAAGTATATTTTATAAATTGTTAATTTGGAGCTGTCTAACAAACACTTAATAGTTATGAAAATCACAATATATTTAAATTAGTCTATTGAGAGATATGGGAAGCACTGATGTAGGGACATATGTAGAAACAGAAGATTAAAAACATAGAAGAGATCCTTTTTGGTCCCCACATAAATCTTTAACCATATTTCCTCTATAGAATTTTTTCTCTCCCTTTTCTTCTTTCTACTTCCTCCTTTTCTTTGTCAGCATAGGATAAGGAGGGAGAAGATTAAAAATCAAATCTGCTATAGTAGAAGGCAAATTAAATGTATAACAAATATTATTATGAAATGGATTTTTGTCAATATGTAATCAATGCTCACATAAGAATTTACCATAGATTAAATTTTCTTTGATATCTGAAAATATATAGTGTCTTTTGAATTTGATCTACTTTTTTTTCTTTCTTAAATATGGAGCCTTAAGACCTTGTAGAAAAAAACATTCCACTTACGTTATTCATCCTGATTGCATTTTTTAGATGTTTTGTGCCATTGTTCCTTTGGACCTTAGAAAACAATGCATTCTAGTTCCTCTCTTGATATAATAGTGGACTGCAGTGTTACTAGCCCACAGTTAGGGCTACATTTAAAATGTTTCTTTCAGCTATAAATACACAAGACGTTAACTTGGTTCAGATATTGGGAAAGTTATGCAATACGTTAGATGGTCTAAGCAGATCTGTGAGATGGATTAGATTGATAGGTAAGAGAGCAGAATGAATTTTCACACTTGATAGCTGTGTTAAATGACAGGAGGGTGATGTGCCCTAACATTTTCCTCATTCTTTCCTCTCTTTAAAGGAGAGGTTAATTTAGTCATCTTTATTCCATTCGAAGTATATTTCATTCAAGTTTAAAAACATATGAACAAGTTTGTACGTGTGTGTATGAACAGACATTCACATATTCTAATGACCCAGGTTACTTAAAAGTTCTCTTGACCTGTTAATTCTATTTTCTTTCAACTCCAGATGAAAAGAACGGTGGTAAGTTTTACTCTGCAGTTATTTGTTGAAAGAGAAAAAAGCCATAGGAATTGGCAAATTAGCCAGTTTATTTAATTACTTAGGGTCAATTCTTTATGAACTGTTCTTATCTCTTTAAAAAGCAACCTTGGCTCTAAAATTGCATGATTCTAATTGGGTTGAAAACTCAATCTACATTATTTCTTTATAAAGACTTTATAGAGTTATAGCCTTCTTCCAAGTTTATTCACATAACTCATGAGGATTAAAAGAAGAATTAAGAGAATTTTCTGTCATTCTTTACAAGATCATGAATCAGTTCATTCTACAAATAAAATCATGCATAATATCAGAAACATCCCATCTTCCCTCAAGAATTTGTCTCTTTCTTTATGAGACCCTTAATTTTAGGAACACTAAGAAGGTTTAGTCTTCCTTTTCTACTATTCAGCAATATTTTTCTTTAATGTTTTTGTTTATTGTCCTTAAAAAAAAGAACATCTTTGCACTTTTACTTACTGTATCTAGCTAACTTTTAATGCACATTAATACATAAGATGAAATTTGTAAATATTTCAGAGAAAAATACCCTTCTAGATTTTTTGAGGGTAATCTTTTTTTTTTCTTTTACTCTATTGCTTGTGCTATAGTGCCCATCTTCAGCAGTTTTATTTCCTGACTTTTTTATAATAAGTCAGCCTGTTTCTAATACTGTTAGATGGTTTATGTTTCCAGCAACAATCCTAGACGAGTGGTTCATCTTGACCTGATTCACTGTTACCAAAACCTTTTAAAGTAAATGAATGAGTGACCTCTATTCAGCGTCCATCATGGCAACAAACTGAATGTTCCTGAAGACTCAAGTTCTCTTTTTGTCTTGAAGCTTTGTATAGGACACGGTTTCTGTAGCTTTGGGTGTGTGTTTGGGGGGGCCAGGGGAAGCATGTCCTAGTTTTAAATTTCTTACCCTTTTTCAATAATACTTAATGGAATTTAAAGTTCTTATTAGCATCTTAGAGGGTCAGTCCAACAACATGCTCTAATATGAAATTGACTTCAATATTTTTAAGGGCGAATTTAAAGATATTGTACTTCTTTTCAAATGCATAATTTCATGATTCCCATACTGGAAGCTCAGTGTTTAAACTGTCATAAGAGATGCTACATATTTGTTGCATTCCCTCTTCTGACAAACTTTTCCAACTATCGTTCATTGTGTTCTCTTGGGGGCAAAGAATTGGTATTTAATAACCCCCTGTCATTGTTTCTGATTCATAAGGTAAGCACATGCAGGACTAATAGTAGCTTTGGGTCACTGATTCTGTCTGGAGCTAAGGATTAAGCAAAGGACAAATCTCTGTTCCTTTGTATTCTTAGTTGTGCAGTGTATATTCTGTAGTATGTAGGAGAGAGCTTGATTCTTTAGGTGTTACAGGATTATATTTAACTGTATGAAACTTAAGTGTATTCAATGGTTAAACAAAAAGATAGAGAGCAGGTTCTATGGATTTAGACATACTCATGTTCAGTTTCTGCATCTTTGTACCTCATCTGCTATGTGATCTTGAGAAAATTGCTCAGTCCTTCTGAGTTTCATTATTCCCATCTATTAAATGGGAATTATAGTACCTAAGTCACACCTGGTTAGTCTGAGGATTAAATGGCATCATCCCTGGCATGTAATGAGCACACAATGGTAAAAGTTTTTGCCTAAGTCATTTGAAAAACTTTTTTCTGTTTTTCTGATGATGGACAATTTAATGAATATTTCCATAGAGGAGAATTTCTAGGAAAAAGATATATAACCTACATGGCAGTAGCCACTGAAAAGTGTAAGTTCACTCTTCCAAATTTATATGATTTTAGAACTACGGCAGATTTTTAGAAAGCCTTTATTTAGACCTATGTCTCATTTTGACATTTGTAAAGTGAAACCAAGTAAGGTTAGAAGATTTTCCCAAGGTCACATAAGTTGTTGCTTGTGGAACCATGGCTGGATTCCAAGTTCCCCAAGTCTTGGTCATTTTTATTTCACCAATATTCTGCCATTTAAGGCTTCATGGCCAAAGTTTTAAAATGAGTTTTCTTTCCCTGGGAACTTATTCCTACGAAGTAAAAATACATCTTGACTTATATACAGTTGAATGATTACGTTGCAGTCATGGGCTCAACCAATTTGTGATAAAGGTTTCATTTTATTGGAGCCAAAGTTCTCTGAGCTCATTAAGAGTTTTGGTAATTCTTGATAAATTATTATGCAGAAGGAAATCCATTGAAATATTGCATTGGAAACATAATAACGTTAAAGGTGAAATAATAGTACCTGACTGACCTGCTGATTTATGATTTCTTTCTCTGAGTGTGGTAAGTCGGAAGCATTTTACCCCCCTCAACAAGACCCCACACATATACATGAGCACAAAGAGATTGCAAAGTAACCTTGTCTCTTTAGGAAACTGGAAATGCCAAGAATAAACACCATATAATTAAGGTAGCATTTCAACCTAAGAAGGAAATGCATTAACTCCTTGAGCTCCGACTAATGTTTTTCTGTATGAAATACAATATACCACCACTGGGAGGATATAGTTCTTGACATTCAGATAGATTATTAGAGGAGAAAATATGGAGATACAAAGTACCAGCTTTCGAAATGACTTTCCTCTCTTCCTTGTACTTTCTGGAAGGAGAACTTCCTATTGAGAAGATGGGTGTTCTCTCCTAAAAGAGCAGTGATGATAACTGCAGGTCTGTCCTTTTACTCAGAGGGAGCCACTTTAAAATCCTTTAAGCATTGTTTTTTCTTTACGTACGTCTCCTGGTGATTACCTAATGATAGAATTTCAGCCATTCATATGATTTCTCTGTCTGGACAAACCTGCTTTTGTAGATAGAGATACAGATAGATTGATATGCATATATATTTTTAAATTTGTATTGATATAACACATACCTGATGGCTAAAAGAGTACAAGAGAATAATGAAAGCAACCATCCGAGCCCAGTCCTCTGTACTGTGCCCAATCTTTTCACTCAGAAAAGATTTCCTTAAAATCTGTTTTTCTTTAATAGCCTTCTAGTATTTATTATACTTCTGTATATCAAATATTATTATAGTGCCGTTTCTGACTTATCAACTTTAAATATCATTAACTTGGAAACTGGAAATTAATTCTGGTATTGCCAGTCCAGCACCCTCCCCTATACCCCTCCCTCACCTGTAATATAATGACATAAGTCATTTAAGTCCTTCCAATAGATATTCTTAAACTTTAAATAGTTAACTTACACCTCTTTTCTCAATCAACTATAAATAGTGTCTCTTAACACTTGCCTTGCCGGATGAGGATGACATCTCTCTTCTGTCACACACAGCTGCCAATTTCTGTTATCTGTGTGTTTACTCTAAATATATATAATACATGTGTGTATATATGTATGTGTAAATATACACATACACACATAGCTGTTGTGCTTTACCTGTTGGTTAATCCTAAAAACTGAAAATCAGTAGATGATTTTTAGGTTACAATATGTCTATATATTTTTCCTGCATAGTCTAAATAAGGTGCTCCGTATTTCATTTCTGTGTAGGTTTGAACTTTCCAACTGACTTTTCATTAGTCTTTCTTCCTCATATTAGTTGCCTTATTATCTCCGTAAATTCTCAAGAATAAACCAGATCTCCACAATCCGACCTTCCTTGACACCTTCTCCCTAGTCCTCTGTTCTTCTGCTTTCATTTGGTTTAGTTAGTCCTGCCGACATTCTAGGATGTCCCTTTATGGTTCTCCAGGGTCGAGAGAATCACTAGGTCCTATATTATCCTCCTTGCTTTATCTCCTTGTTTTGCTCCAGAATCACATCAAGAAACTTCCTAGAAAAAAAAAGGAGGGGCTCCTTTTTACCCCTCTACTTGATTGATAATTTGGCTGCAAATAAAATTGTAAGTTGGAAGTCATTTCCCTTCTATTTCAAATCCATCGATTCATCATCTTCTCGCATCTGTGAGAAATATGATGTTGATCTGATGTTTTTGTTGGTGTGACCAATATTTTTGCTTTCTGAAGGCTTTTAGTATCTTCTGTTTACTGCGGCATTTCACAATAAATGAGAAGTATCAGCATATATTCTGATATTTTTCATTTATTATTTTGTAAGCACCATGAATCTTTTGTTCTAAAGTTATGTTCTTTTGCTCTGGAAAATTATCTTGTCTTTTTTTTCTTGACCATTTTATCCTTTATTTTTCAGTTCTTTCTGGATCTCCTATTAGGCAGACATTGTATTTTCTGGGTTAGTAACTATGTTTCCTAATGTTCATATTTTTTGTTTCTGTTTCTTGGTTCTTATTTTTAGGGGATTGCCTAAACTTTTATCTCCTAAATTTTTTAATTGGATCTTTGAGAAATTACCTTTTTAATTTCCATGAGCAACTTCTTTTCTCTAATTCTTTTTTCAGGTTATCCTATTGTTTAATGGATCATTTCTCCTTGAATATCTCAGGGTATACATGTTTGAGGGTGTTACCAAAAAAATTAAATTCTCACTTCCTTAAATTATCTTTTCTCTCATTTTCACCTCCTTGTTTATCTTGATGTTACTCTTTCAGCTTGAAGTTCTACTGGAATTAGAAAATGATTGGTTACCCATCCAGATTTAAGAATGAGATAAGAACAAGTAGACTGGGAGCTCTGACTATGAATGACACTTATCAACAGGTGGGCACTGCTTTAGCGAGAACAGGAAGCTGGCCATACATAACATGAATCCTGTATATGGGTACAGAAAGGTCTTTGTTCTGGGATTCCAATGATCATGCGCTAGCTATCGTAAATTTCCTTAGACTATTCAGTTTCTGTTGAAGTGGGTGTGATGTAGCTGGGGGAGAAGACGAGAGCCACTTTCAAATAATACTACTGTTTTCAACCCAGGTCTTAAACTCCTGTTCTCTCTCATATCTAGTATTCCAAGTCCTAAGACTTTCTGGTGATTCTGAGTAAAAATTAAGCCCTGTTTTCACTTAACCCCCTGCGTGTATACTCTAGTCTGTTTCACCCACTTTCATCAGCTAACACTCTACAATTGCTTTTCATCTTCCAGAACTTTGGTCATATTTCTTGCCTGTGCATGCCTTTTATTCTTAATTATCTTATGTGACATAGGCTTATAAATTATTTGTTTTTATTGTTTTAATGATGTCTCCAGAAAGAACTGAGATATATGCACATGGTCAGTCTATCTTGGAAATGTAAATCAGAACATCATTTAAAAAAAATTCTTTCTTTTTAAATAGGAGAAAATATTCAGAACAGTAAACAGTATCTGGGAACAAAGGAGTCCTCATAAAGATGATGAAAGGTGAAGGTGAAGCTCCAAGCTCCAAAACCAAAATATGCAGTTCTAAGATCTGTATAACATAGAATATATTTTTTAGTTTCTCTGGTGGGAAAATAGTGGGGACAAGGGACGTAGATATGGAGAATTTCACCATCGTTTTCCCCTTTTTGTTAAATTTGTCAAACAGTATGAGTTTATATATAATTTTAGACAATGACCTTGATATTTTAAACTTTTTAGTATCATTATTGAGACCCTAGTTGAAATAACAGCTATAGTTGATGATTCTGTTGAAGTGACGTTCACAACAGTTTTTGGAAGCTGTAATCCTGGTTCTGTAATTCATTCATCCTGACTTGGGCTCCTCAGTAAAGACATAAACAATGCATTTCAAGGAAGGAGGTCATTTCCTTTTCCTCATTTTTTTATGTGGAATCTCAGTCTTTCATGTTGTTTTCCTTTTTCTGTCATCCAGTTTCTGTGCCGTTTCTGTGTTTTTTCTTTCTCCAATCTTTGCAGTATGAGTTTTGAAGTGAACCCTGGTTTCATTTAATCCAGTGTGGTCATTATGGAATCACTGAGACTGGCCCGGAAAGCAGACCGAGAGCAGCATTTCCCATGGCTTTGCCACCTTTACTAAACATCATTACCTGTGGAAAAAGCTGAACGTTGTTCTTCACTGAGGCTCTACAGTTCATATCTTACCAGTTAACAAAGCAGAATCCATCAGTGCTTAGATGAAACCTGGGAATGTAATTATCAAATAGTGGGAAACAAAACAAAGCAAGTTATCAATAACAGGTTTGGAGAATATAGGTCAAAAGTCAATATGTTGGCCTAAATGAACTTCTTTTATTTCACCTTAATTTATACAGTTAGTGTGGTAAATAAATGTGGTAGCAGGAAGTGCTCACAGAGTCTTTAGAAAGAATTTCTGTCTCCTATCTTTGAAGAGAGTTGACAAATAGGTAGAAAATTAGATGCCAGTGAAATTAACAGTGTTAACATAAAATGAATTAATTCTACGAAGAGTAATTATATCATGAGTCAAGACATACATTCCAGACGTGCCTAGCACAGGGCAAGTTTCCTTCGAAGAGCTCTCTAGCCAGAGTACTAATTTCTACTCAAGAGTTGGTAAATTTTTATGTAATTTACAGGCAACGAGAAACTGATTGACTTTTTACTCTGTGTGTGCGTGTTTATTTGGCTCTTTTCTTCAGAAAAGAAAGATTAACAGTTAAAAAACATGAGAAAGGAGAGGTAAATAGAACACAGGATACCTTTATGATACCAGAATGGTCCCCAGTTTTCCCTTGAAGCAGAAACAAAAGGAAAACTGAAGATGTTTCTTTTTCAGTGAATATTCTAGAAGTGCTTAATTCTCAGTCTTTATTATACTGGAGCTCACAGCAGCATTCAATAAAGTTGACCACTCCCACTTTCTTGTAACACTCTTTGGTTGGCCTCCAAAAGACCACAGTCTGCTTTTCTTCCCCATTCTCAGTCTCATTTGGTAGGTTCTTTCCTGTCCTTAAAAAGCTAACTTGCGTTTATTTTCCATCCTCTGACTTCTTTATCTCCACTTATTTCCTAAATGATCCCATCTAAAGTCTTTGTGTACCATCCTATGGATAATACTCCAGAATTTATCTTGAGAGCCTCTGTCTCTCACCTGGACCTCAGAGTCTAATACCCAGCTGTCTACTCAGCCTGTTTAAATGCATAACTAATATGCATCTCAAATTTCACATTTTCCAAACAGAACCTGTGATCATCTCCCCCAAACTCATTCTTTCCTGATTTATCCATCTGTGAATATGATACCACTTGCCTAGTTACTGTTGCCAAAGACCTAGGAGCTGTCTTTGTATCCTCTCACTCCCTTATGTCTCACAACTAATCCATCGGAATTGGCTTTTATCCTCAAAGTCTATCAGCTGAGCAACTTCTCCCATGATCACTCTAGTCTATGTCACCATCACTTCTCACCTAGCCTGATGTTATAGGCTCCCTAACCAAATGGGTCATCCTACTTCCTCTGTTGACCTGCTAACTAGGTTTTTCACGTAGCTGCTAGAGTAATCTTTTAAATTTAATTGTGCTGTAACCATACTCAAAATCATGTCATTTAAAATGAATTCACTCTTCTTACCTTAGTCTGTTGGGCTATACTTGATTACATCAACCTCTAACTTTCTCCCTCATTCCTTCCACGCTAGAAACCCATCTTTTCTGGTTGCCAAGAATATGCCGACAATGTTCTAGCATCAGAGCATTTGTACTTGTCATTCTTGTGGCCTGGAATGCTTTCTTCACCTCCTCCCATACCTCAGAGCCTCACTTCAGCCAGCCATCTCTTCCAGTGCCGTCCTCCTCAGGGAGGCCGTCTCTGAGAGCCGGAGGCGCTCCTGCCTCCTGCAGCTGCCTCTGAGCTCTTTTCCTGCAGACTTGTCTTACAGCACTCTCACCCCTTGTATTTATTTAGTTCTTGCTGTACCCTTGCGACCACAAATGCACACCTAGCAACAAGTCTATGGGGGTCAAGGATTTTATCTGTCTTGATCACTGCTGTATCCAAAGAACCTGTAAATCTTCTTGACATATGATGAGAACTCAGAAATATTTACTCAATGTATGACTGTATGAATGAAGTGAGGGCGCATTATCCAGTGTGTAGTGGATGTAAAAATAAGTAAGACAGTAATTTTCTCAAGAGATTAAAATAGATGCTATGGGAGCCATCGAAAATAGACAACCAACATTCCCTAGTGCTGTATGTGATTTGTAAAATCATTTTGTACCTTGTACTATACTAGTAAGAAGAAGCAGCCCATTGCTTATTAAGTGGTTGGTACTTTGTAGAACTCATCTCTCATGATTATCACAAGAATTCAGATAGGTTATGGCATTTTCTCAATCTTGTAGGGAGTAGAAATGAGGATGTGTGTGTGTGTGTGTGTGTGTGTGTGAGAGAGAGAGAGAGAGAGAGAGAGAGAGAGAGAGAGAGAGAGATTCTGAGATCATGACAGTTGACTACTATGTAGACTAAAAGGTGCCTTCTTCCTCTCTCTCCTTATTAGAGTAGCAATGAGTGATTTAATTCAGATAATCCCTAGAAAATAAAAGTAATTGATCTTATCAAACTGAGCTAAACCTGTTAAACTAGCAAATGTGGCAGGATTTCTTTTTAAGTAATTTAGTTTTGCCTTCTACAGTAAGCCAGGTAAGAGGGTGCCCTTTATAAATGGAGAAAATAAATATTTATAAATGGAGGAAAGATATGTTTCACATAAGCAAATATTACATATAACCAAATCTTCACTTATGAATGCCAAAAAAGATAGGGTGCCATATTTATAAAAGATAAATATCTTTTTTTTTTAATTTATTTTTAAATTTATTTATTTATTTATGCCTGTGTTGGGTCTTCGTTTTTGTGCGAGGGCTTTCTCTAGTGGCAAGCAGGGGCCACTCTTCATCACGGTGGGCGGGCCTCTCACTATCGCTGCCTCTCTTGTTTCTCTGCGGAGCACAGGCTCCAGATGCGCAGGCTCAGTAATTATGGCTCACGGGCCCAGTTCCTCCGCGGCATGTGGGATCTTCCCAGACCAGGGCTCGAACCCGTGTCCCCTGCATTAGCAGGCAGATTCCCAACCACTGCGCCACCAGGGAAGCCCCAAGATAAATACCTTCTAAAACTATTTTATGTTGACAATTATGTTAGACCTAAAAAGGAAATTAGAAGTGATCTAATGAACTTTCATAGCATACACATATGTTTAACTATAAAAGAGGTAAACTAATGAGCTAATTTTGATATCATACCCATATATTTAATTTGAGATTTCTATTAATATATCTATATATACACACAGGTGTCTGTACATACATTTTTTGAATCATTATCTTCCCTTCATTTCTTCCATTTAGTGCCAAAATAGGTATTAAATTTTTTTCTCCTCCCATAACCACCATCTAATTCTGAATACCTTTTTAACTTTTTAACTCTCTTTCTCTCTCTCTATTCCTTTTCACAACTTTGCCAGTACCTGTATCCATACCTGCTGCTTGACCATCTGACATAGCCACTAGTTATTTCCTTTACTATTTTTATTTTATTTTCTCTCCCCCAAAGTTCCTTTCTCTGGCTAACTTTTCTCCTGTTTCTTCTCATTATTGAATTGGATTTTGTGTTTCCATTGAGTAAAAATTTGTTCACAAATAAACCAAGTGAGTCTAAAAGAGTGTTTTGTTTTAATTTTTGAAGTAAATTATTTGATTTACTACAGGGTGATTCAAGAGGGAGAGAGCACAAGAAAACATGTAAACAGGCTCAAACAGAGGTTCCACAGGGTGTTAGTATAATATATTATTCAGTCTTTTCATGATAGAGGGTGTGTTGTCATGAGCACCCATGTCAAGCAGCCAGAAAAAGAGGAGGAATGGCTGCCTTAAAGTAAATCAAGAGATAACAATAAAATTTTTCTGTTGCCTGGTGGAGGTGTTTAGGATGTGTTTTCTTTATATCTTCATCCACCCTAATTGAGAATGCTTTAAAATTGAATGACTAGCAGTCAAAACGTGTTTGCTTCAAGCTGAGAAGAAAAATGCTGGTGTCTCCGCTTCCAAACTGATTGCGCTTTGTACACAACTGACAGCTACAGTCACTTTGAGTGACTGATAAGTGGGAAGCTTTGCCACTTATCAAGGAATGCAGGCTGAAAAGAAAAGGCTGGAGTCGTTTAGATGCTTTGGCATGTTCAAAATAACATCTTACATCAGTCAGACTCAGAAGCACTAAAAGACATTTAAAGTGAAGTAATGTATATAGAAATGTGGTATATGAGTCTATGTGTATGGAGAGAGACAAAAATGATTCAACAAGCAAATAGCTGCAAAGAGGTGAAAGAGAAAGCACTGTAGTTAGGGGTCAATATTTGTGAAGTCAATCAATGGTTAAATAATTTACACACATTTGGTAAAAATTTACCCTTAGTTTGAAACAAACAAATTTAAAGGTACCTAACTATAGGTCTCCACCATTATTTACATAAGCAACTAGCTTTTGACCAATTGGATGCCTTGAAGCACCTGAATAATAAAAATGTCATCCACTTATATAGATAGTAAGTTTTACCCTGAGGAAGAATCCCAATTCTCATTCCCCCTCTTCTCTTCTTGTGTAAGTAATTTTTTAAATATACATTTTAAATGTTCCGTTATATCTAACTTAGCGTGATTATATAATAAAATAGAATCAGGGCATGTTCTAATTTTAAACATAATTTTGAGACTATGCTAATGAAAGAATATACAGATTCACTATACTGTAATTTCCACAAATAGGAATTTCTGAAAATGACAATTTTTTATACTCGGTTATTAGGACTATATATACAGTGCATGTATATCCTACTCTAAATTTTCTAGGACATTCATATGTCAAATATTTTCTCTGTCTATTCACATGAGTTATCCATTCTTTTATACTCTTTGGATCCCTAATAAGAGATGCAGTATACCTCAGTGATTTTAACCCTTTTGCTAACACCATTCTGTCTATTTAAATAACTTTGTTTCAGTTTGAAAACCCATAAATACACTAGTTTTTGTCAGGCCATGTGTCCCAATTTTAGGTTTGGGGATAAAGTCACAATAACAATAGCCATGGTTAATTTTTCAAACTTCCTTGCCTTGAGCCTCTGTCTTGGAAGACTAAATTTAATGTATAGTCTTTTGATTATTTAAGGTACAGCCAACTGCATGCTTGAGGGGTGTAATTATGAAACCTGCAAATTATTTCACTCTTCCCAATTGCTGTAGGACTGAAGACTACTAACGTTTACATCATTGTAAAAATTTGGGGGTATGTTTGAAGATAATTATTTGAATGAGCAGGAAGAAGAATGTGTTAGGACTTTATGACCTTCAGACCAGTCTGTGAACTGCTACAAGTCCTTGAAGAGATAAGGGGCTTGCTAAACCCGTTTCAATTCAGCTGACATTCTTTTTCACTGCAAGAATTTCTTGATGAAGAAAGAAATTTGGTGGTTTATATCCTAGTACAAGCTCCTGACCTCACAAACCAACACCTTGAGTAGTACTGAATTAGAACTCTTTAATCAATAAAATATTAATATAGACAAATAGTCTTTAGAGATAACTTAATCCAACTTGTTCTTCTTCAGTAGATGGAGAAAGTATGGTCCAGAAATGGTAAGGGCTGTGCCTAAGTCCCATGTAATTAGGTGTAGACCCTGATCTCTTAGTCCTGATTGATCATGTTAAATAACCAAGATCTGAAGCATTGATGAGCACAAAATGAGCAGCAGTCCTGCAGAGCCCATAAAATTGTATTTATTACTTTATCTGGAATTTGAAACAGATATTAAATCTTTTGCTAAAGAAATTTGGAACAACATTTGAATGGTTCCATGAAAATTGTAAATGACTCATCACGCAGGAGAGAACAATTAGAAAATGTTCATCAAATTCTGATTCACTAAAGTTATCAGTATATCATTTTGAGAGGCATACATGCAAAACTTTTTTAACATATATTTCATTGGCTCATGATGGTCTCTATATTTTTAAAAAAATGATCATTTTTACAGTGAGCTAGTGTCTCTCTGCTTGATCCATTTTGGATCAAAATTTATAACATTGTATCTTCAGAGTTCATAAACTAAAGAAAGGAAAAAATGATGTTCTAGTATGAAAATAATGTCTGAATGCTTCTCTAAGAAAAATATTCCTTTGATAAACAGTAGCTGAGGCTCTTTCAAAGTAAAACTGAAATATTTTAAAGGACCTCTTTGATTTCTAGATATGTTTTAAAAACCTACATTAGGGAATGAATATTTTGACACTGGAAAATATTTTCCCATTATGCAATTGATTTTTCTTTTTCTCTCACTGTAAAATGATGCCCGTTCCCCAGCCTCCCCATTTAGGGTATTTGATATACTTCTATCATTTATTGAAAGCTTTATCTTTCAGTCTCCTATAGTTTTAAAAAATCCTCTTTCTTTTTTGTTCTGTAACAACTGCTTCATTCATGTAAAGAAACAGGAAAGAAGATCTTTCTCTAAAATCTTTATCCCTTGAGACATTGAGTGAAGTCTCTTTTGTGATTAAAAAAGGCTACTGCTCTTAAATGTGTTACAAGCATAATCTTGATGTGTACAAATACTTCCATCAACACATCATTACTTTAAGCTGTCTTCTCTTTAACCTGTCTTCTACTACCTTATATCTTTTTTCTTCTTTTCTGTGCTGTCTCTTACCCAATTGCTTTCTCCTCAGTTATTCTCCTGCTTGTGACACAGACTCATTCCTAGACAACAGATCATCTCAGTGAGAATTTAGGAGAAAGAACATAATGCAGAAATAAGTACCCATCAGATGTTATTTTGTAAATACATACTTAAAAAAATTAGTATCCCAGTAGCATGAAAATGCTAATAATTCATATAGTTGTAGGCGAGTTTAGATATCTTGTGAATCTCACTTCTCACAATGGTATCATTATATATTTTATTTCTCTTATGTGGCCACTGTAAGATATAATGTCAATACATGTAAACAAAATCCCACCTTGAGTAATGTAACAATTAGGTTTTCATCCATCTCTGTGCTCATCCATGTCATGACACAATTCAAGTATCTGATGATTTTCTTCTTGCATACAGTCATAATCATAGAAATAACATAAGGGTCTATTGTAGGAAAAAAGTGAATGATGAAGCCAATCAATGGACATTCTTTGGTTATTGCTAAATTAAAGGAAATCATGATCACAGTGTTTATAAAATGTATTAATGAAGTTCTCAAATGTATGCATGCTATTCCTTTACCCACTTTGTAAGGATTATTAATTATTAATGCCTTCTTATGCTAAGATATGATAGTATTTTCATTGTGCCTTCTTTATCTGACTAAATCCTCAGAACTTTATGTTTTATTTAGGATGGGAGAGAGGTACTCTTCTGTAAACTTTTTTAGTACCATATTCAGAGCCACATGGAATTAATCTCCTTTAGCCCATCTCCTCCATATATCTTTATTTAATGGCATTTTTTTGCATCCTTCTTTTACTTTTTCATTTTTTTATCATTTGATTGATTTTCTTCATTTTGAGACTTGATCAGGGGAAACAGAACAGAAATATGGAAAAAAAAATCCTCAAATTAACCCTAAGTTTGATGTTTTATGAGTTTTTTGATACAGACTAATATGCAATGGCATAATACCTGAAAAATGGAGACAGGAAGACTTAGAAAATTCAAAATTATCTGAGTTTTCACAGGAAAAGATGAAAGGATTAAATATTGTTTCTGAAAACATTATATTTTGCAACCATCCCAGTTCAATTTAGATCAACCTTCTGTCATAATTCTGACAAGTCCCTGAAATTATGGACCCTAAGACATTGAACCTGCTTGTCCAATCTCTTCTTCTGGTTATAAAGATTATGATAGGAGTTTTACAGCCTCAGAATGAAACTGAAATGCCTACACGAAGGAATAATTTTTGATTTTTAATATATTTTCACTTTAAGTATTCTAGAAAGCTCAAGGAATGTGTCTATCCCAGAATAATTACCCCAGTTCTTTTTTTTTAACTCACTCTAATTACTGACTTCTACTATTAGATTCGTATCAAAAAGTGATAATATACTAAAAAATTCATATTTTTTCTGTTTTAAATCTCTATCCCATAAACACATTTATGGCTTGGTTCCTTTTATTGATTCCTTTGCATAAACATTAAAAAAAATTAAGTATCTTGAATTTGAAGTGTCTTTCGTTTTTAAATGTTTTAAGAATGCTAATGACATGTTTGTTCAATTTTAGTCTTTTCCCTTAGTAACAACCATTCAGACAATAGGACAAACATTATAATTTACTTACTGGAATCACAAAGGAAAAACTCATCAAGGAAAGATGTGCAAGGTTAGGTAGACATCGTCCCCTAGTGCCATTGATTGTTCAGATAACTTGAAAACAGCTATGAGCCTTTTCTCCTTATGATACTGCTTTAACTTAAAGGAGAAACAGAAAATAACCTCAGGATGTGCTGCAGTTATTTCATTACTACTTCTCCCTTCTTTCCACCTTGACCACTATTATGTTTTATTCCATTCTGGCTGTGTTGAGCTATACTAAATGTCAGTGGGATATCTGCCCACATCATCTGTTGTTATGATCTCGTCTTGCCCATAGGGACTCATTCATTGAGGCTCTCTTTTTACAATCCTACATACCCATAATTCTCTCCTTATGTAGTCTCGAGCTGGTCTCAATAAACATGATAGTGAGAAATACTACAGGCCTCTTTTCTTTTCACTATTTAATAGCTTTCTAAAAGGAAAACAGGAGTAATTAGGTAAGGATACAAATGCTTGTCATTGGTGGGTAGTAACTGAGGCGAAAGGAAGAAAATCAAGGTTGAAGATGGATTAAAAATTATGAAATACAGATTATATTTTCTAAATACTTTAATGCATAGTTTATAATTCATTATAATGTATGAAACTAGCACAACTGGATTTTTTTGGCCTTTTAAAGTATAGTTAGAGTGTTTATATATGTCTTTATGCAAAGTATAAGGGACCTCAAAGTACTATCAATTAGGTAGGGATCAAATATCCCAGATACTGTGCTCAACTATAATGAAGATATTTTTATCTTCTTTGAAACAATGCTCACACATTACTAAGATTTTCAAAATCCTGTGGGGAAAAAGCCAATAATATAATTTCATTTACTGTAAGAGTATACTGAGACAGTAATTGTAGCTATTTCAAATCTTGAAGGGCCAAAGTAAATTAAGGATAAGAAACATGAAGAAAAAAACAATGGAAAATCCAGAGGCCTTGGAAAAGCAAAGAATAGGAGTGCAGAGACGTTTCTTTGAATGTGGGGATACTGGTCATATATTTAAAGAAGGGGGACATTGAGAGGGCATAAGAGAACAGCCTGGAGGAAGAACAGTGGTCTTTTCCTTGAAAGGCTATGGGCTATACCTAGACCATAGGATTTAAAAACTGGAGACTTTACTATTTTCTAGGTGTATGGCCTTGGACAGTCACTGATTTTCAGCTTCATCTGTAGGTTCAAAATTTTAGTACCTCTTGCATGATAGTTGAGATAAAACAATCAAATACTGTAAAGTGAGTGTGCCTTAAAATTTGTAGAGCACTGGAGCAAATGTTTTTGTTGGTGGTAACCTATCTTCCCTTCCTCTGCTTCATATCATTACTCTGAACTTGAAATTTAAGGAATCAGCATCTCAGAAGGGATTTTGTTTGTTTCTTGTTTGGTCCTCCCCACCTCCAGATGGAGCAGAGCAAGAGAGAAAAAGCAGGAGAATTAGGGATTTTCCCTTCAATTGATATAATTAGCTTTAACTCATTAAAATACATAGTAGTATATATATATTGATATGGTATCCAAATCAGTTTGCTTGATCACAACCCCATCTCCCAATGTTATCCCTTACACCACAGTTCATTATCATACATATAAAATAATAAACATGTCTGCCTACTGTCCAGAACAATGGACAAGAGAGTTATCTGACAAAACCATTAATGATTCCAAGGATCTTTTTTTCTTTTCCTTTATTAATAACAGTGAATGCTAGCTTTCAGTATTTTTACTGATTTACATCTCTGAATTAACTTTGTCCTTTGCCAAATCGAATTCAGGTATCAGCCTACTTTCTAAATTTTTGAATTAATTAATTTGTATGTAAGCACACTAAATCACATGATTTATCAAAATTTAATTTTAGTTTCACAGTGGGTCACAATATCTTCTGGATGTTACACAACTTAAGGTTCCTCCATAACTTTGGATTCAAAATTTTGGTAAAAGCTGGCAAATACTAGAATCAGCCGCATGAAGAATGTAAATCAGTTTTTAGTTATGGAAGTTTATCAAGTCTCTGGAGACCAGGAAATATTTAAGCTAAGTTCAGATTTCATAAGAAGTGTCACTAAAGATAATCATGTTTGCATGATAGATAGTGGGACGAAAGTTCTTTAACTGTTAGCTGTTTTGGAGACCGAGCATTTCTTTGGAGAAATGACTAGTCTTTCCGCTTAACATCACTTATTGGACTCTGTGCTAAGTAGCTGCATGTCTTACCACTGATATTTCTATATGGAATTCATTCTTTAGAAGGACCATATGGGAGCAGTTGATTGCTTCATCACAACTGGGACTTGCCTCCAGCTGTGTCCAATAATGGGGCATAGCTGGAGGCAAGTGCCAGTTGTGGATCACTACTAATGTTGTTATTGGTCATAAAAATTAGGTACTTAGCGTAATAATGGGATCTCTGCAGAGCAGAAGAATATAATTTCTGTCTGACCTTTTAAATGTTATTAAACTATCATATAGTATAATATTAATATAAGTGCAAGTTATAACTGTTTTATTTCATCTTAAATATTAAGTTTCTGAATTTGATAGAGTTTACTACATCCTGTGTCACTAATAAGATGGTAGGAAATGAAGAGACTCAAATTTAGTTATAAATCACAAAAAGACTACTTTATCAGTGCCCTCATGGGTTGCTTTTTTAAAAAACATTGAAAACCCTATGCTTCTCAAAGAGACAGTTAGCAATGGCAAATAATTCCATGAAATTCCAGTGTATATTAATTTTTGACATACAGTTAATATAGATTTCTCCCTACTGATATACTCATAGATATTTGATCAGAATTTTATAAATAAATGTTTGTATTAAAAAATGAACTTTAAAATTTGAGTGAAGCATTTAAAGAATACTTACATTGACTATCTCTTGAAAAGCAATTTTTTCGAATATAGGCCATTTCTCACTATATTTTTTGCATTTGGATTTTTATATATATTAAATTATCTCAAAGCGAGACATACTTATATAGAAAATTATATACAGCTGAAGCCATATTGTTAAAAATTAGTTTTAAGTATTTCTAACTTCAGTAGTAACTTATGGTATAAAATAAGGCTGAACAAATATATCAACCGATATATTTTGTTAGTGAGTGGTACTAGTCATAAAACAAAATATGTACTATTCATTCCAAATAATTTAAATACAGAGAGAGAGTGAGAGAGAGAGAATGTGTCCCTAATGCTGTTAGTGGAACTTGAAACCTAGAGAAGGACCAGATAATGCCACAGTTTTCATGATCGGATAATACTGATAGAGTTAACATCCTAGAAATCCTCTAGGGCTGAATTAATAATGTTAGACTCTCTATATCATCCACAACTGCAAGAAATTCTGCATACTTCAGTACTGTATTTTAGGGAAGTAAAATTGTCATTCACTAATTTTAGAACTGCTGTTGTGTTAGTGTCATAGGCCTGCCGTAACAAGTTCCCACAAACTTGGTGATTTATAACAATAGAAATTTATTCTCTTACAGTTCTGGAGGCCATAGTCTGATATTAAGGTGTTGGCACGGGTGGTTCCTTCTGCAGGTTCTGAGGGAGGGTCTGTATCACGTCTCTCCCCTAGCTTCTGCTGGCTGCCCAGTGTCCTTGGGGTTCCTTGGCTTGTAGGTCATCACTCCAGTCTCTGCCTCCACCTTCACATCTTCTTCTCCCCTATGTCTCTGTGTGTCTCACATATCCCTCTGCATTCTTTTATAAGAACACGAGTGTTTGGGTTTAAGGCCCAGCCTGAATCCAGGATGATCTCATCTCTAGATTCTGAATTTAATAACATCTACAAAGACCCTAATTCCAAATAAAGCCACATTCACAAGTACCAAGGGTTAGGAGTTGGACACATCTTTTGGAGGGTTACAGTTCAACCTAGTACAGCTTTAAGATTGTTTATACATTGTGCTATAATTATTTTGACTATTAGATATATTGTTTCTTTGAGAAAGTGATGAGTATTGAAAAGAATGAGTACATGACTGCCAGGAACACTGTCAATACATAAAACTGCTTTATCATTCCAGAGATATTTACATTTTAACTTTTGGTCAGACTGCATAGTTGTTTTTCAGTGTGACTGGAATTTGTAAAGACACAGTATTATTATTGAGTGATATAGATGGTAGCACTCTGAAGTTAGCTTCAGAGGACGTTGGTTAAATCTTGGCTCCGTCACTTAGTAGCTGCATAAACTTAGAAAGCTGTTTAAACTTTTCAAGTTCCAGTTTATTCATCTGTAAATTCATGTGTACAAGTTCATAATTAACGATGGTTATTGTAATCATATGTTTCCTCCAGGTGGACTCTGACTGCTTGGTTTGTCCTGAGGTTACAATCAGTAGACGTCTCGTACAGCTCGACTGCTGAGCATGTGGACGTTGCCTAAGGGTCATTTGTACCTAATCCATGTTTGTTCAGCTGATGAAATCAGTACAGATTGCCTTCATGATTAAGAAATTTTAAAATACCAGTTTTACATATTTTTTTCTGTATTCTTATCATCATACACTAGACTCCTGACCGTCTGGAAAGAGAATTATGTATCACTTTGGGCTGTGTCTAATATGATGCCAATATACTTGATGAAATCAGTCAGATTTTTAAATAAATGATTGTGATTGACTAAGCTTTTATTAACAGGGGTACCTGGTGTATTGGCATTGTTCTGACATGGTTATATCATAGGAGAGGTGTGGGGAAAATAGCAAGGACTCATTAGATAGAACAAAGTTTAAGTGACTGCTTTGCTTGTCACTAGTGGTGTGACCTGAGCAATTCACTCCCTCTCCTCATGTCTAAAATACAAGTGATATATCCTTGTTTCAGTTTTTTTATAATTATTATACATAAATTAAAGTACCAAGTTAGTTAGTGCCCAGCTAACAAAGGTGCTTGATAAATGATAGTTAAAAAGAAAATATTATTAGTGTCTATATGGTGAAGATGATGATTATGATGAAGAAATAGAATTTCCAGTGAAGTGATTTGTTTTATTTCATTTTGAAGTAAGAGAGGATTTGTCATATTGTGTTAGGACAATTACTTATCAATATAATTTTTTTTTTTTTTTTTTTTTTTTTTTTGCGGTACATGGGCCTCTCACTGTTGTGGCCTCTCCCGTTGCGGAGCACAGGCTCCGGACGCTCAGGCTCAGCGGCCATGGCTCACGGGCCCAGCCGCTCCGCGGCACGTAGGATCTTCCTGGACCGGGACACGAACCCGTGTCCCCTGCATCGGCAGGCGGACTCTCAACCACTGCGCCACCAGGGAAGCCCCAATATAATATTTTAAAGCCTTCTAGGTCTGCTCTTCGATTGCAATTACTTCAGGTTCCTGTTAACATTTTTCTGTTTAGTTTTGTTGACCTATAGCTAATATTCCATCTTACGATAGGCTGTATCAAGTTGATCAGCATATATTTTCATAAAATGCATGTATACACAGAAATATATATAATACATCAGAGGATACAGAAATATTCTTTTAATCTCAAATTTATTAGTAAAACAATACATTTTTCCTCAAAGATCTACAACAGATGTGTGCCAACTTTGTTGATTTGTTATACATACATATTCAAATGCACAGTTGTTTTCTTTGTGTAGACACACACACACACTTTGTTGCCTATATTTTAAAGTTTGACAAATATCATACCAAAAACAAGACGCGAGAAGTGTTTGTTAATTGATGGTGCTAAGTTAAAATTGTATGAAGACTATCCAACTGTATTGTGTGATATGCATTCTCTTATTGGTTTATTTTCTATTTGGGAGGTGTAAGTCTTTATCAAGGAACAGAATTTTCTTAAAGTGACACATGATGATATGTCACAGTTTTAAAGTAAACATAAAAAAAGGCAAAATAGAAATAGGCTCTCTTTGAAAATAAAGTACCTCTTTTGTTTTTGTTCTGAGAATAGTACATTTATACTTAAAAGAAGATAGAACTACACACTTTGTACGTTTCTAATTTTAAGGACTCCCTGAACTGGTGGATCTATATTGAAAATAATGGGTTTTTTGGTTTTTTTTTTGTTTTTTTTTGTTTTTTTGCGGTACGCGGGCCTGTCACTGTTGTGGCCTCTCCCGTTGCCGAGCACAGGCTCCGGACGCGCAGGCTCAGCGGCCATGGCTCACGGGCCCAGTCGCTCCGCGGCATGTGGGATCTTCCCAGACCCGGGCACGAGCCTGTGTCCCCTGCATCGGCAGGCAGACTCTCAACCACTGCACCACCAGGGAAGCCCGAAAATAATGTTTTTAATAGCATATGATGCACTGAAAATATCTCAGGCAAAATTCTGTACCACATATAAGAAACTGTTTGTCTAAGCCAATAAAGGACTCTTTTTTTTCCCTTTTTCCTCCATGTATGAGTGTGTGTATGTGAGAGACACAGAGAGAGACAGAGAGAGACAGAGAGAGAGAGAAAATGTGTAACTTCTTATCCTGTAATAAAACCAGGTATTTTTTGAGCAAGTCACTTTGTCCATCAAAAATACCATAGAAATTAATACTTTTCAGAAAAGTAGGTAGATCTATTACCAAAATTACAGGAGAAAGACCTAAAACTTTCCATCCTTTCTTCACTTCAGACTGTTGAAATACTGGACTACTCAAAAGTTCAATTTAAAATTCATTAGTAATAATAACAATATAATTAATATTTTGCTGTAATAAAATTTCCAAAATAATCCAATTTCCCATGTCAATCTTACATCTAAAATATCGCTATGATTATATTGATACTATGGGCATTTAGTATTCCTCATACCGATTTAGTTATTTCCCTTATATAGGTCACAAACATGCACAGAAACACAGACACTTACATTCCACAGCTTCTAAACCAGTATCATTGCATTAGGAGTCCTGTTTAAATTAGTGATGTAGGAATGATTTCCTTATTCCCTAACTCCTAGACCATCTATATTTACTTTCATGGGAATAGAATTAAAGTTGCTTTCTTAAGATTTTGATCTTTATTAGGGTACTTATTAGTACTTCTGAAGCATAAGAATACTGCCGTATGAATACATCTTTCATTTTCTTTTTTGTGAAGCCTAAAGAGTCTGGATGCACTAGAGGATTCTTCTGTAATTGGGCTTCCAGTAGGAGTTCTGAACCTATTTTTTAAATTCCTAACGTCATACTCTTTGGGAAATAGTGCTGGACTTAGCAAGGAAATGATTCTTAGTCTTAGTCAATGCAGACAGGCTTCCGGCTCTATGAAATGATTTCCATGATGATGGTATATGTTGAAATGGAATGTGATGTATATGATGGACAAGCCATGTATTAACATTCTGTCACTGAAACATCAGTCATGGAGATTATATGAAGAAGTTCTAGTCTTTAAAATTTGTGGTCTAGAAATAGCTAATGATAAGAATTCCAGTCTTCTAATCACTTAACTTCAAAACTTTGAATTTATTTTTGATGTCTTCCTCTTCACACTCTGCTTTGTATAATAATGTGAATGTATTGATTTGCCTTCATGATACCCTTAAATCTTTTCTTGTTTCCCCTTTCCTGCCTTAGATTCAAGTTCTCATTCCACTCATCTCTGCAATGGCTACCTTTTACCCTCCAATTGTCTTTCTGCACTTATGTCAGATCAGTCTTCTTAAAGAAAAACTCTCCTGATGCCCATCCCTTGCTCAAAAGCCTTTGACAGCTCCCAACTCTCCACAAGATTAAATGGCTTGTTACTAGCCTGTCATTCAAGACCCTCTACCGTATGGTGCTAGCTTACTTGTCTAACTTTTATTTTCACTTATTTCCTTTTATGAACTTGACGATCCAGCTAACTTAACTATTCGTCACACTTTAACACTCTCTGGTTTCTGTGTTTTTACTCATGTGGACTCCTTTTCCTGTAATAGTATTCTCTATTCCTTCTTTACGTGCCAAGAACAATCACATACACCAAGACCAAATTCACACATCCTCTTATCCATAAGTAGTCCCCTAATCTTCCTAGAAAAAAAAATTCTTCTGAACTCCTGTATCATTTACCATTCTATTCCTCTTTTGTTTTCTTACTCCTTTCTACCTTGTGTTACACTTGAGTGATTTTTTTTTTATTTTCTCTCATTGAAAGGGGAATCTCAGTAGCGTCTTTGTGTTTTCACAACATATATTTAATTCTCTTATAAGAATATTAATTGCTTGATAAAGACATCAATTAAAAAGAATTAAAAGATCTCAGCTTTGGGCTTCCCTGGTGGCGCAGTGGTTGAGAGTCTGCCTGCCGATGCAGGGGACACGGGTTCATGCCCCGGTCCGGGAGGATCCCACGTGCTGCGGAGCGGCTGGGCTCGTGAGCCATGGCCACTGAGCCTGCGCGTCCAGAGCCTGTGCTCCGCAATGGGAGAGGCCACAACAGTGAGAGGCCCGCGTACCAGAAGAAAAAAAAAAAAAAAAAAAAGACCTCAGCTTCCTCATCTATAAAAGGCTGGTATAGATTTTTAAAAATCTATCTCTAAAACTCAGTAATGCTTTAATCAAATCTTTACTATCAGCAACATTCTCAAATTGGTTTTTAAAATCTGTATATGTGCAAATTAATTTTTTAGTCAATTTCTTAGGAACAATGAAATAGTTGCCTATTTTTAAATACTAGCATCATTATGTTTTTAAGAAGTCCCTAAAAGAAAAGTGTAACCTTAAAATGAATAAATAAATGTTTAATTATTTTATTTTTAGGTTTAAAAAGAAGTCCAGAGCTAAAATTCAAACCAAAAAAAATGAAATGATCGTACAGATTATGAGACTTAAAAAAAGTTAAATTGTTGCACGTAGTCATCGTTCTCTGTTTATTCTACTCTTATGCCTAGTGTAGAAGGCCCTGGCCTATTCAGGATTCAAAGTTTCGTGACCCTGAGTCCTCCCTAAAGCCAAGCTAAAGCCTTGCACATTTAGTCTGACTCATGCTCCTGAAACCTAGACTAATTTTTTCAGGGTGGCCAGGACTAAGGAGATCAACAGACAGGAATTTCTGCAGTTTGCTTTGGTGTTTAGAAGTCATCTTACAAGTTTAGTCCTACGCTTGGCCTCTCTTTTTTTTAATTTTAATTTTTTAAATATTTATTTATTTATTTGGCTGCACTGGGTCTTAGTTGTGGCACTCGGGATCTTCATTGCCACGTGTGGGGTCTTTAGTTGCAGCATGTGAACTCTCAGTTGCTGCATGCGGGATCTAGTGCCCTGACCAGGGATCGAACCCAGGCCCCCTGCATTGGGAGTGCGGAGTCTTAGAACTGGACCACCAGGGAAGTCCCTCAGCCTCTCTTGATATCTAGTGCCTGCTAAAGATTGAGTGACCTAAGACACAAGCCTAGAAGCAAAATAAACCTATCGATGAAACGTGGATGCCAAGACAATGAATAGGCTTTTTCATTAGGACTAAAGACAAGGTTCAAGCTGGTGGATAAGGCAGTAGTTTCAATAGAATAAAACTTAAAGCTGGTTGGTCCTATAACCCTACACAGGTTAATATTTAACTCTTTATTTCATAATTGCACATAAAGGAAATCTAATTTCTATTACTGGCCACTTGGACAGCATAGAGAATTTTTTAAGGCCATGAGCTAAGTTAAAATATCTTAAAATACATGTATTTTAAGCATAGATATATAGTCTGAAGTGTGATTTGTAACCATATCAGTTGTGGATTATATAGATATTTAGAGAGATATATACATCTAGATACATATATAGATAGGTATATCCTCTATCCCATTCTGCAACAATTTCAAATATATTAATAATTACATTGGATTAGGGCTGAAGTACCATAACACCCACCTAAAAAGTAATATTGCTAAAATGCTAATGTAACACTTTATTAAATATAAAAGCTCCCAATTTTTAATGTTTTCAGGCTTTTAAACAGAGAATTTTCAGCAAGAAATTTTTAAATACTATTTATTTGAACCTTTTTATATTGACCTCATGTGTTTTAACTTAAAAGTTTAGCGCTATTTTGAATAAATGTATTTTTCTTCAATACTAAAAATATTCAGAATAATTTGTCATTATATAATTTAATTTTCTTCACTTATCATAAAGTGCAATACATTTTTTTCCTCTGTAGTAGAGACTTTCTGATTTTTGATTAGTACTAGGAGTTATTTTGTGAACTACATGTGGCCAGGCATTAGACATGCTTTCATTTTTTAGTCCATGCTACCCAATCCTGTAAGAATTTATCTGCATAACTAGGTAGCACTTATCCAGCAATTGACTAAATATCTTATTTGTGGGATTTATGTGCATCCTAATAACATTTGGTCTTTAGTTTCAATAGTGGATATAAATACTAAACATAATATTTCATACCAGAGCTAGTAATTGGGAAAGATCATCACATGACCATAATTTATACTGTTTTATCTAATTTTATGGCTGACTCATATAGGTTTTTTTTTCCCTCTCCGCCTTTTGTTTACTATATTCCAAATTGTTTTTAAACTGTTACACAGGGGATTATGTCCCTTGGGAATGGTCCATTACATTTTGAATATCAGTGCCATTCCAAGTTATTTCAACCGTGGCATTAATCTCACTTAAAGCAATAAAAAGCAAATAGTGGTAAGAGGCAAGATGCATAAAGCATTACTTTAAACAGTTAAAAAAAAAAAAGATGTTAAATGTTCCCTCTCTAGGAACTCCTGCAGCTCTTGATACATTTGTGTGCAACTGAGCAGGAGAAAAGTAGCAGTGGGATTATTAGTGGAGAGAGAAGCTTACAAGGAACATGAAAAGGGGACCGGTTCGCATTCTGGCTCCTTTCTTCCTGCATGCAGTTAAAAAGAGAGAATCATTTAAAGGAGCTCCTGTAGAACTCCCTTTTATTGGTTTCTTTTCTTACGTGAAGTTACCGACAGGTTCATTTATAAGGTGATCTTGAAGGTTGTTTCACTGTCACTGAGCCACAGTTAAGGTGGTTTGTAAAGGGAACCACCCAAGTATAAAGATGCCTGGTAGGAAAATAAGGCCTTTATACAAAAAGAGCAGCAGCCCATCAGATCTTTGCTTTTCAAACCAGGCAGGTTCCCCCTTACAAAGATTAATTACAGTCAGGTAGAGAAGACAGCGTTGCTCTGTGTGTGTGTGTGTGTGTGTGTGTGTGTGTGTGTGTGTGTGTTTCCCACTCTAACATTAGAAAGATAAAGGGTGTGATTAGTGTGCACAAAGCCTCTGATCAAACCAGCTCAGAGGTTTGTGACAGGCAGTTCAAACACTTTATGGATCACTGGTGCTGACAGGTAGATCACACAGGCCTTAAACAGATGTTTAGTGAGAAGATGAATGTGTGAGATCTCAAACGTGCAGCGTTCTTTTACTTGGCCATTTTAGTCTGTGAAGTATTAGACATTGCTAAAGAAATCTACTCCTTTAAAAAGGATGGAAAAGTTACAAACAAGCTTTCATTAAATCTCAGCCTTTCTCTTATCTAGATTTAGTACAGCTTGGATTTGAAAGTTACCGAATTTTCTGCAGGAATTGATGAATATGACCACACTTTATCTTATAGTTTATGAAATGCCTATTGATGAGTTTATGAGTGTTTTACCTCATAAGCTGTATTTGAGAAGTTTAGTTGGAATAGGTAGGATATTCAAAGAAACTTATATTTGGCCAAAAATCAGAAATGTTTAAGTAACATGTCTTTTATACTCTTAATACAATTTTGAGATAATATTGGATGAAAAAAATTCAAACATGTATGCTTAACTGAATTTCCGTAGTGAGATGTATATCATTAACAATACTTTACAGGTATGTATAACTAGGAAATGCTATGAATGCTTTCATTTTCCTTCTTTGACAAGAAGTAAAATACATATGTGTGCATGTATGTGTATACGTGTGTATATACCCCAGAGATAAATATTTAGCATCACCAATTATTTTATTTCATTACTATCACAGGGGAATGTGGACCTGAGATTTCTGTGAGTTGTAGTAATATGTCTTGCTGGTGGTAACAAGCTTGCCAGGTGGCATTTTAAACTGCCCTGACATTGTTATTGTAGAATCATACAAACGAGTAGAAAAGAATATTCAACTGATCTTGGTACTTTTAATACCTTAAGGCCATGACTTGATGAGAATGGCCTTGTAAATTCTTAGGAAGACACTTATACATGATTGGAAAAATAAGGGAGAAGAATTTATTCTGCATAGCTGGCACTAAAAATTGTAACTGTCATTGGAATATGACAATTTTTCAACTCTTTCAGTATTAAATTCAAGTTAAATAAAATATGGCCATCAATCTTATCACCATTGATAGAAAGATTAGCGAACTTAAAAGAAAGATTCGTGAACTTGTAGGCACAGAAAATTACTGTGAAATATTTTACATGAAAACATTTTAAAACGAGTAAAACTTTATACAGATACAAAATACTAAAAAGGAGAAGGAGGATAGTGAAGCAAGTAGAAGAGGAAAATAAGAGGTGGAAAGGGGCAGAGTAATAGCTGTTTAATGGAAAGAGCCACGTAGTTCTGCCTACTGTATCTATTACAGTACGATCTGAGACTGCCTCTTAGAAATCACATTGTATGAGTCTTTTTCTCCCATTTCCCCAATCTATTTTTAGTTGTATTGTCAAAATCACTGAAAATCCAAAAGTATCTTTTATGTTGAACCGGTATTTACTGAAGATAGTATGTTAACACTCACAGATAATAAAAAGATGAATGTGATGCGGTCCTCATTCCTGAGGAGTTTAGATTTAGGGGCAAAATGTGCTTAATAGTATTGGAACTTAAAATTGTTTTGAAATATTTCTCAAACTATATCATGATGTGTGTGTGTTTCCCATGAAAATTAGGGGGAAGCGCTTGGTATATAGCTCTCAAATATTTCGTATGAAAAATTACTTTGTCCCCTAATTTAATCTATCCAACTCTGTGCTAAATTTCAGTCACCTTGAAGGATCCAGTTCTGCTGTAGTTGAATTTTTAGTGTCTGGGATGTCAGACAGGAAACAGTCTTATCTCATCTCATCCTGTTCTTCAGCTTTTTCACTCACTGATTATTTCTTTTCTTAAAAAAAATAAAGATGTTAAGAGTTGTTTGTAAGCAACTTTCACAATTATTTCTTACCAGGAGTGTGGGACTGCCTGTTTGAATGTTTCCAAGAAAGTATTGTTCTGATGTGACAACAGGTCAGAAAGACTCTGCATTAATTACACTAACATATGGTTATTAACAGATTCTAGCTCAGGGAGCAATACTTTACAATGTTATCTTCCACATAGTCAGATGTTAGCCATATTGTCAGTGCTGGCAGCTATTGTTTCACTCATTTACTTCACAGAGCTAATTACTCCCTAATAATAACTTTACCTTGGAGTTTTTCACTTGCTTGTGCCAGCAAACCTGTTCACACTACATATGCTAATTATTGGCACTTATTCATTATGTTAAGATAGCTTTAAGTTCAAGCTGTGCAGCCTGGCTTTCGGTATGGAGCCAGCTGGCTGCAAAGTTCCACCTTTTTTTACTAAAGTCATTAAAAGTTTTAATATGGGTCCATCTTGTTCTCTTTACAAGATTCAGTCTTTTAGGAATTCAAATGAATGTGCAGCTACCCGTGGACAATTACAAATTATAATAAGAAGGTCTTTGGTGTCTGTGAGAAATTCTCAAAGCTTGCACTTGTTGTGGGCTTCTCTGTTAGATTAGAAAAGATGAGCAAATTGTTTTACATTTAAACTATATGGTCACTTTACCAATTTGATTACTCTATACACAAACAGACATACATGTATATACATACACTGGTACACACACGCTTACTCTCTTTTTGGTTCATTTTCCTTCAGAATAAGTTTAACTCACTGGTGGTATTTAATTTATGAATGTCGAAATGATAGAATCTGGAATTCTACTGTTTGTGTAAGATCCTTTCTCGTGTTTTTTCCTTTCATTTCAAGAGACTTAGGACTACTGCCAGGGCCAAAGACTGTCCTTGAACTCTATTCAGGATTCCCCTTGATATCAGGAGGAGTTTTAAGTGTTGTTTCAGTCAAAGTAAAAAATGGTCCTCTAGTTTTAATGAACAAATAGCTTCATTTGGTTCAGATCCAAATATAATTAGTCACTAGTACCACTCAATTAAATAACCCAACTTCGATGTGTATGAACTGACGTGGATTTGACCTTTTTTAGGTGGTAAATTTGGGGCGGAATCTTTTGAGACCTAGAAATGAATATATACTCGGGCACAAACTTCATCTAACTTAAGTTTTTGTCTTAAAAAGATAACTTTTAAGATTCAACCGTCTGATCTTCACCTTAGCTACGTGAGTCTCCTTCATCTTTTACGTTATTTATATTGTAAAATAGGCACCAAACACAGGAATCCTGAATATACAGGTACTTAATAAAATCTGGTGGAGGCGTATATGTAAAAGACAAAGTTAGATGATATGAATCTATTTCAACCATAGGCAAAAGCAAGAGGCTTGGGTTATGCTCTTTTCAGCTTTGTATTCCATTAGGTGAATCTTTCTTCATTTTTTTCTCCTTAATATTTTCTATATTTTTGTTACTTTAGTGATTTGCTACTAGGATACCCATGGATAGTGTTCATTTTAGTCTATGAAATGCCAACTGCCAAGTTCCGGCATTTTCAAGGATTGGTATAATTTACTGTATTTTGGGGTGGGGAGGGGATATCTGACAGACAGCACATCGAGTTAGAAGAGGAATGGAAAAGAATGTGAAAATCTTTCAGTTTCTACCTACCAGGAGTTCCACATGAGCTGTAGTAATGGTTGGAGAGAGTCAGTACCAATTTCCAGGATGTTGAGAAGGGGGTTGCATGTCCATACACATCCACCCTTGCCAGAGGCCTAAAAATGTTTTCACTGGAGTAAAACCTCTATTAAATGTCTTGTTTATATTTTAAATAATTATGTGATAATATGGTTGGCTGATGAGAAAATCAGGTACTCATGGTTGAAGGAATTAATAATTAATTGCTAGCTCTAAGTACTCACCCAAGTTGGGAAATAAAGACTGGGTTTGAATTTAATATTACGTTTATAAAGACTGACAATTCACTTGTTGGCTTAATTCTTTAATATATGAGTTATCCATTGCTCTGTTCATGATGGAAAGAGAAAAAGTTTGGAGAAGGGTATAAACAATGTTAATAAAAACAAATTAGCTGCAACTCAAGAAAAGGATGCTTTTTATTTTTAAAAAAGTTTTCAAGAGACTCTAAAATTCCAATTTGTATTTGTCATTGCTAAAAAGATTTTTTTTTTTATTTTACTAGGTTTGTGTGAGATAAGAAAACATGTCGTTACTGTGATCCATGTTCGGGCACACACTGAGAATAACCAGAGTTTCTTTTCAAAGTGGTTGGAAAGTTTGATTGAAATAAAATAAAAGTATACTTGCAATGTTTCAGAACTGTAACTGAGGTAGGCCACCTTGAGGTAATTTAAAAATATATTTGTATAGAATGAAATTACAGATAAAATAATGAAAATAGTTCAATGAAAAAAGTACATTTTAATTTTTAAACCATTAAATTCTCCATAAAAATTTATAAGGCTAGGATATATGTAATATGTTTCTATTTGAGGGTTTTGAAACTTTTATTAACTATCAACCTAATAAAAACATTTAAAGATACATAAGTAGCCACAGGGGACTAAGGAAGACCTCATTTGGGCTGTCTTCTGGGTAATCTAGTTTCATGCTTTTTTATTAGCTTGAGTAATTTTTGTCACCTTGATTCTTCTCTATATGTTTATAGAAACCATTAACCCATTCTCTACTTCAGAAAGGAAAAAGGTCTGATTATTTTTTTACCGTCTCTTCCACGTTTTGACATTTAAAATTACAGTTTTCACCACCAAAGGGAAAAGAGTTTTTCAGGAGTGCTTGTGACCAGGAGAGTATGCTCAACTGTTGCTCTCCTCCATCCACTCACCCCAAATTGTGGGGCTTTTACCTGTGGCTATTTGAAGGAACAAGTGCTCACAGGCTCTTGATGCACAAAAGAACCCGTTTCTGGATAAAAATACTTTTTAATTTATTTCTGTACTTAGGGGAATTAAAGGAGAAATCTCAAGAAATTGATATAAGAAAAAAATATTTAAGGTGAGTTCAGAACATAGAAGACCGCGTTATAAACTATCACAAAAACTGGGCTTCCTCTGGGGCCAAATACCAATACCAACGTTAGGATCAGAAAATAAACTTTGGCTCACCCGGGAGGTGGTGGAGCTTAACCTGAGACTCCCTCATTAAGCTTAGGTGAACTTTTGCTATTATAACCAAAAAGAAAAAGAAAACCCAAACTTCAGAGATATAAACTTCACTCATGTTTCTGTCCATTGTGTGTCAGCAGCAGCATTGCTCCATATTCTCTTCCATCCAAAATCAAGACTTAAGGAGCATCTCTGAGTTGGGACATGATAGTCTAATAACAAAGAGGAAAAGTTAAAGCAGAAAAATGCAAGGGCTCTTAAAGTTCTGCTCAGAGTTGTACCATCATCTCCTCTCATGTTTTATAGGCTAAAGCAAGTCAGATGGCCAAGCCTGACGTCAGTCGTATGAAAAGTAAAATTCTCCTGCAGAAATCCTGAAAAATAGGGCATCGGCCATTTTTAAAATAAACTCTACCACAGGGCCTCAGGTGTTGAAGTTCAGTTGTGCCCCTGAAAACCTAACGCTCAAATAAACAAACACTCTCTGGAGGAAAGTAATTTAGTTACTTTCCTAATTTAGTTCCCCAAGATTCCCACAAAGTGAGATTAAAGAAACACATATCGCAAATTAAAAATTGCAGAACACACAAAGCAGCAAACCAGAAAGAATACTGACGTGTTTAGGCCTACCACTCCAAGGCCTTCAGTTATTGGAAATATCACATAGACCATATAAAATAAATATGCATGAAATGCTTAGGGAAATAAATACTGCAATCATAAAAAAGGACAAGCATCAAAAATGCTCAGAAATTAACAGAAATGTTTGAAAAAATGCAATAGAAATGAAAACTATGATAATCAGTATTAAAAATTTGATAAATGGACAGCTTCTGGATTTTCCTTCCAGGGGCCAGATTAACCATGCCACCTCAAACATCGAGAAAACCAGACAAAGTATATGAAACAAGAGTATTCAGACATTGCACAGTGGCAGTTCAGTGTTCCTTGAGAGCAAGGTACTGAATGAGGAGAGCTCCATGAGTGTCTCAGCTTTCTGCCTGGAGAGAGAGGGCACCCAGGCAGAACCTGACAATCTTTCTGGGTTGAAGAGATAGAAAGTGGGTTTTAGGAATACCTAAAGGCAGATAAATAGATATATTCACAGGACAGAGCACTGGGGAGGATAGCTTGGCATAGGGGAGAAAATGGGAGACACAGACAGACTCATTCTCTGGAAAGCTGCAGAGGGTTTTTCTGTCAGGTCTTTGCTGAATAGTGATTAGTGCATATGTATGTAAACTACTGAAGCCAGGTAAGGAACCTTTGAAAAAGATCCGTCAGAAATGGTAATCCCAAGTTCTTACATGTGGCTAGTATATGTTGTGTTTTTACCTGCCAGAATGGAGAGACTCCTAACACATGCAGCATTGGGTTGAGACTTCAAGAAGGGTATTACCTTAGTAGTGGAACCAAATTAATTTTAGGCTGACAACTATTCTAAACATGACCTAAAAAAAGGTTTAAAGTAAGACTTGAAAGGATCAAATTGTTTCAAACTTAGTAAACTGCATCCCAGAATAAACCCAAAAAATATTTAATGAGATTACCAAAAAAGAAAAAATTCAGAATATTTGTCATCCAATCCAAATTTAGCATGCATGTAAAGAAGCAATAAAATATAACATATAATCAGGAGGAAAATCAATCAATGAAAACCAAACTCAGAGTGGTACAGATGTTAGAATTAATAGACAAAGATGTTGAAACAGCTATTACAAATATATGCCATATGTTCAAGAGCATGATGAGAAAATGAATGGAAAATATAAAAAAAGTTAAAGATTGTACTTTTAGAGATGAAGACTACAGTATCTGAGACAAAAATAGGCTGAATGGAATTAGAAACTGCAGAAGATAAGATTAGTGCATTTAAAGACATAGCAATATAAACTATTCAGAAATAAAACAGAGAGAAAAAAAATTTAAAAATAGAGCACCAATGAGCTGAGGCATGGAATAAGGGGAAGTATAAAGTATTTGAAGAGTAATGTGCAAAAATTTTCAAAATCTATCGTAAGCTATCAGCCCATATATCTAAGAACCTCAGTGAACTCCAAGCAGAGTAAACATGATCAAATTGCTGAAAAGCAGTGATGAAAAGGAAACCTCAAAACAGCAGGCAGAGATAAGAATTACATTCCATACAGAGGAAGTAAATTGTTGAAAGGTTCTTCTTATGCTATACATGAGGTGGCATAACATTATTTGAAGCAGACCATATAAATGTAAAAGGTATACTATAAATCATGGAGCAGCCACTAAAACAAAACCAAACAAAAAGTAATACCTAATAAGGCAATAATGGAGATAAAATGGAATCATAAAAAATAATCCAAGAGAAGGGAAGAAGAAATAAAAAGGGAACAAAGTACAAATGAGATAAATAGAAAACAGAGAGCAAGATTGTAAATTTATTCTCAATCATGTCATTAATCACAGTAAATATAAATAATCTAAACAAACTAATTAAAATCAGAGATTGTTATATTAGGTTTGTCTTGAAAATAAAAGTAAGACACAGCTACATGCTGTCTGTAGGAAATCACTTTAAATATAAAGAACAGACAGGTTAAGGCAAAGAGTTAGGAAAAGATATAGCAAGTCCACACTAATCAAAAAGAAAAAGAACAAAATGGCTATACTCATATAAAGTAGATTTCAGAGCAAAGATATCAGGAATAACGATATTCATCTCACAGTGATAAAGTGGTCAGTTCATCAAGAATATATTAAAATCCTAAATGTGCACTTAAAAACAGAACTTCAAATTCTGTGAAATAAAATGTTTGTATTTAAAGGAAAAACGAATGCAAATCCAAAATTTTAGTTGGCTATTTCAATAACTCTCTACCTTTCAATAATTGAACAAAAACACTATTCACCAACCTGACCTAATTGATATTTACAGAACACTCCACTCAACAAGAGCAAAATATTTTTTTAAGTCGAGATAGAAAATTTAACAAGCATATCATATTCTGAACCATGAAACGTCTCAATAAATGTAAAAGGATTGAAATAATTGAAATATGTTCTCCGATCACAGTAGAATTCAATTAGAAATCAGTAAGCAAATAATATCTATAAAATTCCAAGTTATTTGGAAACTAAATAACACACTTCTACATAGCCAGTGGGTCAAAGAAGAAGCCACAAAAAACATGAGAAAATTTTTTGAACTGAATGAAAACGAAATCATCATACATTCCAAATTTGTGACACATAGCTAAAGCAGTGCTTAGAGGGAAATGTATAGCATTAAATGTTTATATTAGAAAAGTAGAAAGGTTAAAAGTCAATTACCTAAATTTCTCCTTAAAAAACTAGAAACAGAGGAGCAGGAGAAAATTAAACCCAAATTATGCAGAGGAAAGGAAAACTAATGAGTAGCAATCATTGTAAAGTAAAATAGAAAAACAAGAGAGGAAAAAGTGAACTTAAAAGTTGATTCTTTGAGATATAACAGAACTGATTAACCTCTAGCTAAACTGCTGGGGGAAAGAAGTAGACACAAATGAGAAATAGGAATGAGAAAAGACATTACTGCAGATTCTACAGACTGTAAAATAACAACAAGGAGCTATAATGAAAAATTCTGTGCTCATAAACTTGACAGCTTAGAGATAAAAAACATGTTCCTTGAAAGACCAACTACCAAAGTTCACTCAAGAATAACCACAAACCCTGAATACCTCTACACTATTAAAGAATTTGAATTTTCAGTTAAAAATCTTCCCACAAAGAAAATTCCCAGGCCCAGATGGCTTCACTGATGAATTGTACCAAATATTTAAGGAATAAAAATAATGCCAGTTCTACACAATTTCTTTCACACAGTAGAAGAATAATGAATATTTCCCAAAACCAAATGAAAATATGTCAAGGAAAGAAATCTATAGGTCAGTATCCTTCGCAAATGTAGATGTGAAATCCCTTGTAATTTTAGCAAACTGAATCTAGCAAAATATGAAAAGGATAATACATTATGATTAAGAAGTGTTTTTACTCTGAATGTAAGGTTGGTTTATCATCCAAAATAAATTAATTTACCTGATTAATAAAATAATTATCTATTATAAATTATCAGTAGAATAATCATCTTAATAGACGCAGAAAGAGCATTTGACAAATTTAACACCTATTCATGATAAAATCATCTCAGCAAATTAGGAATAGAAGGAAATTTTCTCAATCGGATAAAGAATTTCTACAAAGAACATAAGTACCCTCATATTTAATGTTGAAAAATTGAACATTTTCCTGTAAAATTGACCACTCTTAAAATTTTTATTCATTTTATAGAAGGTCCAATCCTCTACTGCAGTAAGTCAGCAAAAATAAATAAAAGGCATGCAGATTAGAAAGGAAGAAATAAAACTGTATTTATTCACAAATAACATGATCATCTATGTGGAAAATCCTAAAAAAAATCTATTAAAAAGAGACTTGTGAGTTTAGTAAGGACACAGGGTATACTGTCAACACACAAAATTCTAGAAGCAAACAATCAAAAATTGAAACGTGTAAAAAGCATTTAAAATTTCATGAAAAAATGAAGTACCTGGAAATAAATTTGACAAAATGTGTGCAAGACCTGTTTGATGTAAATTACCAAACCAGCTGAGTGAGTGAATTTTAGAAAGACCTAAAGAAATGGAGAGAGATGCCACATTCGTGGATTGGAAGACTCAGTATTTTCAGATGTTATTTCTCCATAAATCTATCAGTAGATTCAATGTCATCTGAATAAAAATCCTAGGGTTTTTTGTCATAATTGATAAGCTTATTCTAATTTTTTATTGACATTCAAGGCATTCTTGAAAAAGTTGAACAAAGTTGGAGGATTTACACTTCCTGATTTTGGCTTACTTTCAAGCTATGCTATGTAAATACGGTGTGGTTTGGCATAATGGCAGATGTATAGATCAGTTGAACAGAATAGAGAGTCCAGAAATAGATACACACAAATGTATCTTCAATCAAGTTTTGATAAAAGTACCCAGGCAGTTCAATGGGGAAAAAAACACCTTTATAACAAATAGTGCGGGGACAATTGTATATCTGTATGCAAACAAATGGATATCAACTATTCTCCCACACCATATGCAAAAATTAACTCAAAATACATCTGCAGACATAAACATAAGTGATAAATCCATATCAGTGAAAATTCCTAATTTTTTAGGAATTAATAAACTAAAAAACATATATATATATATATATATATATATATATATATATATAATACAGAGGCTCAATAGGGTCTAGAAAACAGAATTATTCTAGTTACCTTGGGTTAGGCCAAGATTATTATATAGCAACCCCCAAAAAGAAAAACAGGGGAAAAATATAATAAATTGGGCTTCACCAACGCTAAAACCTATTGTTGATTTTTAAACACTATAAAGGAAATGAAAAAGCAAGCCACAGACTGACAGAAAATATTTGCAAGCACATCTGAGAGAGAACTTGTACTCAGACTATAAAAAGATCTCTTTAGATAAAACCATAAAAAGGAGTAACTCAATAAAAATGGCCAAATAATTGAACAGACTCTTACCCAAAGAAGATAAAAGGATGCCAAATAAACATATGAAAATATGCACATCATTAATCATTAGAGAGATGCAAAATAAAATCACAGACAGAAACCTGTACGCACACAAGAATGGCTAAAATTAAAATAACTGACAATACCATGGGTAGAAAAGTATGTGGGGCAACCACAACTCTCCTCGATTGCTAGTGGAAATTCAAAATGGCAATATCAATAGAATGTTTGTTGGTCAACACGTAAAAAAAGATGTAACAGGCAAATAAAAATCTAAAGAAAGCTAAGGACCTATATTAGTATCTGAAAAATAAACTTTAAGCCAAAAAAAACATTATTAAGGATAAAGAGAGCTGCTACATAATGATAAAAGGTTTAATTCACCAAGAAGATATTACCATTCTAAACTTGAATGAATCTTGTAAGGTATTCTCAGATTATATGAAGCAAAGCTGATAGGACTACAGGGAGAAATTGTGAAATAAACTATCATTGTGGAGGACTTTAGTTAACATGCCCTCACCTATTTGGGAGGTTAAGTAAATACAAAACTACTAAAGATATTGAATATTCGGGAAAAAATGAAAATCATGTTCTAATAGGAATTTTTGGAACCCTGCGTCTAATAATTAGAGGATTAATATTCTTCCCAAACACATGTATACAATATAATTTTTAACTGGGTATATACTAGGTCTTAAATCGTCTCAACAATTATTATAGAATGGGGTATCATACAGTATTTACTGACAATAATGTAATTAAGTTAGAAATTAATAACAGAAATATAATAAATACAAATAAAACCCCAAATATTTAGAAAGTGTAAACAATCTTTTATTTTTATTTAATTTATTTTTTTTACAGCAGGTTCTTATTAGTTATCTGTTTTATACATATTAGTGTATATACGTCAATCCCAATCTCCCAATTCATCCCACCATAAACAATCTTTTAAATCTGTAGGCAGAGAAAGAATTCTTGGGCGTGAGGAATTTGTAAAAAGGAACTTAAGAATTCTTAGTACTTATTGGTAATGACTAACTTCTAAAATTTTGGCATAGAGCTAAAATAGTACCTTTTGTTTTATATCAAGGTTGTACGTATCAGTGAAGAAAGAAAAATATTAAGTTACTTTCCACTTAAGATGTTAGGAAAATGATAATAGACTAAGTGCAAAAAATACATTAGAAGGAAGGGACAATAAATACCAGAGGAATTAATAAACTAAAAAACATGTATATAATACAGAGGCTCAGTAGGGTCAAAAGGGTTTTTATTTGAACAGACTTGTAAAACAGATAAATCTTTAGTAAGATTTACCATTAATAATAATAAAAAAAGACAAATAAGGTCTAAGGATCTAATATATAATGTGGTGACTATAGTTGATAACACTGTATTGTACAATTGAAATTTGCTAAGAGAGTAGACCTTAAATGTTCTCACCAAAACAAAAAAAAAAAGAAGGGGGGGAATAAATATGTGAGGCAATGGATGTATTTATTAACTTATCGCGGGGTGGGGGGAGAATCCAAACCATCATGTTGTACACTTTAACTAACTTACGGGTTTGTCAGTTATACCTCAAAGCTGAGGAGAAAAAAAAAGGACAAAAATAGATACTAAAAATAATAATAAAGATATAAATTGAGCTATAGCAGAGATTAAAATATAATAATAAAACACTATGAATACCTTTTGTTAACAGTTTTATTTAAAAATTTAAAAGAGGACAAAGTCTTAGAAAAAATATAGAATTTATAGAAACTTCAATTAGAAATAGAAAGCCTGAAAGGTCTATTAACGATTAAATAAATTGACATAGTAGTTTAAAATCTTCCCACAAAGAAATACTAAGCCCAGATAATTTTACAGGTCCATTCTACCAAATATTTAAAGAATAGATTGTTCTAATCGTATACATAAGACAATAGAAAAAGCCTATTCTTTACTAGTATTAGAATTAGTATAGCCTTGACTAAAACCAACTGAGGTTTCAATAAAAGAAAATTATATTTTGTATATTACTTTTGGAGGCTAGAATTGTGACAATCTGAATAAGACAGAAAATAATAGCATTTGATAGTGTGACACAGAGTTTAGGAATTTTTCTGTTCCCATTTCCACTGCCTTGTTTCATGTCCATATTTCCTCCCATGGTCATTTCAATACCCTCGTCTCTGGCCTAGCTGCCTCTTCAAATTCCTTCTCATTGCTCTCAATTTGGTCTCCCTAGAAAAGTCCCTGCCATGCTTAAAACCCTTTACCAACAACCCTCCACTGGTTCTGCTGTACTCTGAACTCTGTTCTCAAGGTACTCAGACCAGCTGATAAACAGAGAAGAGAATGAGTAATTGTAATTCGGTGTGGTGAGTGTAACAGTGTGAAAGTGTGCTCTTTCCTGCACACCCGTCTGAGAAGGGACAGGGTAGTGGCATGGGGGGAGACAAGAATCGGGATTTAGTGGCCAAGGAGGTCTTACTGGAGGAAGTCAGCCTGAGCTGAATGCTAAAAGATGAGTGTGAGTGAGTCTTCAAGTGAGGAGAGGGACAGTTCAGGCAGAGTGACTAAAATGAGAAGGCCATAGAGGTATTGGGAACCTGCTATATGCAGGGAACTCTGAGTCTTCAGATGGTAGTAAAGCACAAAATGGGGCAGGCAGGAGATGAGGTGGGATGGAGATAGGTCAAGGCCACTCTCCAGGTTGAGGAGTTAGTCCTTTGTACTCTACGGTGGAGAACTATTGAGTAGTTTTAAGATGAAGAGAATGGCATTTTAGCCACACCTGCTGGCTGAGTGGAAAACAGATTTAAAGCCCATGAAAAGTGGGAGAAAGAGATTAGACAATCTAAATTACAATTGGAAATAGGTAGGAATAAATAGTAGGGGATTTATTCAATAAATATTTATCAACTTGGCAATTGATTAGACCATTTTTATATAATATCATTGTCTGGCATATGAGGCAACAAAATAAATCCTTGAATGCACAACTGAGTGAATAAATGACTATTTTTCATATGTATCAGATGGAAAATTGAGGGATAGAACTTGACTGTCAGTTAAGTCTGGTTCTAGCAAATATGTTAGCCAAAGATGAACTTATTTTATAATCTGCAGTATAAAATTATAATTCAATCTGATGAATGAAATACTGCAGATATGCCTCCTCCCCCAAACCAGGAAGGGACCGGGACATGAATAAAGATTCAGGGGCCAAGGAAGTTTTCCTAGAGGAAGTGAAGGCTGAGCTGGATGTTCAGTGATGAATAGGAGTTAGTGAAAGTAATCAATGAAGTGACCCAATTTGAGATAGTGATTACATGAGTTAGAAGCAGATTCTGTGAGGAAAGTGTCTAGGCTCAGTTTTATCCATGTTGAATTTGACGTCCTTGAGAAATAAACAATATCCAAAATGAAATTGTATGCATGTATGTGAATATCAAAAAGCATTTCCTTTAGGTAGCTTCAGTGCTAACACTGTACCTTAAGTGTATCTTTTTTAACTGAACATATCTCCCAGTATAAGGGATTATTTATTTTCCTGTCTCTAAGATATACTTCCAAATCCTTTATTCCTCATTCTCTTCTCATGTTTTTCTGTCCTCTATGTCTCTCTTCAGCAATGCCTATTTCCTTTCCATACTCTGCTCATCTTCTTATCATGAAAAAACTCAAACAGTATATGAGATGATGTATATGATGTATATGATTATTGGGCCTCAGGGTGAAAACTTACAACCTGAGTGACATGATGGAAAATGCATTAGTTTTTATCTGACAGTATAAGCATAGAAATAGAGGAAATGAGGTGGTCAGAACTCCATAGACTGAAATAGAATGCAGAATGACTTAGGTAAATTGGAGAAGTATGGTCAATAAAAATGAAAGTAGTATGGCAGTGCATGTACAAGGGAAAAGTGAACAAGAAACGTTTGAATGCTAGACTATGAATAAGAACAGCAGAAGCATCCCTGAGCCATTGAAGATAACAAGCTGGCCAGCGGATAACCATCAAGTCTGCCAAGTTCTCTAAAACTTGGTTTTAAAAGCATGTATAGCAGTACACCCTAATTAAGAATATACCACTTGGATATCTGAAACACAAACTCCTCTGTATAAATTTAAAACCTGGAGGAGAACACAGTAGCCAATCTGGTTGCAGAGGAGAAAGCAAAGAATACTTACATATTCGGAAAGGTTAAAGAAATTAGATCTAAATGGCCTGGAAAAAAATATTGATATTGACTTAGTAACAAACGTCAAATATAAGAAAGAGCTGTTTCAGTTTACATGGAAAGGAAAACAAAAAGAAAATGAGCTTATACCACAGTTTAGGGATTTCTGTCAGTTAACAATTTTCTGAAAGAGATGCTTATGAAATATTATGAAAGATGGGGAAGTTGTACAAGATTTTCTGATCTTTAAAGAAAGAGGATATGCAGTCGTCCCCGGTATCCCCAGGGGATTGGGTCCAGGACCTACTGTAAAAACCAAAATCCACTGAAGCTCAAGTCCCCTAGTCAACCATATGTATCTGCCTTTTCACATCTTTGGATTCAACCAACCGTGGATTGTATTCTATTGTAGTATTTATTAAAAAAAAAATCCGCCTTATAAGTCGACCCGAGCAGTTCAAATGGGTGTTGTTCCAGGGTCAACTGAACTCACCCATTTAATTATTCAACAAACATTTATTGAACACCTACTATTTCAGAGAGTCCTTCTTCCTGTGTAGTAAAGATAAAAATTGTAAACAAGAAATAACGATTTCTTGTTTACAGTCCCTGCCCCATAGACTTTACAGTGTAGTTAATATATATAATATTATTTGCATGATTGTGGGTATTTTGAGATGTGCTTTTCTAGTTAATGATGGAGTTATTCACACAAAATGGAAAATGTGAGACCCGTTGATGGCAGTTACTTAGGTAGTATTTAGCAGAGGATCTCTGAAAACGTGCTAGCCTACTGGAAGATGAATAAGGGGAGACAGAGGTATAGCACGTGAGGCATAAGAATCCACTAGTTACATAGACTGGTTAGACCATTCCTGTAACTTTATAGCCACTCCCATTATGCCATTAAAAATTTGTATTATTATGTAGCCGTATGAATCTGATGAAATTATTTTACAGTAGAAGAGCAAGTTACTAAGCTGTTCATACCAATTGCGTATGTAAAATGTAAGATTTGCAGTGTTTCCAATACTGAGAGTATATCAAGACCATTTGATTAACTGGGGCTGTTACTTCCTGATTATTTAATGGCACAGTATAGTTGGAAGCTTGTCATTAATGTTGTCATATGTCTAAAAAATAATTTTCTAAGTGCAGCTCAGTATTAGAGGTGACTAAATATCATATTATAATTGAGATGAGAACTATATTATTGTATTGTTGAATTAGTGATGTCAGGGCATTCTACTTCACAGCCCCAAAGGACCATACAAAAGGCATTTGCAAGCAAGATGTAAGTACAGCATCAGCATAATTGTGGCCAAACGGATCTACAGAAAGAGTTTGTGTGTGTGGGACCTGAAGGTCCAGCTGTTCTTGAAGGATTATCAGGATTTAATGGAAAGCACAGATGGAACAATACTATCGTCTAGAGTATTCTAGGGCAGAGGCTAATATGTAAAAGGTGATCAGTGGCAGACTGATTGTAACACAAAACAAAACTTTTTTGTTAAGATGAAAAGAATGTGAACCAATGCTACCCAAATAACAGTGATTCAGAGGAAATAGTCCCCAGTGCTTCATTTTAGCCATTGTAAAGATGGTCATATGTGGTATGCAGCTGTAAGTGGTTCTTTCTGAATTATTAGAGACTGAGCCATTTTTCTGGGTGTTGAGGCAGTTTTCCTGGGTATGGACCATTGCAATCATATAAGCTCTCTATTGTGTGACTACTAATGTAGAGTGCTGCCATAAGCCAGCCACAGGACCCATGGCTTCTGTGAATGAATGAGTCATGTTGAAAAACACTCTGAATATGCATTCTGAAGTTTATTATTTGAGTTTAGATCTATTTAGAGTTCTAAGATTTCCTTGTCAAAAGTTGAGTTGGGTTAAATCAATGAACACATTGTTTTCTTTTACAATCAATTCATCTGAAAAAACGCTTTTTAAAAGTAACGCTGTCATGTCTTTCTTACACAAAGGGCAATACATTTCTGTGCTAAGTGTGATATATGTATATAAATGTTATGTATACGTATATGTATGCACACGCACACACATACTTCCACACGTTGTTGGACATCAGCATGCATTTCAGAAGCCCCAGTAATTTTGATCATAAATTATTTTGCCTTAGGTTCACAAAAGTCTGCCTTGGAAAAAACCACTGTTGTTCCTTAGGACCACACACGTAGGCCTAGCTAGACACTTTTTTGAGGTTAACTGGCATTACTATGACTAGTGCCTATTTATAATATATATGAAAACATTGAAATGTCATAATGCTGTCTCATCGAAGCTGAACACAGTCATCTTTGCACATACCCGGTACCAAAGAGTAAAGTAAATCTTCAGTAACAAATTGAGTTTACAATGGTTCATGGGTAACTTGACACTAAACTCATGCTACAGGCCCTCTTTTTTATAAAGGCTGCCTGTCCACAGAAAGGACTTTTTAAATATCCCTGAAATTAGTTCAAACGGAAAAGCACCTGGACATAGTGAACTGTTTGACCCAGTGTTATTGTCTCCTCCAGTTTTCAACAGTAAATATAGCTCTTTTCACTTTTCTACTCTGTAACAATAAAAAATAACTTGTAATCTTGAGGACTACAGAAGGGAAACTCCCCTTTTCGCCACTGTCCTACTCAAAAAACCAACTGAGCAGGTAATTACTGCAATGTTACAGGATAAAGAAAAGATATGTCATATGCTTCTCTTAAAAGAGAATTTGTATATCTGTGAAAGCAATTGATATTTGAACCATTTCCTAGTTTTCTTTTGAATAATTAAAATCAGTTTGAGAGCCCAGTATTTGCGAAGTTTGAATGGCATTAGAGAGTCGCCAATTGGCATCGCTTGGTAGTTCTACTATTTGTTTCAGTTTTGAGTTGGGGAATATTTTTGTATTCTGGGAAAAGCTGTTCTAAAATATGTCATCCATTTCACATTTTCCCTTCTTAAGCTGATATTTTTATGCAATACAAAAATAAATAAATAAAACACTTACTGGGGCTACAGGATGGTCATAATATCAGAAAATTGGCCCTTGGCCAAATTAACCAGGAAGTGGCAAGGATATAGCCAATTTTTTTTCATTCTGAATTTAATATCTGGCTCACTTTTCAGCATAGATTTTGCACTAAGTTGAGTTATTTTCATTCAGAAGAACCTGATACTATTTTGGCATTCTCTTTTTATAGACTATACTCTGTTCTACAAATGTTTGCTCTCTAATTATAGCTCACTTCAATACCTGGATTAAAGAATTAGAAATTATACCGGAGACTTATACTATATTATAAATGAATTTCATGCCTAAAGGAAAATTAATTCTGTGACTGTTGTACAGAAGATAATGTGCTTAATTTTATTTAGAAGGTATAAAGACTCTAAGTTGGAATAGGCCTGTGTATTATTACAAGTTACAGTCTATGACGCCATAATGATTGAGCACATGTTTCTGTTAATTAGACATAATATTGTATACTGTGTCATCTACACCATTAGATTTTGGTATTAATCTAATGACAGGAAGAGAGTTAAATCAGAAGAAGCGTCAAATCAGTGGTTTTCAAATTGTGGAGACAGGATCTCATAGGGTCCACGGAGTTCCTACAGTGGGTACCTGGGGTTGGTTCACGGTATTGAGGGAAAGAAGGCCTGGTGGGTGTGAGTAAGCCTGAGTTTCATCACTAGCGTTCTCCATTGAGTTCGTCTGGGAAACAAAAAGATTTTTCTGGCTTGAAAAAAATATTTGAAACCCATACACTTAAGATTCTCTTCTAGACTAACATAATTCAGGGAGTGAGTGATCTAGACATACAGAATCCCTTGTCAACATATTTCACTACATTATTCTTATTTGCTCATCCAAATATATAGACAGACACAATTAAAATTTTAAAAGTTGCCAGAATTCTCAAATCTACTTTTGTCTTCACTTCCTGAAAAAGGAGTTATCTTTGTTTGAGCTCTTTTCTGATATTCAGAGTATTTTTACCATAAGTTAGAGTGTTTCTAACCATGACGTTATAATTTCTCTATCTTCTTTCTTGTCCACTTTTTAAAGTAAAAATGAGAGAATAAAAAAAAATACAGAAGAAAACAAAAAAGAAACTAGAAAAAAGAACACTAAGAGAGAAAAAGAAACCTCTTCCAGTTATTTTCATCGACTGCTACCCTTGACTGCTACTCACTGGCCCAGTTCACCATCAACTACTTTGTTTCTCAGTAGCTTTCAAGACTGACTTATGATACAGGGCTAGTCTAATAGTTGTCTGTGATCATGAGAAATAGTCAAGGGAGATGACAGTTTCAACATACACATATATTTACACAGGTGCATAAATTATTTGATTCTGTATTTCTAAATATTTTTACAGTGATATGCTTAAGCCCCCTACTTTTTGGTTCTGATAAATTAAAATTAATATGAAAAAGTAATCAAAGAGAATTTAACAGCCATGATTATGTGAATCACCTCCATTTTTATTTTTAAAATTAAAAATGTAGAATGAAGTTTGACATTAAGCCAGTTGCACTGTTAAGAAGTTATGTAATTTAAATGAGAGATGAGATCACCCACAGTTTAGAAGGCTTCACCATCACTTTAAGCCTACAGGGTAGCCTTTTGAACTTATACTTTTGATTTTGCAATTCTTTGTATTAACTATCATTATATTAAATGTTTTTTAAGGTACATTTATCTATAGGGCTATATTTCCAGACACACAAAATCTCACGTTCTTTAAAAAACATCCAAATGTGTAATTAAAAGAAATGAACAAATAAGTCCATAAAGGGAAATCTGCAGTTTGTCATTTTCATTAGGTCAGATATGTGAAAGATCCTGAAAAGAAGCACTGAGCAGAGCAATACTAGAAAGTTCCAGCTGATCTAGTAGCTGCCTTTATGTAAGACAATAGATCTTGTGAATATTCCTCTTTCTCTCCAGGCAGCTAGCTAGTCTGGTTAACCGAAATTGTTGAGTAATTGTTCTGTGGTTGAGAACAAAATGCTGAATTAAACTGTTCCCAGCGCAATAATTGTGTGATTATAGCATTTATGTTGCTGGCCAAAGGAACAGTCATTAGGTTTGGAAGACTTACCAAAACCACGAGTACAAAAAAAATGCAAATCACATGTAAATTGCTGTTTAATACCTATAGCGGCTTAGAAATGGAACGAAGAGTAGAGCACATTTCTAGTTAAAAGAGATGAACCTGGAAATCTTGATTTTACATTTGGTATAATAATGAAACTAGGAAGATGTTGAAAATGCATTTTCTATATGGCTTTCCCTTCTCTACACTGCTTTTATTCTCAGTCATGCATTTATTTCTCTCACGTCACCCTTTCCCCTTTCTTGTACTCCCAGTCCCGTCTTTCTTAACCCCCTTTGTTAACTTCAGTATTTTTAACTCTGTTTGCCTGTCTGAGAAGTTTTTTTCTTTTCTTTTTTCCCTACTCAAAATTACACAGTGAAAAGAACTTATGAACCAATGGGGTGTGAGGGCTAGTGCAGAGAAAGATTTAGTGAGAAAACTGTCAGCAAATACATGCAAAATGTCAAGTAAAAACCAGTTGCTGACAAAGTTGAATTGCTATTATTTCTTTTCATTCTGAACCATTATGCTTTCTATTGCTGATAAATGCATGTACTGAAACATTAGAGTTTTTCCCCCTGTCATAACATTCTTCCAGGTGAACCATTCATTAACAGACTACTGTCTCCCCATGATGAAGATCAGGTCTTGCTAAATACATGTGTAAGGTTGAGAACCACATGTGAGCTTTAGGAGTAGTAGGGATGTAAGCAATGTTCATTGAGTTAATAAATGAAAAATACTTCGTAAGATGAATGACCCAGTAAGAATGAATGATAGATATACTGGCATTTTTCTATATCAGTTATGAACGTAATTCAAGGATGTGAATAGATGATTTTACAAAAGTTTTCAGGCTTCTGATACATTTCATTTCATTACAAATATATATACAATGGAATGTATTGAAGAATAATCCCACTGGCAGTGACGACCATCACACACAAAGCAGAATAACTGCAAGGCTGAAAATTCTTTGCTATGCATCTCCTTCTTCTGCAATTAGAAGTACATTTAACATCGAGATTTACGCCAAAATTAGGGTTTAGTTTTCCTATGTATTTCCATATCATATTGGAAAATTTACTTCCTTTATAAATTTGTATAAAAGCTACCACAATAATTATTTTAAATTACTCTTTATAAACTATTTCCTGTTGATACAAATATGGTTTTAGTGGACATCACAACATGCAGTTTTAGTTTGCACCTAAATTATGCGTGTTTTTATTCTTGTGAAATGTGTTGAGCTCAAGAAGTCAATTTAAAAAATGGAGATTTAGTGAAAATTGTAAAGATTTCAGCTTTATCTAAGTCTATACTCAACTTGTTAAATGGCATTTTATTTAACAAGATTAGATCAGCATTCACTTTCTTCACTGCTGACATCTTAACAATTTCCTTTCTAAGGTTTTCTTCAAATTTTTGAAAAACATGTTCATACACACCACGTATATATCTTTCAAACATCTACAGTGTTTTTAGTCCTTTTGTTATTTCAGTGAACAAAATATTGTACAAAGAGCTTAAAATACAGGTTCAAGGTTTAGAAACTTTGTGTGTGATGTTGACTCTTTTAGAGAACCTAGTGGCTTTAAATTTATTCTTCTTGATTGTTTTCCCCAATAGTGCAATCTTCAAACTGTACAGGTTTTGAATTGCTAACCACTACATGATATTAAGTAACCTCTAATTCCTGCCAACCACCCACACATTAATTAGAACAAACCCAACAATTTTAATGATCCCACTTGTCAATTGTAAAGCACGTTTAGAAAATAAAGATCATATTTCAATAATCAAATTGTATTTTTCATAGAAACATAGAGTCAATCTCCAGGTAAATATTGCAGTCTGTTCTAAAATATACCTCATAAACCTGAAGCTAGACAAAACCACTCATTCAGAAGGAGAAATTGTTATTTTTGGAGTCCATGTTTAAAAACTAACATTTTTCCCTCCATCTAAAACCAAATGCTTTCATCATAATTTTGCACAGTACTAAATCTCTGAAATCTGGCTTAGTGTGTGGACACATTTTATAAGTGCTCTGTCTTTATTATCCTTTAAATAAAGGATCTTTATTATCCTTTTTTTGTCATTATTTATGTATATCTCGTATAAACTAGGTATAGCTAGATTTTCTTAAAAATTTAATTTGTTGATTTTTTTAACTTAAAAGCTTATTAGTCCACTTATATTTGTTGTGATTAAACTTAAGTGTGTCATTTTATTCATGCTTTCTATTTGTACCACATTTTATATGTATTTTTTCCTTTTTAATTTTTTTGTGTATTAATTTTTAGTTTTCTCAAGTCATTCTTTTCTCTTTATTGGTTTGGACATTATTTCTGTTTCTTATGGGTTGCCTTTGATGATCTAACAAGTCTACATATAGTAAAAGAGTTTAAAATTGACAAATTTTGATTTATAAAATCATCTTAGAATTCCTGAGTATTTCTCTCTTGTTTTACGTGTCATTGTTTTTGGATTTAGCTCTGTCTGATTTTTTAAGTCCAAATAATGGACATTATTTTCATTAAACAAAGTTTTGGAAGATTTACTCACATATTCACTAATTTCTTCTTTCATCTCTCCATCGATTACTATTTATACGTTTGTTGTCAAACTAATTGTCATTGGTTAATGGCTTCTATCTGGCTGCTTTTAAGATTTCTCTGTGCCTTTGTTTTTCTACAGTTTTATTACAGAGTACTAAGTGATATTTTCTTTTCATTTATTCTGATTGTATATATTTCACTTGTTGCATCTATGGGTCTGTATTTTTCAAATTCAGAAAAATTCTCAACCACTAAATTTTAGAATAGTGGTTACCTCATTTTTTTTTTTTTCCTGTTCTCTCCTAAAATTTTGACTAGGCATTAGTTGGACCATCTCATTCTAGCCTCCAAGACACTTACCCACTCTTTCATATTTTCCATCTCCTTGTCTCCTTGTGGACTGATCTAGCTAGTTTCTTTAGATCTCTTTTCCAATTAATGACTTCTTTCAACCCCCTGTGTCTAATTTTCTATCTATCCATTCAATGAGTTTTAAATTTCAGTTATTTTCATTTCTCAAAATTCTATTCAATTATTTAAAAAATCTTCATGAACATCTTTGATCGCTTTTTGGTTTGTAACTAAGTTTTATTCTGCCTTTTACTTAAGTGAACATTTTAAGCACATTATTTTATGCTTCATCTGATAATCCAATACTCAGATGCCTTTAAGTGTCTAAACCTGTTGCTTCCTGATTCTGTCTTTACATATGTTGTGTCATTCTTCATGTATTTGTTGAATTGTTTTCTTGTAAGTTTATATTTGGCCGAACTTAATCTGTGGGAAATCAGAGTATCTAAATTGGCAATGCTTGTCTACCGGACTGGATTATTCTGCCATGTGTAGGAAGCAAAACAAACCAGAGACCACTTATTTCTAATTTGTCGCTTTGGTTTTCACTGGACATATAGGAAGTTTGATTTGAATTCCAGACCCAACTGGATGTAAGGTCTGTGATTGAATAGTGGAAGTATATTATTATCATTAGTATTTTATAGTAGGAGAATGTAAACTCCATGAAATCAGAGATTTTAATCTGTTTTTCTTTTTCACCATAGTTTTTCAAGCACCTGGGAAATGTCCTGTACTTTGTAGGTACTCCATAAATATTTGTCAAAGAATCATCGTCATCAGTGGTTTTCCACCAAGCTATTGTAGAAACATCCTAGTATGCTTGCCTTAATTGAAATATTTTCTTTTAAACTTAGCTTTTACTGATTGCATTTCCCTTCATTGATTGTCCTGGGTTAGTGCAGAAGTCTGGAGTTTAGCTTCTTAGATACCCAAGGCTACATCATGAGTTCCAGGTGCTGTTACCTACATTTGCCATCAAGTTAACCCTCATTATCTCCACCTACTTTCAACTCACTAGTCCTTCCTTTCTTCCATGTCCAACTTCCTTGGAGGCTCTGCATCAAAAAGTATGTTGGTTATTATGTCACCAGGATCCACTTACATTGTAACAGCAGGGATTTCTAGAGTATCTAATATTTAATACTGTTTTATTATACTTATTTATATTATACACACTTATTTCTAAAGGTATGTGTTGAGTTAATTATTTTCATGCTGTGTCACCCAGAGTTTTTGTCATTTAAAATTTTTTCATGCAAGTTATTTATTTTGATGTAGTAAGATATATTTATAAGTATTATATTATTTATTCTATTGACTGTAAAGCATAGTGGTTAAAAGCCTAGTTTGTATTAGGCTGCCTGGATTTGAATTCTTTTATTTGCTGACTGTCTGACTTGAGGCGTGCCTCAGTTTCCTCATCTGTAAAATAGGGGTGATGGAAGAATCTATCTCATAGAGTTTGTGAGTTTGGATGAGTGAAAATAGAAACGTGCAAAAGTCAACACGAAAAAAAATGCATCATGAGAACTAGGGAACTAGAACAAGCTTAGGGAACTAGAATATTTATTAACAATAATTTATCAAATACTTCTGGTAAGGGGCAGGAAGATGGAAATAATTCATGTAGTCAGTTTATGTTTTCTTTTTTGAGCACTTTATTAGATGAAAAGAGACACAATTTAGTCGCAAAATTTTCACAGTTTTGATGGCTGGAAGAAAAATTCTTTCTAATCAAGAAAGCAGTCTATAGAATTACCATATGACCCAGCAATCCCACTACTGGGCATAGACCCAGAGAAAACCATAATTCAAAAAGACACATGCGGGCTTCCCTGGTGGCGCAGTGGTTGAGAGTCCGCCTGCTGATGCAGGGGACGCGGGTTCGTGCCCCGGTCCAGGAGGATCCCGCATGCCGCGGAGCGGCTGGGCCCGTGGGCCATGGCCGCTGGGCCTGCGCGTCCGGAGCCTGTGCTCCGCAACGGGAGAGGCCACAACAGTGAGAGGCCCGCGTAACGCAAAAAAAAAAAAAAAAAGACACATGCACCCCAGTGTTCATTGCAGCACTCTTTACAATAGCCAGGTCATGGAAGCAACCTAAATGCCCATTGACAGACAAAAGGATAAAGAAAATGTGGTACTTATATGCAATGGTAATATTACTCAGCCATAAAAAGGAATGAAATTGGATCATTTGTAGAGACGTGGATGGACCTAGAGACTGTCATACAGAGTGAAGTAAGTCAGAAAGAGAAAAACAAATATCATATATTAACGCATATATGTGGAATCTAGAAAAATGGTATAGATGAACCGGTCTGCAAGGCAGAAACAGAGACACAGATGTAAGAGAACAAATATATGGACACCAAGGTGGGGGAAGCGGCAGGGGAGGGTGGTGGGATGAATTGAGAGATTGGGATTGACATATATACACCAATATGTATAAAATATATAACTAATAAGAACCTGCTGTATATAAAAAAAGAAATCATCTATAGATTTAGCAAAACACCCATGGTATTGCATCATTCATCTTTATATAAATGACGTTATTATGGGTAGGCAAGTTACAGTGCTTTTTTTCTGGAAGGTATCAAGTAGATTTGCCGAGTATTAAAATCAGCCACACTTACATAGATTTTTGCAGTAATACAAAATTTACTATTTTTGAAGTTATTTACAATGGTATATTATATAATAATCCTTCTTGACAAGACTTTAAAACTTCTGATTATATAAATGGCTCTGTGTTCAATGGATTGTCCAGTTACAAAAATATTTCACATTTTCAGCTTAAGAAACATCTACCATGCCCTTTCTGGTAATTTCACACATGTTTTATTTTCAGTGACAAATGTTCTAGTGAGTGGCTTATTGCTAGAGTGTCCTAGCTGTCCTAGTGGAGTTAGACAGGCATCTGAGTAGTAAGTTCCAACAGCGACTGCGAGGCAACTTCCATTATTACTCAAAAGAGCATGGATTTTTCACATCCTAAGGAAAGGAACTAGACGCTAACTTGCCCCTACAATGGTTGCATTTGGGGGAGATGTGCGAAATGTTATTTTTGTTTTTGTTTGCAGGAACATTGCTTTAAAGCCTTTTTTTCCCACATATATAACATTGTTCGTTACTGGCTCAATATACTCTTTGCATGATACAAACAAACAAGCCCCCATACACTAGCCATTCACACCAGTCTAGCACCTGCTAGCTAAAAAATTGAAATTATTCACTGGGAATAGTTTGAACAAAAGAAATGTAAGCAGTACAATCACATTTATTTTCTTAAACAAAATAGGAATAAATGTATAGATTTTGAGGATGCAGCTGTTTGCTATTTACTTGAATTTTTAGTGAAGAGGTTTTCGGTTTGGGGTTTTCTTTTTGTGGTTTTGGTTTTGTTTTTGTTTTTAGCATAAACAAGGTTATATCTACAAATTAAGCTCACTATTCTTTATGTGTTTCCATACCTTTAAGTCACATTGCTTTAAATATTGCTGATAACTGAGGTAGCAAAAAGTTCAAGTGTATTTAATGCATATGATGTCTCATATTTGAAATTATTTCCTAATCTTTTTTATGTGTGCATTGGCAATTTTATCATGAACAACACCTAACTGCAGTTCTTGGTTTGTTTCAGTAAAGATACATCAGAGTTCTTACTTTTCTGATCTCCTAAGGAATAATGAAGTAACCCAAAACCTAACTGTTGACATTATTGCCACTAAACCTAGGATCTGAGAAAGATGATGGATTGGGTGGTAAACAATGGCATCAGTGATTTGCCATGTTTTGGGTTATTACTTAGAGAAAAAAATCTTGAATCCTGAATGAAAGTGAAATAGAGCCCAAGACCCATTGTGTAAAAGGAATGTTTTAATAAACTAGTTACTATTATAAGAAGAAACTAAAGCTAAAACACAAGTAGACTTTTCTAATAACGAATAGCTTCTTTTTTTTAATTGGAGTATAGTTGCTTTACAATATTGTGTTAGTTTATACTGTACAGCAAAGTGAATCAGCTATACATATACACATATCCCCTCTTTTTTGGATTTCCTTCTCATTTAGGTCTCTACTTAGATCACTGAGTAGAGTTCCCTGTGCTATACAGTAGGTTCTCATTAGTTACCTATTTTATACGTAGCATCAATAGTGTATATATGTCAATCCCAATCTCCCAATTCATCCCACCCTCTCCCTTCCCCCTTGGTATCCATACATTTGTTCTCTACGTCTGTGTCACTATTTCTGCTTTGTAAATAAGATCATCTATACCAATTTTTTCAGATTCCATATATACGCATTAACACATGATATTTATTTTTCTCTTTCTGACTTACTTCACTCTGTATGACAGTCTCTAGGTCCACCCATGTCTCTACACAAATGACCCAATTTTGTTCCTTTTTATGGCTGAGTAATATTCCATTGTATATATGGACCACATCTTCTTTATCCATTCCTCTGTTGATGGACATTTAGGTTGCTTTCATGTCCTAGCTGTTGTAAACAGTGCTGCAAGGAACATTGGGGTGCATGTCTCTTTTTGAATTATGGTTGTCTCTGGGTATATGCCCAGGAGTGGGATTGTGGATAGTATAGTAGTTTTATTTTTAGTCTTTTAAGGAATCTCCATACTGTTCTCCATAGTGGTTGTATCAATTTACATCCCACCAACAATAAATGCTGGAGAGGCTGTGGAGAAAAGGGGACCCTCATGTGAATAGCTTCTTAAATAATCACTTCCATTGACTTATACTGAGCATCCGTGATGTGCTAGGCATTAAGCTGGGTATTGTAGATACCGATATGAGTGAGCTGTACCTTACCCTTAAAAGCAGCTTAGCCATGGAGACAGACATGAATAATTTCAACCTAATGGGATAGTCCCACAGAGTACAGACAGCAGAAGGAAACATTGTTTTTTGAATACAGCATGTGTACTCTTACCTTAGGTTTTTAGCATCTTCTCTTCCATTTTCTTGGAACACTTTTCCCCCAGATAACTGAGATGTTTATTGTCTCACTTCTTCCAGGTCTTTATTTATGTCACTGCATCACTGATTCCATATTTAAACTTGTAACCTCCATCCCAGCATTCCTTTTCCTCTGCCCTTGCTTTAATTTTAAATTATTTAAATAAAAGATAGTATAAAGATGTAAATCAAAGTCAAAGTGCCCCTCTTGCTATAAAAATATTTTAAATCATAATAGAATTTTATCTTTTAAAGATAATTTAAATGTAACCCATTTTTACGCTGACAAAATATACGGGAATTAATTTTGTCACAATGTTTCTGTATTCATTATTCAAAAATACTGTTTCAGTATTTTTATTTCAGAAAGTTTATTATATCTTTGTTTTATAATTTGTTAAGAAGAATCAAAGGATTTAACTGCTAGACTTAACTGTCTTGGCTACCTATGTGATAATGTGTAAATTTCCAAATTACTTGTTTTTCTATCAGTTTTTGCTCATAAATTAAAATTGGAAATGACAACACCTGACCTGCTTATCTCCAAGAGGCTGGATAAAGTAGAAATGAACTAACGCATGTACAAGTGCTTTATACAAATGCAAACATTATTTTAATATAAGACAGGAGTATTTCAAAGCACATTCAGTTTTGCTTCTGGGAGAAGTGAAGTGATACATTTTTTAAGGTGGTCTTTATTTTTTGCTTTGGTTATTTTTTTTAAGTTGAGATGTAGTTCACATACCATACAGTTCACCTTTTTTAAAGTGTACAATTCAGTGGGTTTTAGTATATTCACAGTGTTTTGTAACCATCATTACTACCTAATTCCAGAACATTTTCATCACTCTAAAAAGAAACCCTGTACCCATTAGCAGTCACTACTAATTCAAGCTTCTCCACAAAGTGGTAATTTTTGAGGCATAATATTTAAAGAACTTATGTTGAACTGAGATTTGTATTGCATGTGAAAAAAAATCACTAATAATCTATTATAGGCTATTGAGCAAAAATCAGAAATCAATAAATAGTGAATTTTATTGTTTTCTAATCATGGGCTCCTGAGAAATATAATTGAAAAAAAATTATATTTCACGTTGACTATTATATTTTATGTTGTCTTTCATTTGTGTGTAAATGACAATTGACATAGCAATACATGACATAAAATAAGATTGTATTGGTATTTGCAAAGCTTGATTCTGTCCATGTGAACAGAGAACCATGCATAGTCATAGGAACCAGCCTGTTTTATTGCCAAAAAACATGCTAAGTAATACAAATAGTCACGCACATTTGAGGAAACAGTTGCATTATAAAGAAAGACTTTTGTTTTATCAAGTAACAGCTACAAGCTATGTAAAATATGACCTTTAAGAAACAGATGATAACCTAATCCTAAATAATGCATCATTTGAGATATTTTAATCATTGCCTTTTTAAAATTCTTTTATTCAGCTCAAAATTGTCCTTGGCAAATAAAATAGCCCTGTTTTTACCATGGTCTTTCACAATAGCTTTCTTAATTACCACTGTATTTTTGCCACCCTTAAGTTTCTCGATTACCAACTTTCAAAACAGAGATTCTTTTTCTTGAAGTCAGCAAATATACTTTGTTTAAGCATGTATTATATTTACAGTAAGTGTCATCATTTTGGTTTGCATGAGTTTAATATACATTAAAATGTATATTAAATTTATAAGGACATATGCTTAAGTTTTGAAAATAAAGGCTACTATTAGACAAGAGGAATATTTAAGTCAAACCTGCA